>NC_134357.1:556967750-557284139 GCF_048569485.1 Anomaloglossus baeobatrachus
CTGCGACTGTCTTCACCCCGCACTTGGTATACATGCCCGTTGGGGTAGGGGCGTTCGATTACCCGGTAGACCTCAGTCTCCCACTTGGCTCGAAGTTTCCCTTGGGGCTTCTTGATACGGAGCAGGACTAGCTGTCCCAACTTCAAGGGCTGCTCTTGCACGGGGAGTGGGTCAGCATGTATCTGGCCCCGGATTTGTTGGCTCACCAGCCGGTGTACAGTCTCCATCTTCTGTCGGTGAGCATTTAGCCAGGAGGAGTTATGGCAGACATCATCTCCAGGGCGGAATAGGTTCAGGTCATGGACCCCTTTTCCGGGGCGGCCAAAGAGAAGGGTGTGTGGGGTGTAGCCAGTCACAGAGTGGACCTGGTTGTTGTAGGCCCATACTAGATCAGGAAGGAATTGGTGCCATTGGTCTTTCTTATCATCGGCCAAGGTGCGGATCAGCTGGAGTAGGGTCCGGTTGAAGCGTTCACATGCACCGTTCCCTTGTGGGTGGTAAGGAGTGGTCCTCGACTTCTGGATCCCATACATCCGATGCAGCTCTTCGATGACTCGGCCTTCGAAACAAGCCCCCTGGTCGGAGTGCAACCTCTCCGGGCACCCGTAGACGTGGATGAACTGTCGACAGATGGCCCGAGCAGCCGATTCAGCCGTCTGGTCTTTGGTAGCGACAGCGAATTTTGTGAAGTGATCCACCATGACTAGACAGTACTGATAGCCACTGCTCGCCGTCCCAATCAGCAGATAGTCCACCATCAACAGCTCAAGGGGCCTGGATGTTTTAATTGTCTGAACAGGTGCACGCTGCTCAGGGGACTTGTGTAGTTCGCAGGTGCGACAGGTCTGGCAGACGTCTTCAACCAGCTTGCGGAGCCCCGGACAATAGATGGACTGTTGAATCCACCGAAAGGTCTTGTCTATTCCGAAGTGTCCATTCCTTTTGTGGGCTTGGGCCACCATCTCACGGGCCAATTGATCAGGCACCACAACTTGTGTGCATTCCTCCAGCATGTGCGACAAGAGAACCTTCCGGTATAGCACTCCTTCTCTCAGAATCAGCCGGTCCCACTGACTGAGCAGGGTCAAGGTCCCGGTAGACGGTCGTGCCCGTATATCGGCGGGAGGCTTCTGCTGCCGCTTCACCCATTGTTTGAGTAGAGCCCATTCAGGGTTCTGGTCCTGGATCCTGCACCACTCCTGGGGTGGCAAGGCGACTCCCACTGGAGTTCCAGCTTCGCCCAAAACGAACTGGCAGTAATCCACCATCTGTTGGGCGAGCTTTGCAAAGTCAGGCGTCTCGTCCCCTTCTAATTCTTCATCCCGGTCTCGGTTGAGTAAGGGGTATGACACTCTAGACAGGCTGTCCGCATTTTGATTCTCAGCTCCAGCCCTATATTTGATCTTGTAATTGAACTTGGAGAGCCGAGCCATCCAACGCTGCTCCATGACTCCGAGCTTCGCATTTTCTAAGTGGGCCAACGGGTTGTTATCGGTCAGGACTAGTACTTCGGTCCCCGTGAGGTACCCTGCAAATTTCTCCGCCATAGCCGACGTCAGGGCCAACAGCTCCAGCCGGAACGAGCTATAATTGGTGGGGTTCTTCTCGCCCTCATGTAGGGACCGACTGGCATAGGCTATGACCCGTTCCTTGCCTTCTTGTACCTGTGAGAGTACTGCCCCTAGACCCTGTAGACTGGCATCAGTGTGTAGTTGAAAGGGCAGGTTGTAGTCCGCATATGCCAGGATGGGGGGAGACGTTAAGACACCCTTTAGGGCTTGGAAGGACTCTTCCTGGCTGGGTCCCCAGCTGATGGGTCGTCCTCTGGGGCTGTTGGTGGTCCCTCGAAGCAGGTCATGCAAGGGTGCAGCAAGTCGGGCGAAGTTTTTGACGAACCGGCGGTAGTAGCCGGCCAACCCCAGGAAAGCCCTGACCTCCTTGACGTTTGTGGGCTGCGGCCAATCCCGTACGGCGGCTATCTTCTCTGAAGATGGCTGGACACCTTCGGCTGAGATCCGGTGGCCCAGGTAATTGATCTCGGGCTGCAGAAGACGGCACTTGCTGGGTTTCAACTTCAGGCCATGTTCTCTCAACCTACTGAACACACGGCCCAGCTGCTGCAGGTGTTCTTCAAATGTGGCCGAATAGACTACAATGTCGTCCAGGTAGATGAGGGTGAAGTCAAAGTTGAAGTCTCCCAAGCAGCGCTCCATCAGCCGCTGGAAAGTCCCCGGCGCGTTGTTCAGACCAAAGGGCATCCGGTCGAACTCGTACAGGCCCATGGGTAAGATGAAAGCAGTCTTCTCTCTATCTTTCTCATGCATAGGTACCTGCCAATATCCGCTGGCCAGATCCAACGAAGAGAAGTATTTGGCTTTCTTCAGGGCTGTCAGGGATTCTTCGATCCTTGGCAAAGGGTACGAGTCCCGGATGGTGCAAGCATTCAAACGGCGGTAGTCCACACAGAATCTCAGGGATCCGTCCTTCTTCTTGACTAACACTACCGGTGCCGCCCAGGGGCTCTGGCTTTCTCGTACCACTCCCGCGTGTAACATGGAATTCAGGAGATTTTTCACTTCTTGGTATTGCTGGGGAGGAATTTGGCGGTACCTTTCACGGATAGGAGCAGTGTCACCGGTGGGGATTTCGTGCTTGATACTGGTGGTGCACCCAAAGTCGGTGTCATGCCGGGCAAAGGATGCCTGATGCTCTTGAAGTAGCTCTTCCACCTGGGACACCTCCCGTTTGGAGTATTGGGATACGTCCAACTGACACTTCTCTCGTAGTTCTCGCCCCGCGTTGGTGTCACCCGCGACAGCGGCCATGGCAGAGACCGTCACTGTCCAATCTCCCTCTGTAGACGGTACAAACTGGAGGGGGCTCATAGGGTTCACCTCTTCGGTTAGAGCGTAGACTCGGGCGAGCTGTGTCCCGGCTTCTAGGTCAACGCTCACGTTAGCCGTGTTGCCCAGCCTGACAGGAATTCTTCCCTTTCTCACTACTGCTAGAGTTCGAGCGACTAGTGGATTCAGCTTCCCTTCCTTCGGGGAGCGCGGCTCAATCAGCACCTCCACACCTTCAAGCTGTCTCATGGTGCTAAGGGGTAGGGAGATAACTGTCTCTTTCCCAGCTGGTAAGGTGATCCTAGTATGGCGGGGTACGGTGACCGTGGCCAGCGGCAGTTGTTCTTCTGTCATTCGCTGGAGGTTGCAGGTCCGGACCACTTGCTGAAAGGCACGGCGGGTGACCCTATGTGCGGTCACTTCTTGCCAGTACTTGGGCCCCTTCTTGGTAAACAACACCAGATTCAGGTCTTTCAAGATGTTCATCCCAATAATCATGGGCGTTTCTGATCCAAAGCCTTCCCTGACCACGATTATCCCTCTCTTCCCGAGATCTTGGCCACAGATTTCGGTGTTCATCCAGGCAACTCCCGTCACCGGAATGGGTAGATTATTGGCTGCTTTGATCTTGATGGCGGTATCAGGGTCATAGGCAACCCGCGGCTTTAGACATTCTTCGTAGAACTGCTCGGAGATGGTGGATACCTGAGACCCAGTATCCATTAACCCTTGTACGGCGATCCCTTCCAGTAATACTTCCAGGGTGGGGCTATTTGATGCAAGTTTGTTCCGTGGCTGGCTCTGTTTTCCTACACCCCTCTCTTTGGCATCCCCTGCCGAGTGAGCCTCTTTGGCAGGGGCGTCTAGTTTAAAGGCGGCCACTGTTGTGGGACATGACTTGCTGGTTCTGGTAGATCGGACTGTGGAGGAGCTTGAAAGTTCTGGGGGCAACGGTTGGCTCTATGGCGGGGATCGCCGCATGTCCAGCATCTTCCCATCGGCCGGCTGGGTTGTTGTCTCGCTTGCCGGCCCGCCTGTTGGTCTAAGGTGAGCTGTAACACCTGTTTCTGCAACTCTGCCACCATCTGTTTCAGTTCTTCCGTGTTGCTGTTCGGAGTCCCGATACCAGATATGGACCTGCAAGCCGCGGTATATGTCTGTGTCTCCACGACAGGTCCCCTTGAATGTTCTATAGCTTCTTGTTTGGCCTCAGCGAACGTAAAGGCCGGATTTATCCGGAGTAGATCTTGCAATGAGCGGTTAAGGTACGGGTCTCTCAATCCGGTCACGAACTGATCTCTCAACACCAGGTCACGGGTACCCGTACTAGCTATCTGTTCTTCGTTTCTACCGACTTGTTCTAGTAGCACTTGAAGGGCATTGGCATATTGAGGAATGTCCTCCGACTCGAGTTGAGTACGCCGGAAGAACATATAGCGCAATGTTCCCGCATATGTGGTCGGCCCATAGGTGTTCTCCAGCACCCGCACCAAGTCATCCAACGTACGCTGGCCCCTAACCGTCTCCAGCCTGACTGTCGTCCACGCTTCCCCTTCTAATGTTAGCATGGCCATTTCTGCTAAGGTCTTAGGATCAGTGTTATACATTTCCCCCACTATCTTAAGTTGTTCAGTCCATTCAGTTACAGGATAGTTCCGTCCGTCAAACTTCCTCACCTGATTGACAATAGACGGCGGGGGAGCTGTCCGGTTATAAGTTACTAACGGGGGATGATTTTGTTGGTCACACATCCTGCCGACTACGCCACATGAAGCGACCGGTGGTAGGGCCGCGGGTGTGTGTGTATGCTCTATTCCAACAAAATCCCCATACTCAGATTTTACCGGTAGTAACATTTCTTTACTAGGAAACATATTTATAATACAATCAACCGAACTATCTGCGCACATGAGTATAGTGGAGTCCCTGGATTTTCACTCCTTCCGGGTACGCAGCAAGAAGAAAGGAAAAACAACAACAAAGAAATGGCGGCAACTTTCCCTAACTTTCCCTACAATCACGTAGAAGTCTATCCCGGAAGAAGATGCCGCTCCCACGTCGCAGGCCTGGAGTCTCACGATGATGGGTCCCGGTGCAGCGCTGAAGGGATGCAGCTCCTCGGTCTTTTCCTTTGATCTTCCCCCGCTGGTAACAGATTCTAATCAGTCTTTTAGTCCCTGGGCACGCCGAGCAGAAGAAGGGAGGTCACAGCCCCTGCACTTACACTCTGGTTGCGATGCTCTGCAGTCCGGTTAGATCCTTGGTGAAAACAAAGTCCTGCAGACCGGGAATGGCAGAAACCACTTCCACAGGGTGATTTCTCCAAGACTCCGGTGGCAAAAGAGCCCTCTGTTCAGGGAGACCACATGCAGCTCTCCTCTGGCTGAGCTCTGGAGCTGAACAACCTTCCCGCACTTTTTTTTCTTCCTGGTTTTCACACACAAGCTGCAGTAGGGGATTTCCCAGCTCTGTGTTTGTGATTGCACAGTCTGACACTGCCCCCTTGTGGGCAATTGCTGAAACAGTATTCAAATCCATTTCTACATTAATGATGCAGTCTGAATTGTTGATCCCATTACAACTCCTAGCCTTGCCGGGGTCTGTAAACCCTGCCGGATGGTGCTGGCTTCTCTTTGCGTACCGGTCCGGTACCGCCGGGCCACCGCCCGTCCACGGTCCTTACGGCTAGCTCCAATAGGCCTCTCCTGCAGACGATCACCACCGTCTGCCAACCTTGCTGTTCCGTCCGGGCCACACACCCGGACCACTTTCTGTCTGCTCCTTTGCCACTTTCCTTCCTCTCACTTTCACTTCCCTAACTCCTCTCTCCTCTCTTCCCGCCTCCAGGACTGTGTACTCCTCGGTGGGCGGGACCAACCGCCTGGCCCACCCCCTGGTGTGAACATCAGCCCCTGGAGGGAGGCAACAAGGGTTTTTGTCTGACTTAGGTGTGCCTGACCGGGAGTGTGGGGTGTGTTGGTGTAGTGGTTGTGACGTCCTGGCTTGCCCAGGGCGCCACACCTCTATCAGACAAAATGTGGAGAGTAGGGCCGTGCAGGCAGAAGATGTGCTAGATGAAGTGCTCGGTGAGCACAGAAGCAGAAGGAAGAGGGGACAACGGAGTGAAGTGGGCCATTTTAGAGAACCTGTCTAATACTACCCAGATGACGGAGCAACCCGAGGACTTCATCAAGTCGGTGATGAAGTCCATCGATATGTGTTGCCAAGGATCAATCAGCACAGATAGTTATAATAGTCACCCAGCCGGAAGCTTCTCAGGAATCTTATTGTGAGCACACAAGGGACAGGCTGAGACAAATTAACAATATCTTTATGCAGTATTGGCTCAAGTAGTGCTGTGAGATGAACAGACTTATCTTCTTCTGACTGGAGTGACCGGCCAGCTTAGAAGAATGGACCCCACTGCAACACATGATTCATGTCCGCCTCCATCATGAATGTTTTTCCAGATGGTACCAGAGACACGCTTACTGGAGGTACTGTGAGCATCTTGAAGGGCTTAATAATGTGTTAAGGCTCTTCTTACTGGTCGGCTGACAGGAAAGACCTGAAGAGTGCATCCACCTTGACATTCTTTCTGGCTAGCTGGAAATGTAGAACAAAAGCCAAAACAGGTGAAGAACAACGAGCATTGGGCTTGGCGCGGATTCAGCTTCTGAGCCAACTGTAAGTAGACCAAGTTTTTGTGGTCAGAGTAGATGACAACAGGATGCACAGGTCCTGCCAGTAGGTATCTGTCACACTAGGTATAGGGAAATACTGGGTAATTGACAAAAAGGGAGCGGAGGAAAGAGGGGAACCCCGTCTCTAGGGAAAGGGAAGATGGTGATCCCTGATAAAACCTCTTATTGGCCCCTGGATCCCCTGAACTCCCTAGATAGATTCCACACCTACGTACTGAGCAGGATAACTAGAGCCTGGCTGACCCTAAAAAGGACTTTGGGAAGTGACCGGAGGGGATAAGCACTAGTCAACACCACCAAGTGCTAAAGAAGACAAAGGGAAAACAAACAAGGGAACACACACGGATAACTTATCCCCAGGATGACTTTGGAACAAGTACTGCAACATACAATGTGTTTCCACAGGTGATTGCAAGCCGATTGCTTGCAATCTGGACAGCATGGGAGCCACTCTATCGCCGGCAACAAACCAAGGTGAAATGCAGGTATACAGTGCCTACAAGTAGTATTAAACCCCCTGCAGATTTAGCAGGTTTACACATTCGGAATTAACTTGGCATTGTGACATTTGGACTGTAGATCAGCCTGGAAGTGTAAAATGCACTGCAGCAAAAAAGAATGTTATTTCTTTTTTTATTTTTTTGTTAAATTGTGAAAAGTTTATTCAGAGGGTCATTTATTATTCAACCCCTCAAACCACAAGAATTCTGTTTGGTTCCCCTAAAGTATTAAGAAGTATTTCAGGCACAAAGAACAATGAGCTTCACATGTTTGGATTATCTCTTTTTCCAGCCTTTTCTGACTAATTAAGACCCTCCCCAAACTTGTGAACAGCACTCATACTTGGTCAACATGGGAAAGACAAAGGAGCATTCCAAGGCCATCAGAGACAAGATCGTGGAGGGTCACAAGGCTGGCAAGGGGTACAAAACCCTTTCCAAGGAGTTGGGCCTATCTGTCTCCACTGTTGGGAGCATCATCCGGAAGTGGAAGGGTTATGGAACTACTGTTAGCCTTCCACGGCCTGAACAGCCTTTGAAAGTTTCCACCCGTGCCGAGGCCAGGCTTGTCCGAAGAGTCAAGGCTAACCCAAGGACAACAAGGAAGGAGCTCCGGGAAGATCTCATGGCAGTGGGGACATTGGTTTCAGTCAATACCATAAGTAACGTACTCCACCGCAATGGTCTCCGTTCCAGACGAGCCCGTAAGTTACCTTTACTTTCAAAGCGTCATGTCAAGGCTCGTCTACAGTTTGCTCATGATCACTTGGAGGACTCTGAGACAGACTGGTTCAAGGTTCTCTGGTCTGATGAGACCAAGATCGAGATCTTTGGTGCCAACCACACACGTGACGTTTGGAGACTGGATGGCACTGCATACGACCCCAAGAATACCATCCCTACAGTCAAGCATGGTGGTGGCAGCATCATGCTGTGGGGCTGTTTCTCAGCCAAGGGGCCTGGCCATCTGCTCCGCATCCTTGGGAAGATGGATAGCACGGCCTACCTGGAGATTTTGGCCAAGAACCTCCGCTCCTCCATCAAGGATCTTAAGATGGGTCGTCATTTCATCCTCCAACAAGACAACGACCCAAAGCACACAGCCAAGAAAACCAAGGCCTGGTTCAAGAGGGAAAACATCAAGGTGTTGCAGTGGCCTAGTCAGTCTCCTGACCTTAACCCAATTGAAAACTTGTGGAAGGAGCTCAAGATTAAAGTCCACATGAGACACCCAAAGAACCTAGATAACTTGGGGAAGATCTGCATGGAGGAGTGGGCCAAGATAACTCCAGAGACCTGTGCCGTCCTGATCAGGTCTTATAAAAGACGATTATTAGCTGTAATTGCAAACAAGGGTTATTCCACAAAATATTAAACCTAGGGGTTGAATAATAATTGACCCACACTTTTATGTTGAAAATTTATTAAAATTTAACTGAGCAACATAACTTGTTGGTTTGTAAGATTTATGCATCTGTTAATAAATCCTGCTCTTGTTTGAAGTTTGCAGGCTCTAACTTATTTGCATCTTATCAAACCTGCTAAATCTGCAGGGGGTTGAAGACTACTTGTTGGCACTGTATATAGACACAGGGAGTGAGGATAAGGCTTAGCAGCTGAATTGCCTAGGTGTCCGCAGGGTCCTAAAGGGGAAAGAGTTAACCCTGACAGAGAAGATACATGGAACTCAATTCAGAGAGAAGAAAGAATGAAATATCAAGGAGCAACTTGCGCAGCAAAATGCATCAACCTTCTGCAGCTGGACACCACAGGGTTTTCTGTCAACCGTGACAAACCCGTGACACTATCGCTACACCTCCAGAGCCATGTTGATCACCAACAATTCTTTTTCACTAATTGAGCAGTTGCACTCAGGAGCAGAGAAGGCTTTGGAGAAGAATCAGCAGGTTACCCTCCTAACGACTTCTGCGTGAGGATTACACTGGCCCCGGAGGACAAAGCATCCTTTTCCAAAAACTATCAGTCAATCTCCAGCCTATGCTTCGCATGAACTGATGAGAAGGCTTGCTTGAGAGCGATAAATGCACTTACTGCTTCAGAGTCAACATCTTAGGATTCGCCCCCTTGCTAGTCAGGGCCGTGATAGGGAGAATCTGGGACAAAAATTGCGGAATTAATTGACTGTAATAATTGGCGAAACCCAGGAACCACTGAATCACCTTCACTCTGTCAGGACGAGGCCACTTCAGAACCACTGACACCTTCTTCGGATCCATCTTCAAACCAGTGACAGATATTACCGTATTTTTCGCTTTATAAGACGCACTTTTGTTCCCCCAAATTTTGGGGGAAAGTAGGGGGTGCGTCTTATAAGCCGAATATACGGGGGGGGGGGGTGGTATATATATATGTACACTGCAGCGTCCAGGGGAGGTGGGGGCAGCAGCTCTGGAGCACAGGGGAACGCAGCCTTTGATCTCCTGCACCCGCTCATATAATATGCACAGCCGCTGTCCATCTCCAATGGTGCTGAAATCGCACCGCAGTGAGGGGCTGGTGAGCGGTGCATATTATATGAGCCTGTGCCCCCCTGTGATCGCACATGCCCACCCCTGTGTTAGATTTGGCCCCCAGGCTGCTGCTCATTCTAAAATAAAAAATCTTTACTTACCCCTGCAGCGTTTCTCCCCGTGTCCCTGCTTCCACTGATCAGGCAGGCAGAGAGCTCAGGCTGCTGTGCCGATCACATGACCGCACTGAACCAGGAAGTGGAAGAACAGAAGCACGGAGGGAGACAGGAGGGAGCTCAGCGCTGGAGGAGGTAAGGAAAGAAAGAGGGTTTTATTTTACTTTGGGCAGCAGCCTAGGGGCCATATCTGACACAGGGGGACTTGTGCGATCTATAGGGGCCATGGGCAGCACTATGGGGGCGATATCTGACACAGGGGGACTTGTGCGATCTATATAGGGGCCATGGGCAGCACTATGGGGGCGATATCTGACACAGGGGGACTTGTGCGATCTATAGGGGCCATGGGCAGCACTATGGGGGCGATATCTGACACAGGGGGACTTGTGCGATCTATATAGGGGCCATGGGCAGCACTATGGGGGCGATATCTGACACAGGGGGACTTGTGCGATCTATAGGGGCCATGGGCAGCACTATGGGGGCGATATCTGACACAGGGGGACTTGTGCGATCTATATAGGGGCCATGGGCAGCACTATGGGGGCGATATCTGACACAGGGGGACTTGTGCGATCTATAGGGGCCATGGGCAGCACTATGGGGGCGATATCTGACACAGGGGGACTTGTGTGATCTATAGGGGCCATGGGCAGCACTATGGGGGCGATATCTGACACAGGGGGACTTGTGCGATCTATAGGGGCCATGGGCAGCACTATGGGGGCGATATCTGACACAGGGGGACTTGTGCGATCTATAGGGGCCATGGGCAGCACTATGGGGGCGATATCTGACACAGGGGGACTTGTGCGATCTATATAGGGGCCGTGGGCAGCACTATGGGGGCGATATCTGACACAGGGGGACTTGTGCGATCTATATAGGGGCCATGGGCAGCACTATGGGGGCGATATCTAACACAGGGGGACTTGTGCGATCTATAGGGGCCATGGGCAGCAGCATGGGGGCGTTATCTAACACGGGAACGTGTGCAATCCATAGGGGACCATAGGCAGCACAGGGGAACGTGTGCCATCACAAGGGGGCTATATTCAATATAAGGGGGCCATATCCAGATTAAGGGGGCTAATTTTAGGATGGGGGGCTATGAGGGACATATACCCTATATGATTTGTTAGAGGGACACTGGCATTATAAGATGGACCCCATTTAACATTAAAAAAAAAAAATTCTCTTTTCCTTCACCAAATTTGGGGGTGCGTCTTATAATCAGGTGCGTCTTATAAAGCGAAAAATACGGTATGTAGCCCAGGAAGAGAAATGAAGTATATTCAAAAAGGCACTTCTCAAATTTGGTGTATAAACAATTCTCCCTCAGCCTCTGTAGAAGCTGGCCAACATTCATCTTGTGCATTGGCAGATCAGTAGAGAATACAAGAATGTCGTCCAGGTACACCACTACACCTGAGTAGAGCAGATCTTGGAAGACGATTTTTCACGAATTCTTGGAAAACCACCGAAGCATTCGGAGCCCAAATGGTAATACCCAATATTCATAATGGTTATCAAAGGCAGTCTTCCATTTATATCCTGACTGTATAAGGACAAGGTTGTATGCACCACGGAGATAGAGATTGGAGAAGATTTTGGAACTTTGCAGGCAGTTGAACAATTCCAGTATAAGCAGCAGCGGATAATTATTCTTGTCCTTGATTCGGTTTAGCCCTCTATAATCGATACAGGGTTGCAGGGACCCATCCTTTTTCTTTACAAAGAAGAACCTGGCTCCAGCCGATCAGGAGGACTTTTGGATAAATTCCCTTGCCAGATTCTTCTTGATTTACTCTGGCATGACTTGGGTTTCTGCCTGGGAAAAAAGGAAGACATGGCCGCGGGGAGGTGAGGAACCAAGAAGTGAGTCAATAGGGTAATCATATGGCCTACTTGAAGGAAGAGTTTCAGCCTCATTCTTGTTGAAGATGTCCGTGTAGGCCCAGCAGGCGGATTAGAGGGCATGACTGGTGGTCGGGCATGACAAACTGGAATGAGACATTTTTTGTGACAGGGCTGACCTCATCTGCTCACATCTCCAGATCTCCAGTCCAAGACAGGCTTGCTAATCTGAAAACACGGCAGACCCAGTAGCAGTGGGTGCGACAGCCTTGCAAATATATAGAAGGTGATCTTCTCTGAGTGCAACATTTCCATCCAGAGCTCCACTTGCTCGGTGACAAACAGGATAGCCTCAGACAGGAGTTTTCCATCCCTAGATGAAACTGCTATGGGAGCTTGAAGTCGTTGGACTGGAATCTGTTACTGATCCACAATACCCTATTGTATGAAGTTCCCGGCAGAACCAGAGTCCTGATAGGCTGATTCAGTGAATCAGTTGCTGTCACAGGATATGGACATGGATATGGATATGGATAAGGCTAGTTTCACACTTGCGTTTTTTTCCTTCAGTCGCAATCCACCGTTTTGGAAAACAGCGGAATCCGTTAACGGATTCCGCTGCTTCCCATAGACTTGTATGGACGACGCATTGCGACTGATGGTCCTGCGTTGCATCCGCCGGGCGGAGAGAACGCAGCATGTACCGTTTTTCTGCGCTTCCTTGAGAGTCAAAAAAATGCAATGTGCTGGATTCCGTCACCATCCGTCATTTTTATAATGGAGGCCTATGGTGGCGGATTCCTGTCACGGATCCGTTTTTACACAACTGCACATGCTCAGTTGAGTAATTGTTGAAGAAAAGCTACAACGGATTCCGTTGTTTTGCAGTATCCATCGCATCAGTTGTGCCACTATATGCAACGCATCCGTAACATCCGTCACACAACGCAATGCGACAGATGACGCACAACGCAAGTGTGAAACTAGGCTAAAGATGGAGAGGATTTGTTCTCACCTAGGGTAGCCTCTAATATGGACCCTAGGCTTGGAAGTTTCCCAGCTTTAAAGGACAGAAATGGATGTAGCTGTGGTGCAATGGTTCACCGGACAAGGCTTTACCAGGTTCACACGATCTACCTTCGTGCGTTCAGGGGAATAGTAGGAACCGCAAATCACAGCATGTTGGATCTCTGGAAGGTAGGAGCCAGGCGCAATGATCTATCACGGTTTGCCTCTCTGGAGTGTTCTTGGAACCTGAGATCGATGTGGATAGCCAAAGATACCAAGTCGTCCAGGGAAGATGGCACATTACGGCCGGCCAGTTTGTACTTGATTGCTCTAAACAGACCCTGTCAGAATCAAGCCACCAGCGCATCATTATTTCAGCATAGTTTGTAGGACAAGGTGCGGAAACAGGTGGCATAGTTGCCTATGGTGAGAATTCCATGGCAAAGCCTGAGGCACAAAGATGCTGCAGTGAAAACCCAGTTCTATGAATACCTTGTGGAACGCCCCCTGGAAGGTTTGCAGGTTCAAGACAACATACTTACTTCTCTCCTATAATAGATTGACCTAAGCAAGGCACTCGCTGGTCCTGTGTAACATCATAAAAACCACTTTGCACCAGTTCGAAACAAATAAAAGTTCAAAGTGTAAAGCCTGCTTTACACGCTGCAATGTATCTTACAATGTGTCGGCGGGGTCACGTCGTAAGTGACGCACATCCGGCATCGTAAGGTACATTGCAGTGTGTGACAGGTACGTGCAATTGCGATTGAACTGTAAAACGTTCATCGCATACACATCGTACCTTTCTCTAGAATTGCACGTCAGATTGTTCATCATACCAGGGGTAGCACACATTGCAGTGTGTGACACCCCGGGAACGATGAACAGATCTTACCAGCGTCCTGCGGCTCCCGGCCCACAATGCGGAAGGAAGGAGGTGGGCGGGATGTTTACGTCCCGCTCAGCTCCGCCCCTCTGCTTCTATTGGCCGGCTGCCGCGTGACGTCGATGTGACACCGAACGTCCCTCCCACTCCAAGAAGTGGACGTTCGCCGCCCATGACTCGCCCACCCCAAGACTATGGGACACCCGGTGCCGGGCCGGACTAGTCCGGGGACTAGTCCGGGGGTCGTCAGTGGTGGCGGGGCCCGACTCCGTGACCCTGGTGGGTGTCAGTTAAATATGGCTGATGAATTGGGGTTTAATAAAGTTTGTGTTCGTGACGCCACCTGTGGTATGCGGCTATTAAGCCGCCGCTGCTGTGTGAGGCCTCCGGGGTGATGAAGTGGCAGCAATGGTGGTACTGCTCCACACAGGTGGAGCGGTGCCCCGGGGCACAGTTGGTGCTTGTGAGAGTCTATGGTGTAGTGAAAGTCTAAGCAGACGGAATAACAGAGGCAACTCCAAGGGTGCAGTTTCAAGTTCTTTACTCACACGTCCTGGTATGCGCACACTGGTGCCCTCAGACGACTGGAACCCACTGTCAGGGACCTCCGCCGTTTCTGGGTGATTCCTGGAGCAAAAACCGGTACCCTTCTCTCTAAGGTGTCTCTGTCTTCAGCTGTCTTCCTAAGCCTAGCTCTTTTAGGATGAACCTGCTCGGCCTCCACTACAGCCTCCAGGCTGGGGGGTCACCTGTCGGATGATTCTCCCCTTTTCTAGAGGTTCTGCTGTGGGCTATGGCCCAGGGAGTTTACAACTTTCCCTGGGCCTCGGTTTTTAGTGTTTGGAGATGATTTTGCACTCCTCCGGTTTCTAGGGACCGTCCCCTGTTGCAGCTTGATCCCTCCACCGATGTTCCTGTGGAACAGGCCACCACAGCTCTACAGCTATCCGTGGCCCTGGAATCCCTTCTGTTCACTGCTTGGTGTCACCTGGACCCTCTGAGTCCCAGGATCTTCACCAGGAAGCGTCTCTTTCTTCTTCTCAGCTCCTGACTGACTTGGAGCTCTCTTTCCTTCTCTCCTCCTTGCCTGCCTCCTGCAGACCTCCTCCTCCTTCCCCACTCTCTCTCTTTCTGCTCAAACTTGACCTTCCTTTCTCTGACTGCTCTCTGGTGGCTCCTCCCACCTCCCCAGTTGCTAAGCTGTACCCTATAGGAGCAGGGATGGGTCTTACGGCCCCTCCCAGCATGCAGCATGGGAGGGTTACTGCCACTGTCCCTGGTCCCAGTATGTACCTAACAATGGGTGTTGTGTAGATTTACCAAGGGACCGGTGTTCACTCCCTTCCTCACCCAGAATGGGGCATCACACCGCTGGATGGGGTGCAATGTCCTGTGGCGACGGAAGCCTCAGGGGCGCCACACCCACATCGAGGTCGTACGGAAGGGTAAGTACGTGTGACGGGGCTTAATCGTTTGTGTGGCATGTTCAACAAATTGAACATGCCACACATATGATGGGGGCTGTGAAGATGTAATTTACCCTCTCACTGTATATGCTGTGATACTATGTCATGATATGTATATTTCCCTGGTTGTATTAGTTGTAATTCATGTATTTTCTTGGGGGAGCTACTGGTCTCAATGTGTCTCTCTTATACAATTGTAGTCTTGGCATCTAATGTGATTATGTAAATAGCCTGTCCTATTCTTTCCAGAGTTGTGTATCTAATCTGTAATTGCATTGGCCAGTGAAGGAATAGTCATTGTTCTTTACAGCAGGGGATCCCTTCATCTACTGTGGCTGGCAGACATATTGGAGCCCTGTGATGGACCAAACCATTGATGATAGGATGTGTGACCCCCCACCCCCTGAACAAACATGGTGGGCTGGTCAAGCAGCCCAGACAATGCATTTCCCTTTTTGTAACTTCAGAGTGAGCTGAAACTAAAGAGAGGAAGGAGCTCCAGCCTGGGTGGCTGTGGACACGGACGGAGCTAGGCCTGTGTGGCGGCCCGTGGGATTGTGTGGAACTCTTTGGACTACTGTAAGGACGATTGCTTTGTTATCCGGTCCGAGGATTGTCAGGAAGGGCCCCCGAATCTGTTTTACGTGGACTTATCGTGTGCTGTTCCAGTGTTCTTGTGAATAAACCTGTTGGATCGTCCCTCGGCCTCGTCCATCCTTTGCTCTGTTGTACACTCCCGTCACAAACTGGTTGGCAGCGCTGGGATCAGAGCAGAAGGAATGGAGGACAACGGCCCATTAACATCTGGAATCAGAACCTCAGAGTACAAGAACTGGACTGTGGTGAGCCTACAAACAATGGCCCGTGAATTAGGAGTCGGTTACAAAGGACTCTCTAAGGAGCAACTAATTGAGGCATTGGAAAACGCTTGCCTGCAAGATGGCACCGAGGAACAATTTCCACAGCAAAGGGAGGAAAGACGGGAGCCGGAGGTGAATACCCAAAAAAGTCAATGGGTTGTGTGGTACAAGGAGGAGATGGCACTGCTTGGAGATGAGGCCACCATAGAAGATAAGAGGGAGGCCATGCGTGGAGCTAAAGAGAAGGAGCGCAGGATGGAGGAGATGGCACTGCTGGATAAGGAGCTCGCTGTGGAAGCCGCAAGAGGTTCCAGACAGACTGTAACCCCAGCACCCATCATGAGGGAACTTCCCAGGGTGTCCCGCAAAGACTTTAAGCCGTTTAATGAGGCTGCAGGCGACATTGAGGGCTTCTTCCAGGACTTTGAGCATCAGTGTCGATTAATGGAAGTCCCGGACAGGGAGCGTGTCCGGCATCTGGTTGGGCTCCTAGAGGGGGGAGCTGCTGAAGCCTATAGAGCTATGGACCCTCGGTGGAACTGTGAGTATGCGGATATTAAACAGACTATTCTAGAACATTATGCTGTGACCCCAGACACTTACAGGACTCAGTTCCGTGCTTTAGCCTGTGATGGGGAAGTGTCTTTTAAGATATATGCTCATAGACTCAAACAAATATGTAATCGCTGGCTGGAGGCAGAGGAGGCCTTATCTTGGGAGACCTTCCTGCAGGTCATCCTAAAAGAACAATTCTTTGCCCAGTGCCCCGCTGAGATCCGGGAATGGGTGCGTGAGAGAAAACCAGCGACAGTGGAGGAAGCTGCTGCTCTCGCTGATGAGGCTCTCACCATCAAGCCTCAGTGGAGGGTTCTGTTGGAGGATGGAGAGACGCCTAACAGCTCCACAACACCGGATGCCCCCAGTTATTCTGTCCCCATTGTTCCCCGTTCCTCTAAGCCACCACATGTTGATACCCGTGTTAATGTGCCTCCAGTTGCTTCTACTGCACTTTCTGGAATACGCCGGGGAGAGGAAGTAGCAGAGCGCAGGTGTTATGTTTGTAGGCATCCCGGGCATTTGCAGGCCTCATGCCCAGCCAGGCCATGGAGGAATCATCCTCAAACCCCTACAGCACCTTCAGGTGGGAGCCGGCCTCCAAGTTCCCCTACCCCTTACCCAAGAGGACGCCTTGGATGGAGGGAGAAACAGCTCAGATGCTATCAATGTGGACAGCCAGGGCATCGGCAAGTCTCCTGCCCAGCTGTTCAAATGAGGACTGATCCTGCACCCAATCGGATTGTTAATTATTTACAGCCCAGTGCCATGGAGGAAGATGTGGCACCGTTATGTGAGGACTGGCCTAGTGACTCAGCCCCCCATGTTGCACCACCAGGAGTTTACGGGGTGCGACCCGCAGTTATGACGACTTCTGCTCATCGAGGTAAGCACTTGCAGGAGGTTGTGCTGGATGGACAGAGACTTGTTGGATTTTGTGACTCGGGTGCTTTCCTCACACTGGCTGATCCCCGAGTGGTTCGGCCTGAGGCAATCCATAGAGGACCTGGGATTGTTATTGAACTGGCTGGTGGACAATGGAGGACTATTCCCACAGCCACTGTGGATCTGAACTTTGGTTTTGGGGTCAGGCGATGTGTGGTTGGGGTGATGGGTGGTCTGCCTGCAGCTGTTCTCCTGGGCAATGATGTGGGAGAGCTACGATGCCAATTCGTGGCTGCATGAAGCCACATGTAAGTAAGGCTCTGCCTGTGTGTACTTAACCAGTGACCTGTAGAGGTCCCTAGTACGTACACAAGTTGGGAGGGGGAGGGATTGTGAAGATGTAATTTACCCTCTCACTGTATATGCTGTGATACTATGTCATGATATGTATATTTCCCTGGTTGTATTAGTTGTAATTCATGTATTTTCTTGGGGGAGCTACTGGTCTCAATGTGTCTCTCTTATACAATTGTAATCTTGGCATCTAATGTGATTATGTAAATAGCCTGTCCTATTCTTTCCAGAGTTGTGTATCTAATCTGTAATTGCATTGGCCAGTGAAGGAATAGTCATTGTTCTTTACAGCAGGGGATCCCTTCATCTACTGTGGCTGGCAGACATATTGGAGCCCTGTGATGGACCAAACCATTGATGATAGGATGTGTGACCCCCCACCCCCTGAACAAACATGGTGGGCTGGTCAAGCAGCCCAGACAATGCATTTCCCTTTTTGTAACTTCAGAGTGAGCTGAAACTAAAGAGAGGAAGGAGCTCCAGCCTGGGTGGCTGTGGACACGGACGGAGCTAGGCCTGTGTGGCGGCCCGTGGGATTGTGTGGAACTCTTTGGACTACTGTAAGGACGATTGCTTTGTTATCCGGTCCGAGGATTGTCAGGAAGGGCCCCCGAATCTGTTTTACGTGGACTTATCGTGTGCTGTTCCAGTGTTCTTGTGAATAAACCTGTTGGATCGTCCCTCGGCCTCGTCCATCCTTTGCTCTGTTGTACACTCCCGTCACAGGGGCGTTGCAAATCGCATACGATATCGTATGCAAAATTGCAACGTGTAAAGCAGGCTTAAGGAGCACTGATTTATGAATCTCCTTCATTGCTTGGGGTCACAGTCAAACTGCAGAGGAGTAGATGACAGATGAGGACCAAAGCTTAGAGCTGGATATACTGCCGGGGTGGCAACTACAGCCTGGACAGGATCGGGTGGAGATATAGGTGTCGAGGCTTGCAAGTGGGTGTCCATTGACTACAAGTGGATCAGGATCCAGTCTTGTTGTTCCCATTGATTGACAATCTCTTGCTGCATACCTGCGAGCTGAGGAGTTCTTGAACCAGCGGGATCCATGGCCTGGGCAAACTTATTCTCGCAGGTGCTCGCGAGAGTGGGTCCGCTGGGCCACAGCACCGTTTCAAGCAGGAGGGGCGTAACTAAGCGACTACCTAGGCTTTACTAGAGCCTTTAATGGTGAGGATAGCCTTGTGCTGAAAGGTAGATGCCAAGTGCTACTCAAGGGAGTCCCAGTACTGCAACAGCTGACCCCTGGATTCGGAGATTGGATACTGACAGTCACTGATGTGGTCGGGTGCAAACATGATGGGTGGTGTAAGCAGGTGCTGCAGATACAGCTCAGTTGGTATAGATAGATGCAGCAGGTATGGTAGGCACAGCTGGTATAGATAGATGCAGCCAGTTTCCCGGGCACAGCGGATACTAGGATACAGACACATGTTTGCACACAGAGCATAAGGCTCAGCAAAAGGAACAGGACCTCACAACAAGCAACGCGTCTCTAAGGATAGACCATGACCCCCAGCCACCTCCCATAGTGGAGGATGCCTTAAATACCTAGTGCCAGTTAGCCATAGGTTGTGAGGCACTTCTGAGTTAGAGAACACTGACCCTTTAAGAATAGGTGCATGGGTGCCCTAAGCACACTTTCAGGAAACCAGCGTGATAGGCGCAAGTCCTAGGAGACGGCGGCAGGGACTGGGGACACAAAAGCCACCGTTGGGCGGCCGGGAGGGTAAGTGTGCCAGGACACTGTTAACGATGTTTCAAGCTATTTTATAAATTATATTCTTAAATTTGTATATATTATTCAAAATTATTTTTTTCTTGGCAGATGACTGTACCAGATTAGAGGCACAACTGACATCTTCAATTCATAAATCAGATGACCTTGATATCACACAAGATACAACTGAAATGCATGCCAGTATTTCAAATATACCATCATCTCTTTACAGCAAAGTTCTATCATCTGAATCTTTTAAAAAGGTCCAATCTTCTGATTTATCACATTCTATTAAGAAAACTAAAAGTCACAAAACATGCATTACAAATCAAAGTGCTCTTACAGAAAAGAAGCCATTTTCAATTTCAGAATCTGAAAAAAATCCTAAAACAATTAACACAGGGGAGAAAACATTTTCTTCAGAGTCTGTTATGTACCAGAGAACTCACACGGGGGAGAATACATTTTCATGTTCAGAATGTGGGAAATGTTTGGACCAAACATCTCATCTTGTTTCAAACCAGATAATTCACATGGCAGAGAAGCCATATTTATGTTCAGAATGTGGAAAATGTTTTAACAAAAAATCACATCTTGTTACACATCAGAGAATTCACACAGGGGAGAAGCCTTTTTCATGTTTAGAATGTGGGATATGTTTTGCACATAAATCACATTATGTCACACATCAGAGAACTCACACAGGGGAAAAGCCATATTCATGTTCCGAATGTGGGAAATGTTTTAACCAAAAATCAAATCTTTTTAGACACCAGAGAACTCACACAGGGGAAAAGCCTTTTTCATGTTCAGAATGTGGGAGATGTTTTGTAGGTAAACCAGGTCTTGTTATACATCAGAGAACTCACACAGGGGAGAAGCCTTTTTCATGTTCAGAATGTGGGAAATGTTTTGCAGATCAATCAAGTCTTGCTAAACACGAAAGAATTCACAAAGGGGAGAAACCCTTTTCATGTTCAGATCGTGGGAAATATTTTGCAAATAAATCAAGTCTTGTTAAACATCATAGAAATCACACACAGGCAAAACTCTATTCATGTTCAGAATGTGGGAAATGTTTTGCAGATCAATCAAGTCTTGCTAAACACCAAATAATTCACACAGGGGAGAAACCCCTTTTTTGTTTAGAATGAGGGAAATATTTTATACATAAATGGCATCTTTTTAAACATCACAAAACTCACAAAGGTGAAAAATTCACATAGGGAGAAAACATATACAGTCCTGCTCATCATGATTGGCACCCATGAAGTTTAAGTATATAATGTGGAATATCTCCTGAAAAAAATCAATCAAGTGAAACAGCTTTTTTGTATAGAGCACTAGTGTTAAATATAAAAGAGCAAATGATAAACAACAATTTAAAACAATATAGTTACTTTCAGCACACAATCTCCATGTCTGAACATGCGCACCCACCCCCCTTCCATTTTCACCTTCTTCCAATCCGGAATGTTGGGGTAAGATTATCTATACAGAGGCGTCATGGCTCCAGCGTTTCCTTAGAATAAATCCCCTTCTCATACCGTCCTGTAGAAATGACTTTGTTAATCACGTATTGTCAGAGAGTCGTCTGAATCCATCTAAATGCAATCAATTTATGTCTAAGAAACAATAAATGTCCTACCGCAGTTTTCCCACATGTGTCCAGTGTCAGTTCCTCTATATAAAACCTTGGTGTCTCTGACCAAACCTGCTGATTATGATTTTACAATTGTAGTAACTTTACTCCAAAAAAGTATTTATATATATGCGGATATATATATCTGCAGCCTGTGTATAAGATCAGCAGCTTCCGCTAAGCACTTCCCACCTTTGTCCTCTGAACGTATGCTGACCTTGTGGAGAAAGAGGGGTCATATATCCCCTATGGATTATTTATATTTCTGACCGTCTACAATGTCCACTAGGGATATAGATCTGACCCATTCAAGGATCCTTGTCCATTGATTGTCAGTAACGGCCCAATGTCCCTTTCCTATTTACACATAATAACAAGAAAGACCAGAAGTCTTACCAGGCGTTCTCCGTAAATTAGATATTGTGCTCAGCATCGTGTCTGACTGCAGTTGTTTTTTTAAATTATTTTTTGTGTATTAAAAGCTTTTACTGGATCAGATCTGAATATATTGATAATGAAATCTATGAGGAGGTTAAATTCTTCTAATTACTGAAACGAGCAGAAATCATTATTGGACAATAGGCGGCTAAGTCTCGTAATACCTGATGAAATCCATTTCTCACACCCATCTAGATGTAGGAATTCAGGAAGGGTATGATTGTTCCCCACAGATGTATAAAACGTGCGGCCTTTATCTCCTAAGGGTTTTATTGTAGATCACAATTAAACACAATTTCTATCACAATGATTTTTTCTTTAAACTTTTGTAACAATCGTTGCAGGCTCAAGTCTCCCAAAGGGAAAGGAGGCAGAAGAAATATCTCAGAAGGTATAAATATATGAAATACAAACATAACATACAAATGTTAGCGTGTAAGACAAGGTCTGTATGAAGAAGAGACGAGAACAGGCAAACATCAGAGTAAATATGTCTACCATGGGAAAAAGCTATATAGACTCATCATAATATGCACATATATACACCCACAATAAATGAAGGAAAGGTAAAATGACATAATAGAAGCAGAGTGGAATATATACAGCAGTAATAGGATGCAAGGTATGGAGACATATATGTGTATAAGTATCCACTAAGTATTAGAGTATGTATACAGTATCAAGGAGAAATAGAGTGGATGGTACAATATATTAATGTAAAGAGTCCATAGAAGTAGCTATAACCATACATTGCACCAAAGAAAATGGAAAGATCACTGAACTATATTGGTGGGGAACCTCCGGCCTGCAAGCCTGCGATGACTTTTTTATGACTTTTTATTCCCGGGGACCGCAGTGCTCGGTCGGCAGCCGTTGTCTTGTTGGCCCTTTAAATCACAATGTGTGATGTGAAGACGCGCACGCAGCGCTCGCTGTGTGTGCATTCCATTAGGACAGGCATGCTAAGGATGTACTTTGTGGGTGGGGTATGCGTGAGGCGCACTCCTGTCCCACAGAAGAAGAGGATCAGCAAGTTTATCGGCCCCTCTGATGTACATGCCTCCCAATGTTGTGTGACTCAACCTTACATCCAGTGCTGTCAGTCCTCCACCCAGTGCTGTGAGCTTTCCACCAAGTGCTGTGAGCCCTCCATCCAGTGCTGTGAGCCCTCAATCCAGTGCTGTGTACACTCACCAGAGCTGTGTGCCACTCCTCAGGGCTGTTAGCTCACCAGGTAGTGTTGTGAGCCCTCCACCAAGTGCTGTGTGTCCCTCCCCAGTGCTGTGTGCCCCTTTCCAGTGCTGTGTGGCTCCCAGTGATGTGTGTCACACCCAGTGCTGTGCCCCTCCCAGTGCTGTGTGCCACCCCCTCAAGTGCTGTGTGCCACCACCCCAAGTGCTATGTGCCACCTCCCCAAGTGCTATGTGCCACCTCCCCAAGTGCTCTCCGTACTCCCTTGGTGATTTTTGTGCTCCCTCAGTCCTGTCCATGTCCTCCAGTCCTGTCCGTGCCCCTTTAGTGCTATCAGTGCCACCCAGTGCTGTCTGTGCCTGGCAGAAATGTCTGTGTTTCCCCCTGTGATGTCTGTGCCCCAGCCCCTCCTGTGATGTATATGCCCCGAGCGTCTCCCGTAATTTATGTGCCCCAGCCTCTCCAGTGATGTATATGCTCACAGACCCTCCTGTGATGTATGTGACCCCAACGTCTCCTCTAATGTATATGCACCAGCCTCTCCTGTGATATATATATGCCCTCAGCGTGTTCTGTAATGTATATACCCCATCCCCTCTTGTGATGTATATATGCCCTCAGTCCCTCCTGTAATGTATATGCTCCCGGCGTCTGTTATTTATGCGTCCCAGCATCTCTTGTGATGTATATGCCCCAGCCTCTCCAGTGATGTATGGATACCCCACCACCTCCTGTGATGTATGTGCCCCCCAGCCCCTCCTGTGATGTATATATACCCTAGCCCCTCCTGTGATGTATATATGCCCCCTACCCCTTCTGCGATGTATAGTACAGAGCAAAGGTTTGGACATACCTTCTCATTCAAAGAGTTTTCTTTATTTTCATGACTCTGAAAATTGTAGATTCACATTGAAGGCATCAAAACTATAAATTAACACATGTGGAATTAAATACTTAACAGAAAAGTGTGAAACAACTGCAAATATGTCTTATATTTTAGGTTCTTCAAGGTAGCCATCTTTTGCTTTGATTACTGCTTTGCACTCTCTTGGCATTCTCTTGATGAGCTTCAAGAGGTAGTCACCGGAAATGGTCTTCCAACGGTCTTTAAGGAGTTCCCAGAGATGCTTAGCACTTGTTGGCCCTTTTGCCTTCACTCTGTGTTCCAGCTCACCCCAAACCATCTAGATTGGGTTCAGGTCTGGTGACTGTGGAGGCCAAGTCATCTGGCGTAGCACCTCATCACTCTCCTTCTTAGTCAAATAGCCCTTACACAGCCTGGAGGTGTGTTTGGGGTCATTGTCCTGTTGAAAAATAAATGATGGTCCAATTAAACGCAAACCGGATGGAATAACATGCCGCTGCAAGATGCTGTGGTAGCCATGCTGGTTCAGTATGCCTTCAAGTTTGAATAAATCCCCAACAGTGTCACCAGCGAAGCACCCCCACACCATCACACCTCCTCCCCCATGCTTCACGGTGGCAACCAGGCATGTAGAGTCCATCCGTTCACCTTTTCTGCGTCGCACAAAGACATGGTGGTTGGATCCAAAGATCTCAAATTTGAACTCATCAGACCAAAGCACAGATTTCCATTGGTCTAATGCCCATTCCTTGTGTTCTTTAGCCGAAACAAGTCTCTACTGCTTGTTGCCTGTCCTTGGCAATGGTTTCCTAGCAGCTATTTTACCATGAAGGCCTGCTGCACAAAGTCTCCTCTTAACAGTTGTTCTAGAGATGTGTCTGCTGCTAGAACTCTGTGTGGCATTGACCTGGTCTCTAATCTGAGCTGCTGTTAACCTGCGATTTCTGAGGCTGGTGACTCAGATAAACTTATCCGCCGCAGCAGAGGTGACTCTTGGTCTTCCTTTTCTGGGGCGGTCCTCGTGTGAGCCAGTTTCTTTGTAGCGTTTGATGGTTTTTGCCACTGCATTTGGGGACACTTTCAAAGTTTTCCCAATTTTTCGGACTTACTGACCTTCATTTCTTAAAGCAATGATGGCCACTCGTTTTTCTTTACTTAGCTGCTTTTTTCTTGCTATAATACAAATTCTAACAGTCTATTCAGTAGGACTACCAGCTGTGTATCCACCACACTTCTGCACAACACAACTGATGGTTCCAACCCCATTTATAAGGCAATAAATCCCACTTATTAAACCTGACAGGGCACACCTGTGAAGTGAAAACCATTTCCTGTGACTAGCTCTTAACCCCTTCAGCACTTTCCGTTTTTGTTTTTTGCTCCCCTTATTCCGAGAGCCGTAACTTTTTTATTTTTCTGTCAATCTTGCCATATTAGGGCTTGTTTTTTGTGGGACAAGTTGTACTTTTAAATGAAACCATAATTTTTACCATATCGTGTACTGGAAAGCAGCAAAAAAATTCCAAGTGTGGAAAAATTGAAAAAAAGTAGTGTGATGGCACAATAGTTTTTGGGATGTTTTATTCACGGTGTTCACTATATGGTAAAACTGATGTGTGGGTATGATGCCTGAGGTCGGTGCGAGTTTGTAGACACCAAACATGTATAGGTTTACTTGTATCTAAGGGGTTAAAGAAAATTCACAAGCTTGTCCAATAAAAGTGGCGTACGTTTTGCGCCATTTTCCAAAACCCGTAGAGTTCTCATTTTTTGGGATCTATGGCTCAGTGACGGCTTATTTTTTGCGTCTCGAGCTGGTGTTTCTAATGGTAGAATTTTTGCGCAAATGCTACGTTTTGATCGCCTGTTATTGCATTTTGCGTAAAACTTGCGGCGACCAAAAAACGTAATTTTGGCGTTTGGAATTTTTTGCCACTACGCCGTTTACCAATCAGATTAATTGATTTTAGATTTTGATAGATCGGGCATTTCTGAACGCGGCGATACCAAATATGTGTATATTTATTTATTTTTTTAACCCTTTAATTTTCATTTAGGGGAAAGGGGGGGGATTTGAACTTTTAGGTTTTTTTTTTTTTTTATTTTTTAAACCTTTTTTTTACTTTTTTTATTTTATTTTACTAGTCCCCCTAGGGGGCTATAGCAATCAGCAATCCGATCGCTGATCGCTATCTGTTGATCACAGCTATACAGTCGTAAACAGCAGAAATAGTCACTTTCTTTTTCCCTCTGCTCCCGGCCGAGGAAAAACGAAAGTGAAACTTCGTAGCTGCAGGCGTCATCACATGACCCTGTGCTACGATGGTAACCACCGAACGTCACGTGATCACTCACGTGACTTCCGGTGGGGGCGGCGGTAAGTAAAAAACATGGCCGCGCGCATATAGATCTCGCTGCCAGACTTTGGCAGTGAGATCTAAGGGGTTAATGTTATGGGTGGAATGCGATTCCACTCGTAACATGCAGGCACACATGTCAGCTGTTGAAAAGTTCATCCATAGAGACACTTCCTCAATTTATTCCATTGAGATTTACATGTGAAAAGGGGTGTACATAATAAAAGAAAGTACAATACTCATGAATAGTGATGGGCGGACCTGGACTGTAAAAGTCCGGATCTGTGCTAGTTATCTAGTAACTGATCCCGGGCCTGAAAAAAAAAAAAGAAAATAAGAATAAAGCAGGTGCGCTATACTTACCAGTCTCCATGCAGCTGTAACACTACTTCAGGGGCTGCTCATTAACCTCATGCATATGCACTGCTTCAACCGCCCACAGGCATTCCTGGTGTTTGTGATTGGTTGCAGTCTGACCGTGCCCCCAGCCTGTGTGACAGAGTGTCTGACTGCTTGCAATTACAGATGCTGTGTGCATGTCTATGTTGGTGTAAAAATAAATTAATAAAAATAATTGACTAAGGGTTCCCCTATATTGTGATACCCAGCAAAGACAAAGCATACAGCTACAGGCTGCAGCTCCCAGCCGTGCGCTTATATTGGCTGTGTATCAAAATAAGAGAAACCGCATGCGGCTTTTTTCTTTTTTTTTTAGCGAAATAAATACATTTTAAAATCAACATGCGGTCCCCCTCAGTTTTGATACCCAGCTATGATAAAGCTGACAGCGGAGAGCTGGTATTCTCAGACTGGGGAGGACCATGGTTATTGGGCTCCCTTCAGCCTAAAAATAGCAGCGTGCAGCTGTCCAGAATTGTCATAGCAGTCTGTCTATTTTAATTTGTATATGTATTCTGTAAGTAACCCCTTCTCATGTACAGCACAATGGAATCAATAGTGCTCTATAAATAAATAATAATAATAATAATGCGACAATTTCGGAACTTTACCTGGCTCTTCCTGATTGCCCTGGTGCAGTGGCAATCGAGATAATAAGAGAATCCTATAACAGGCCAAAATAGATAGTGGGTCTACTCACAAGTAATTCAACCTAAAGTAGACACGAGTATATGAGCCAAGGAGATACCATATTTTTCGGCCTATTAGGTGCACTTTTTTCCCCACAAATGTTGGGGGAAAGTGAGGGGGTGCCTCTTATAGTCTGAATGTAGGACATGGCGGCAAGGAATGAGGGTGCTGCGATGGAGCGGGTCATCGGAGGCATGAGCAGGCTGTAGCAGCGCCTGCTGTGACCACGTGTACCCGCTCATTTCATATGCCCGCCCATCATCTCTCAGCGCTGAAGCCGGCGCTGAGAGGTGGGCAGGATGATGGAGGGCGGATGTGCGCATACTAAACAGCCGACCCGCATGATCACCCCTGGCAACTACAGCCTGGAGTGATCATTTGTGGCTGTATTCACTGCTCCCTGAGCATCATCATCATCAGCGTGGGGTGCAGTGAATCAGTATACTCAGTGGCCATGATCTCTGCAGCATCGCGATGTCCTCCTGTCTGCTGGCCGCGGCTGTGTGTGGAGACTAGCGGTAAGCAGAGCGATGACGTCATCGCTGTGCGCACGTGTCCACATGTGACGCCCTGGCAAAACCAGGTAGTCACACAGACAGGCCCCCGGAAAACACTTCTCCCATACAGGGTTAAACCAGCCAACAAAATCCTAGTCACCCCCCCTCAGGGTAGGACAGACACACCAGTGGGCGGGACCAGGAGGAAGGAGAACGCTCACCTAGGGGTCTGGAGAACCCGGGGCGGGAAAACAAGCTCAGTTAAGCGCAGTTAAGCTCAGTCAGTTGAAGTGAGAAGTTCAAGTTGATAGGCGTCGAGGTTGGAGCCCCGGCGTGTTGGCTAGGTGGCAGACAGTGGTCAGTGTCAGGAGGAGACGGGAAGACGGCTGCCGGAGATTCGAGATGGACTGGGGCAGGGTTGTAGTCCGCTGGTACTGACACCGGAGAACCGACCCGGAAACCGTGCACAAAGGGGGTACTTGGACCCTGAAGCCAGGACCGAAACCAACGGCCTAGCTAATTAACCAATTGAGGGCAGGATTTTAGGTCCTGTCCCAACCTAAGTCCCGAAAAGTAGACAACCACCCACCAAGAGGGATAGGGCATCTGCCAGGGCCTGGTAGATCCCATGGGTCAGCATCAGACGGGCACGGCTCCCAACCAAAGGACCGGGAGTGGACTTCTGCGTTACACACCGGGAAGTCCATCACAGAGAACACAAAGTGCAGAGGAAGGGGACATTGACCACCAGCCCGGGTGTGGGACCAGAAATACACCCCCGACCGCGGCAGCCGGCCACCACCACCTTGGTTTACCAAAGGACTTGTGTGATTTATTCAACAGGGAGTAACAACTCCGGCCTGACCGGGTGCGCCGGCCCCTGCCGTTACCATGCCCAGCACAGAGACATTGGGCCCAGGGGCATCTATCCCTACCCACGGAGGGGTTAACATCCAGCTGCCAGCCCATCGCCCCCGGGAGTCCTGCAACAGCAACGGTGGTGCTACACCTCACCACACACCATGGGTGGCGTCACAGAGAGTTTTCAACAACCCCCGAACAAATACGGCCCCTTTTAGTCTGCGCGACCCCCAGGTGAGGTAGAATCCCTCGAGCCACAATATGGGTCCGGATCCGAGCAGCAACGGCTGCTGGCACACACACACAGCCGCGGCCGGCACAGACAAGAGGACATTGCGATGCTGCAGGGAATGGTGACTGGCTCCACACAGGTCAGCGGCTGTATAAACGTTTATTTTTTTGTGTGCCACAGGATTTGGCTATACACCAGGATGAAGTATATAGCAGGATGCGGCCGTATGCCAGAATGGGGTATATAGCAGGATGTGGCCATATACCAGGATGGGGTATATAGCAGGAAGGGGCCATATGCCAGGATGAGGTATATAGCAGGATGGGAGCACATATTAGGATGGCAGTATATAGCAGGATGGGGGCTATACCAGGATGAGGGACAAGGCAGGAGGATCATTACCAGCATGGGGTATCTTAGTTAGAGAATTTGGGGACACTACCCCCATAATACTGTCAGCAGCAGATCCTCGCCCCATAACAGTGTGTCATGACCACATTTTTTGCTTAAAATTTTATTTTCCTCCTCTAAAACCAGGGTGCGTCTTATGGTCCGGTGCGTCTTATAGTCCGAAAAAAAACGGTATGTGTTGAATTAAAAAGAAAATCTTTATTTAGATATTTAAAAAAACAAAAACAAAATACCATATGAATTAAAAGAGGAGGTCACTAACTGAAGATCCAAGTTTGTCAAAGCAAAAAAGTAATATATAGCCAAAATTATCAATGTATCTTATGATTACAATATCCAGGCACATGCAAATAGATATGAAAAAACTATAGAGTTCAGAAAAAAAATATCCAGGCAAATATAATTGGATAGGGTAAACAATAATGTTCAGAGAATGGTGATTTGTTTATAGAAAGTTATCTATTGATATTATATCTGCAGAACATATGCTAGAAAAATACTTATAATGAGCAAATATCAGACAATTACAAGACACAATGAGTGGGGCCAAGGAAATTTAGACTGAATGGATGTAACCAAAGGAAACAATTGTGTTTAAGATATCCACAGAGAGAGACAAAGGGAGGATAAAAAAGAAAATCCACAGAAGGAAAATAACAAAATGCAGAGATGGCAACTGCAAAAATAACAAGAAGACACCAAAGAAAAAAAATCAAGCAAAAGTGGAAGAGAAATCTCGGTGTTCTCAAAATGTCCACATGATGGCAGTAGTCTCAAAAGAAAAAAACAGTAAAGTTTGCAACAGAGCAAAAAATAAATAAAAAGTCTGATCTTTCACAAAGAGAGACATAAGGAGAGAGATAAAGTATGCAAAATGTAATTGCAGCATAGTAGGAAACACCAGAGATAACTATTGTCACGTCTCCACCGCCACGTCACCACTGTGGGCAGTGCTGGAGATGGGGGAGCAGTCAGTGGCTTTGCTGGGCGCAGGCTCCGCTCATCTATTAGGCTGGTATCACTATGACTTGCAGTACCACTGATTGACTGTGGTGGTGTGTGCCTTCTGGCTGGAGTAGCTACCTTTCAGCGGGGGCCAATGGGAAGGCACCACACCCCTCTTATGCTTTCTCCCTACTGCTAGCAGGTGCCAGATATAGTTCTGTAATTCCCTGTTAGACTCTGGTTTCTTGCTATGTGTTTGTATTCCTGTGTATTGACTTTAGCTTGACTACCTGACCACTCTTCCGCCTGCCATTCCTGTACTTCGCTGCTAGCTCCGGTTTTGACCCTTAGCTTGTTTGCCCGACCACTCTTCTGCCTGCCCTTTCTGTACTTCGCTGCTAGTTCCGGTTTTGACCCTTAGCCTGATATCTGACCACTCTCCTGCCTTACGATTTTTGTCCCTGTTCTACCTTCTGAATTTGACCCTGCCTGGCTACTGCTCTTCTCAGGACCGCAGTCTTCCGTGGGCAGCGATCACCTGGGCCCTGTCGTAATTGCAAATCCCTGTATAGGGGTTAAAAGGTTGCGGGGTCTGAGTTGCTGCTATGTGTACAATTGCCTCTATTTACCTGTATCATTGATCCTGAGTCCGTGGCTCCAGGCAGACTTCACAACTATAAAGGCATGAGCCAGAAAAGTACCCCATATAAGGTAATAAGGGGTTAATGTCAGCTCACAGCTGCCACAAGCCTTAGTAACGGAAGGTGTCTATGAGATCCCCCCATTACTAATCTGTAACTGAAAACAAAATTAAAAACACTGACACTGAAAAGATCCTTTATTCAAAATAAAATACAAAAAAACCCCACCCTCTTTCACCTCTTTATTAACTGCACACACCCAGGCCCGACATAATCCACTCAAGATCCCACGACGATTCCAGCTCTGCTACATACATACTGAAGTCACAACGCACAGGCACAGAACACGTCTGCACGCTGTGGCTTCAGGCAGAGACTGACTGAGCTGCAGTGATGAGTGGTGACGTTACTTAGTTTATTTGCGGTCACAGCTGGAGGTTCTCACGGTACCCCACCTGTGACTGCAAGTGAATTGACCTCAGGTGACCTCATTAAACTGAGTGACCTCACCTCCGGTGAGTTCACTTAATTCACAGACCTTCATCTCCTGGCAGAAAACCGTGGGTTTTTTTGCCAAGAGAGGCAGATTTGGTGCTGAAATTATTCACCATATTCCTGCACCAAATCTGCATCTCCTGGCAAAAAAAATGGTTTTGATGCTGTTTTGGTGCAGTTTTCTACCAGTAGGTGCGAATTTGGCACTGAAATGTCTGCAACATACTTCCAGAGAGACACAGTAATAAATCTCACTACAGACATTTCCAGAGTCCTCACCTCTTCAGTTCTGTCCATCTGTTATTCCCATAGATAAGAATGGTGTAATGTGACGTCATCAGAATCTCTCACCTCTCTAGTAAGTTGGAAGAGGATCTCTAGGGTGAGGTGTAATATCCTCTCCACCATCTTGTCCCTGTCCATATCCATATTTCACGGGGCAATCAGGAGAATTCTCTTCTATAGAAGATATCCACTGAGAGGATTCGATATTGTAGGGACCTGAATGGGGAGAAGATGACGATGTACCATCATAAAGAATCTGCTGTAATAATACAATTACTGGAGAGAATAAGGGGAAACATATGAGGAGACAGAACATATAGAAGTTGTATTCTCTTGTCTCTTATAGACTAGAACATACACTGAATTGCTGACTAAGATGTCTCCTCCGCTACCAATCACTGGTTATTTCGGTCAAAGCTTCAGCCACTGATTGACTGCAGAGATCATGTTTGTTATCACTGACTAAACTGACAGGAAATCCAGAGACTGGCAGGGACCCCAGCAGCGGGGGCACAGGAGTAATGGGGGTTCGTTATGTACTACTATTGTTAGTGTAACGCCCCTGTAAACGGGTCATTACAGGGTATTAAATGTTACCCCATTTTTCCCGGGCAGGAGGAAGAAGAGTCCCCACAACACACACTTACATCACACTGGCAGGAAGGAGTTAATAGCTTTTGCAGCATGAAGTTTTGAGTCCATGACTCATACCACCGGCCCAGTGACCGTGCGAGCCCTGCAAGCCCCGGCGTGGCCGTTTCAACTTGGCACTGCGAGCAGGGTCCGCACAAGACCCGGTAACGCCGGGTGACGCGTGCCTTGTGTTTACCATCTGCAAAATTGAATTGTCTAACATTTATTTTGGTGCCCGTGGCTGCGGGTATGAGACAATTGGACTTGGACTGTACAATGGCGTCCATTGAGAATGGGATGGGCGCCATGCGTACCAACAAGGACTGGACTTGCCCGCCCTTTGTGGGTGGGGCTGCAGCGGGGCGCGAAAATCCGTGCCCGCCCCTTTGTTGGACACTTGCTAGAAGCCAGGAACCCTGCCTCTCCAGGCCCAGGAGAAGATGGGGAGATGATATGGACTGCCCGGGTGCGAGCTTTGGCGAGTGGTGGCCGGAGGGGTGAGCCCGGCACTGCAGCCCGTACCGGGATTTGGACTACCGAGTTTACTCCCTAAACCTGGGTACCTGGAGGGCCCTGGAGCATCGTAAGGAGGCCTGTTCCCGAAAGTTTAAATGTTTTGACATATGCAAATGTTTCTTTTTCCATGCTTTTCTTCTCTTTCTTCTTCTTTTTCCTCCTGCCTCTTCCTATCCTTTATTGGGTCCCAGTAAAAGGGATGTGTTAATTTGTTTATCTATGAAAAGTTGTTATTTTTTGCGGTGTTGTTTGTTGTCGCAACCCCGGAGTGTTGCGTTTTTAGTCTGGGGGAGTGTAACGGCCCTGTAAACGGGTCGTTACAGGGTATTAAATGTTACCCCATTTTTCCCCACAACACACACTTACATCACACTGGCAGGAAGGAGTTAATAGCTTTTGCAGCATGAAGTTTTGAGTCCATGACTCATCCTGTCTCGTTAATGAGCAGGTGGCTGGACACAGGCAGGTCCCCATGACAACCAAGGGGAGGGGGACCTGAATAGGAGTGAGTTTAGTGCAGAACACACAGAACGTTTGTCAGAACATCAGAGGCTGTAGCAGAGTGCAGACTTACACAGGACAGCTCCCTGCTGAGGAGATGCCACGAGACCAGGGCTGATAACACCTAGAGCAGGGGTGGGGAACCTTTTTACTGCCGGGGGCCATTTGGAAATTTCTACCAACCTTCGGGGGCCGCACATAATTATCAATGACCCTGCTATATTTGGTGAAACAATTAATTAATTCACCCCTACTATGCTGGCCGGAGCGGTTTTCTTTGGTGTGGCTGTGATGTTCGGTGATACTAATCATGTTTCTTCTCGCAACTGGTTTTTCATGTTTGTCTCCGTCTGGAGCATAGTCAACTCTTTGTGATAAGATTGGTAAATCATATACATCACATAATAGACGCTGTATATACATCACAGGAGACGCTGAAGGTACATATAACGCAGAGGAGACGCTGGAACTGCTGTATATACATCACATAGGAGACGCTGAGACTACTGTATATACATCACAGGTGACACTGGGGGCACATACATTACACAAGGGGCTGGGGACATGAAAATGCCTACAGCATCTCCAATCTGATGCATATGCCCCCAGCATCTCCAATGTGTAAGTCACATGAGACGCATGGGGCATACACATCACTGGAGACGCTGGGGGCATGCACATCACAAGAGGGGCTGGGGACATGCACATCACAAGAGGGGCTGGGGGCATGCACATCATAAGAGGGGCTGGGGGCATGCACATCATAAGAAGGGCTGGGGGCATGCACATCACAAGAGGGGCTGGGGCAAAGACATCACTAGAGGGAGGCACAGACATCACGGGGGGGCTGCACACAGGACTGGGGGATCGGCTTCACACAGGACTGGGGGATCGGATGCACACAGGACTGGGGGATCGGCTGCACATAGGACTGGGGGATAGGCTGCACACAGGACTGGGGGATAGGCTGCACACAGGACTGGGGGATAGGCTACACACAGGACTGGGGGATATGCTGCACACAGGACTGGGGGATGGGCTGCACACAGGACTGGGGGATGGGCTGCACAAAGGACTGGGGGATGGGCTGCACAAAGGACTGGGGGGCTGCACACAGGGGGGTGCACTAAGGACTGGGTGATGGTCTGCACATAGGACTGGGGGACTGCAAACAGGATGGGGGGGTGCACAAAGGGCATTGGGGGGCACACTGCGCTGAGGGTTTCATGCAACTCTGGGGGAGAGGGTTTACAGACCTGGGGTGGGGAGCCACAAAGCACTGGACAGGGCACATAGCAGGAGAGGGCCAGCGCTGGACTTACAGCAGCATCACACTCACAGCATCGGAGTGCAGGCGCCGGACACACAGCATCAGAAGGAAAAGGTGGGCACAGAGCTCCGGAGGGCAGGGGGCGGGCACTCAGCTCCGGAGGGCAGGGGGTGGGCACTCAGCTCCGGAGGGCAGGGGGCGGGCACACAGCTCCGGAGGGCAGGGGGCGGGCACACAGCGGGCACACAGCTCCAGAGGGCAGGGGGCGGGCACACAGCTCTGGAGGGCAGGGGGCGGGCACTCAGCTCCAGAGGGCAGGGGGCGGGCACTCAGCTCCGGAGGGCAGGGGGTGGGCACTCAGCTCCGGAGGGCAGGGGGCGGGCACTCAGCTGCAGAGGGCAGGGGGCGGGCACACACTGCTGGAAGCTGTGAGGTTGCTGTGGGACCCGCCCACAAAGTAAGTCCTGATCACATTTAAAGGGTCAGTGGCCTGCAAATCTGCGGTGATAGCACAAGCACTGCCTCTCCCGGGAATCTGCCCGGGGGCTGCATAAAAGGTCATGGCGGGCCACATGCGGCCCGCGGGCTAGAGGTTCCCCACCCCTGACCTAGAGGAAGGGCATGGAGCTGAGGACTGGGGATCCCTGGAGAAAGTTGTACCCGGTGGCGGTTGGTGTGTGTCCGCTACTGGAAGAGAGACAGACAGAATGGCGGCGGGTCCCCAAGATGCTCCATGCCACGGGGATAGCATTATCGCACCGAAAGAGAGAGGGACCCCCAGATCACTCCACCGGTCCCTTCCTCCTACCTGCCTGGGACCGACCAAAGGCTACAGGTGGCGAGGACCAGCACCCGGGTGCGATGTGGAATGGACTTTAAATAAAGAACAACTGGAACCGCACTCCGTGACTGCTGTGAGTAATGCCGCCGCCCTGTGCCCCCAGTGTCCCTGAGGACTGTTGGCCTGGGTCTCATAAACCTCCCGGGGCCACCCCGCTCCACCCGTGGGGAGCGATTCCATCCGGCTGCCCGTAACACCTGCCCCGGAGAGAGACGGTGCAGCGGCGGCTGAACACCTGGCCGCAAACCACGGGTGGCGCTGCAAGCATCCCCCGTCCCCGTCCCGTACCATTTCCTGGGGGAGAGTGATGGCAAGCTCTCCAGGAACCCCGTTACCCTCCTTCCATCCCACTTGTAACACCGGATTGACTGTCGGACTTTCCTTTTATTGAAACCCGCCGGGTGTCACGGAAGCCGGGTCGGGCCACTCACAGCCTGACCCCGAATACCACCGGCCCGGTGACCGTGCGAGCCCTGCAAGCCCCGGCGTGGGCGTTTCATTAGTATTTTACAGCTTTTTCTATCTACTAATAAATCCTATATATTTAGGCCACACACACAACAAGCAGTTTCCTCCTCGGAGTCGGCAGCTGAATACGTTTCTCATAGACTCATCTTCCATATCACAAATTCTCTTCCCATTTACCAACACTGGAATCGGCATCAGCCAAACTGCAGCACAAATTCATTACACGTGAGAGGAGAAATAACGGCTCCATGATGAGGACGACATCTTTATCCTCTACTGCATCTCTATCAACAGATTTGTCCGGAGTCCGTAATTGACTCTGTAACGCCCTGGCAGGGCCAGGTAGTCACAGGTAGGCCCCTGCACTACACCTTTCCCTCACAAGGAAACACACAGTCAACCAGAAAACCTAGTCACCCCCCTCAGGTACAGACAGACACACCGGGGGGCGGAACCAGGCGGATGAAAGACGCCCACCTAGGAGTCTAGATAGCCCGGGAAGGGAAAACAGACAGGTTAAGCTATTGTTCAGTTTGGAGAGGAGTGTGGGCTGGAGCTAAGTGTAGCTCCAGCAGTCAAGTCCAAGTTGAATGGTGCCAGGGTCGGAGCCCTAGTTCCACTGGCTAGGAGGCAGACGGTGGTCTCCATCAGCAGGAGACGGGAAGACGGCTCGGCAGAACCGAGGTGGACCGGGACAGGTGGGGGATCTCGAACGCAACCGGCCGCGGCACCAGCCACCACCATCTTGATTTATCAGAGACTTGTGTGTGTGTTCCTAATCGTGAGTACTCCAGCACCCCTGCGGTCGCCATCCCCCTTCACTGAACCACTGGGTCCCGGGGCCACCATCCCTGCCCACGGAGGGGTTAACAACTTGCTGCACAACATCTCCCCCGGGTGCCCCATAACAGCAGCGGTGGTGTCCCACTTCACTACACACCGTGGGTGGCGTCACAAACTCGTTATGGCCTAGCCCGTACATCTACGTCCCCCCCATTTATTCGGCGTGTCCAGGAGACCCCCGGGTCCGGAGATCCTCGAGCCACCACCCCTGAAGGCCTGGACCCGAGCAGCGCCAGCTGCTGGCACGGGGGCAGCACACCCTGAAACTTGGCGTCACGAACAGGATACTTACCAATCCACTTACCTTGTGGAAGTGCGCCTTGTATTGGACAGTCAGCGGTGATCCGTTGCCAAATTTTCCGAAGTCGCCATTTTGGCCCGAAAAAATACAGCCCAGCTTCTTCCTCGCGAAAAGGGCGCGAAAGCCGAAGCCCCGCCCCCTGGGACTGCGGCCGGAAAGCGAGGCCGAAAGTCGCAAAACGAAACTTACTGGCCTAAAAGAAGAGTGCCAGCAAAAGACCTGATGCTGGAGCCGCGCCGACCGCTGGAGCGGCGGCGCCTGTGAACGAAGCGGGTGGTGAGGAAGCTGCAGTGGTGGACCCCTGGGCTCCGGTAGTGACTCCCCGCGTAGCAGCTGGCACTGACCCGCCTGCCACAGGAAGGATGTCGGCTCCAGCCGCAACGGGAATGGTGCCTGGCCTGGGAGACCCCTTAGCCGCCAGCTCAGAATCGGAGGAGATGGATGAGAGAAGCCCCGGTGTTGACGCCTCAGTAGCCGCGTATAACCTGCGATGCGGCGGGAATGGATACCGAATGGCTTTCTCGAACCGCACATACCGTGCATTGGAGGTGTACGAGGCTGAAGCAGAGTCCACCTCCGAGGATGAGGCCCCGTCTGCCGTCGGGGGTGTGGTAGTACCAAATTGCCACCATTTTGAGCTGCCTGGGCACTTTGCCAGTGCGTGCCCCGGGAATGCCCGGCCTTGAAGGGGCCGGGACGCGCCACAAGTTTTAAAGTTTAAAGTTAAAATTGCTGTTAAAATGCTTGTCACCCTTGTTGAACGTCCTCATGTTTCGGAGGAGGCCATCTGCCCGGCAGGTGGATTGTGGCAGGGTAGTTAAAAAGTTAAATAATACAGCGCCACGTTCTTGTTGAACGTCTTCACCCCTGCAAGTTCCAAGTGAAGAAGCCATCTGGGGTCGGAGCCCTAGGTGGAGGATGGAGCCTGGTCCGGAGGAGCAGTCGTACCCGCACCGCCGGCAGCTGAAGACGGAGTCTTTTGGACAGTGCCGCCTCTGAGTAAAGGTGTCATTGGGAACTCGTGTTGTCCGGTGGTGGTCTGTGGGAAAGCTGCAAGAGGAGGCTGTTCCGGCAGCGGAGTTTAAATGTTACAGTTGACCGACCTTCTCACCAAGCCGCAGTCTCTGGAGAGGCTGATTGGAGGATGGGCCTGCGGTGGAGTCGGCCGAGGCCCGGTCACCAGCAAAACCGGTGACCAACCTCCGGGTCAGGGGTCCCCTGGACGTGGGGCCCTTCAAAGGACTGCCGGGTAAGGAACTTTTTACCCGGCCCGTTTGGGCAACACCCGGACCTACCCTGGACTTGGGCAAGGGGTGCCAACCTGTGTTTTAGAGGTGGCATCAGGGCTAGGTTGTTTTGGGAGGGTGAAGTGAGAAGGACCCGGTCCCTCCAGTCCCAGTGTTTACATGGGCAACGTTAATGTTTAAGTAACATGCCTCCCGTAAGGGAAGAAATCCAAAAATATTCTTGAAATGTAAATATGTTAATATGCTTGTACCTGTTTTTTTCTTTTATTTTTTCCAGTTAAACAAAAATAAACCGGTGGTGGTCGGACAGCCCGCGGACGGTCTGTGTTTAACCAAGGGGGAGTGTGATGCCCTGGCAGGGCCAGGTAGTCACAGGTAGGTCCCTGCACTACACCTTTCCCTCACAAGGAAACACACAGCCGACCAGAAAACCTAGTCACCCCCCTCAGGGACAGACAGACACACCAGGGGGCGGAACTAGGCGGTTGGAAGACGTCCACCTAGGAGTCTAGACAGCCCGGGGCGGGAAAACAGACAGTTTAAGCTGTAGTTCAGTTTGGAGAGGAGTGTGGGCTGGAGCTAAGTGTAGCTCCAGCAGTCAAGTCCAAGTTGAACGGTGCCAGGGTTAGAGTCCTGGTGCCCTGGCTATGAGGCAGACGGTGGTCTCCGTCAGCAGGAGACGGGAAGACGGCTCGGCAGAACCGAGGTGGACCAGGACAGGGTTGTAGACCACCGGTACCTATACCGGGGACCCGACCGGAAACCGTGCACAAAGGGGGGTACTCGGACCCTGAAGCCAGGACCAGAACCTACTGAAACTGGTTAATTAACCGATTGAGGCCGGGACTAGAGGTCCTGTCCCACCCAAAGTCCCTCATAGAAGACAACAGCCCACTGAATAGGGTAAGCGGTCACTGCCAAAGCCCAGAGATCCCACGGGCCAGCGTCTGCGGGCACGGCTCCTTAGGCCACATCCAGGTGGGAGCGGACTCCCGAGTTTCATACCGGGGAAGTCCACTGAACAGAAAAAGGTGCAGGAACAGGATAGACCACCAGCCGGGTGGGGGATCCCGAACGCAATCGGCCGCGGCACCGGCCACCACCATCTTGATTTACCAGAGACTTGTGTGTGTGTTCCTAATCGTGAGTACTCCAGCATCCCTGCGGTCGCCATCCCCCTGCACTGAACCACTGGGTCCCAGGGCCACCATCCCTACCCACGGAGGGGTTAACAACTTGCTGCACAACATCTCCCCTGGGTGCCCTGTACATCTACGTCCCCCCCATTATTCGGCGTGTCCGCGAGACCCCTGGGTCCGGAGATCCTCGAGCCACCACCCCTGAAGGCCCGGACCCGAGCAGTGCCGGCTGCTGACATGGGGGCGTCACAACTCCATCACCACCACTAAATAAGAGAGGAAAATCTCTACATGGATGGGGGTTTAGATTTGGCTTTTTTGTTTTTTAACCTTGAATGTGGTTTTTTTTTTTACATTTTTTCCACTTAGTCTTCTGTATATTACATGGGTTCATAAAGCCAATAATCTTGGAATAGTTTGAAAGCCAATTAACAATAGTTCCTAACATATCCCTATAAAACATTTCTTTATTAGTTCAATTAAAATCGCCCGAGTAAACAGATAAATACCAAAAAATAATAGTTGGGAAACAATGTGATGTGGGGTAGCCGTAAATTTTCTGAAGCTGGGGCAGTAGGGTACATGCCAATTAATATTGGATCATCATTTCCCAATTGATTCCCTGTTGTAGCCCCTGCCTACCAACGGAGGGTATGACACCCTAACTTATCTGGGCGCCCCTGGATCACCCTACCAACATAGAAAACAACAACCACATACAATACTGTTAGGGCCAGGTGGACGGGCAGACCCAGGAGGTGGATCCACTGGGCCGAACACCTCACTGAAGGCAAGGGGTCCGGTAGCCGGAGCACTACAGGTAGCAGGACAGTCCGTTCAAAGGAGTGGAGTGTAGAAGTCCCTGGGACCACGGAGTCACCGAAGGTAGTCCGGGTGACGGAGCTCAGGTTCAGAGGCCGAGATGTTGTCAGGCAGAGTCCGGAACCGACGGAGCGAGAAGACGGGTCACCACAGGGATCAGAGATGGTATGGACTGACGGGATGGCGGACAGTCACCGTTCGGGGTTCGGGAATCGTCAGGACCGGATGGCGAGGCAGGAGCGGCTCTAGGAGAGAGATAGGTAAGTATACCGCAAGACACAAGGAGACCTGACTCCTAGCTTAGCAAAACACGAAGAACAGGCCCCGCCCACTTGGAAAGGATCCCCCTATATACCCTGTACCTGATTCTTCAATATCCTGTTGGAGGACACTGGCCCTTTAAGAGAGGGTCAATGACCGCGCGCGCGCCCTAATGCGCATGCGCGAGGCCCGGGTGCCAGAAGCCAGAGTAGGGAGCGGTGAACAGGAGGCAGGAGAGCCAGGCTGGGGCCGAGTTGCCGACGGGCGCCGGGAGCGGGGACCGGGCTGCCTGGGGACCGCAGGCGATGGAGCAGGAAGGCTGTGGAGCGGGGGACCGGGAAGCCTGGCACGGGAGCGGCGGAGCGCGACCTGAGAGCGGGGAAGCGTGGCAGGGGAGCCGGTAAGCAAGGCAGGGGAGCCGGGGAGCATGGCAGAGGAGCCGGGGAGCGTGACAAATAGTGACAGATATCAATTCTTATGGAGTGGGGTTATTCAGTCTCTTAAACAGAGACTACTTGCTAATGTTCATGCATAACAGTAAAAAGCTGTCACCTTGAAAGATATAGCTCAGGTCCCAGTCCTCTATTAACCTGACCAAATAATAATGTATTTTCACAGCCCTTAATTGCTGTATACTTTACACAGGGACAAAACACCAAAGGTAAACAGATGTGTACAATGTCCTGGCAATAGAGTGACTAGGTCCGTACTGATAGTGACAGATAGCAAATCAGCTCAAAAAACTCTCCCTTAACTCCAAAAAAATGTAAAATACACCATAAAGCCAGATAAGCGTATTAGTCATGTCAAGCCCCGCAGGTGTCGTGTCGGTGCATTTGCAGCACCCTGGGATATGCTACCCCAGTGATCTGCAGGATCCTTAGGCTATGTGCGCACTTACCGGATTTTGCCGCGGATTTTCCGCGGATTTGCTGCATGTTTCGCTGCAGAAAATGTTCATAACATCTCTGCAGTGAATCACCAGCAAATCCTATGGAGAAAAAAAATCCTGTGCGCACTGGGCGGAATTTGACAGCTGCATGTTTTGCTGCGGGAATCCCGCAGCAAAAACAAGTGCATGTCACTTCTTTTCCGCACATCGCTGCGGGATTTCACTCCATTGACTCCAATGTTAATCATGAAATCCCGCAGGGAATAATGCAGGCAGCAAATTCTGTGCGGTTCACTGCGTTTTCCTGCGTTATTCCCTGCGGTATTTCGCGGTTTGCCTCCGGTAATGTACATCGCCTGTCTGCGGTTTTGCAGGGAAGTGATGTCATTACAGGAAGAGGAAGCCGTGCAGAGAGTAAACACACACACAGATCACAGACACACAGACATCACAGACATAGACACATAGAACACACATAGAAAGAAAACGGAAATATAGAAAACAAAGCACATGGGCTCCGCTGCATATTTACCTTCCAGCCGAGGTAAGCACACAGCGGCGGCCCGGTATTCTCAGGCTGGGGAGGGAGAGGGGCAGGGTTAATGTCCCCCGCCTCACTCCCACCTCCGGCAGCCGATAATATCAGCCGCAGCTGCCCCGGGACTGTCGCATGCATTATGCGGCAGCACCGGAGTGTCCTCAGCTCTTCTTGCTGCCGTGTAGCAGTGGCAGCAAGGTAATACAAGGGGTTAATGGTGGTGGATCACCGCCATTAACTCCAGGCTTGATCATGGCAGCGTCTATGAGACAGCTGACATGATCAACCCGTAAGTAAAGTGAAAAACACAGACACCGAAAAATCCTTTATTTTAAATAAAACAAACAAGCCTCGTTCACCATTTTATTAACCCCTCCCACACCAAAGCTCCGACGTAATCCACAGCTCCGGCGTAATCCACAGGTCCTGTGCTGCTTACATCCAGCCGCGACTGTCACAGACACAGCGCTGAATGAATGCAGCAGACAGCAGAGGTAATTACTGGTCATTTCCCACGGCCGGTAATGTGAACTCACTGCCGACCGTGGGAAATGCAGCGATCTGTCCTCTATCTATCTATCTATCTATCTATCTATCTATCTATCTATCTATCTATCTATCTATCCCTCTGTCTGTCTGTCTATCTATCTATCCCTCTATCTATTCTTCTGTCTATCTACTATCTCAGAATTAAATGACTTTTTTTTTTTTTCAATGTGCTTTATTGCATTGAATGCAATAAAGCACATCCCAACCCGCACGCGGCAAAACCGCGGCAATACCGCGAACAATACCGCGGTGAAACCGCAGCAAACCGCGGCAAACCGCATGCGGTTTTCGGGTGCGGTTTGTCGCGTTTTTTTCCGCGGGTGCGGTAATCTTTGAGAGCATGCGGAATTTTCTCAAGAAAATTCCATTTCCCAGTGCGCACATAGCCTAAGGCTTTCTGGAACACCCTATGCTGACAACCCACACCTCACACACAGGTAGGGGCACATTCCCTGAGACCTGGGCGCAGCATGTAGAGGGTTAACAGTGGTCAGATGTGAGAACCAATCCCTTAGCTGTTAGCCTGGGAAAGGGGTGTGGCTTGTGGGAAGCAACAGGTGTTGCTAGGCAGAGTTGGCAGAGAGGAAAAACAACAGTTGAAGGAGTGACAGTTGAAAGGAGCCAGAGAGTGAGAGGGGTGTGAGGATTGTGAGGAGACCCCCAAAAGGCGACTAGGAGGTAGTAGCCTGAAGGTAGACAGATCCCAGGCACTACGCACGAGGGGGTACTGGACCCCAGAGTAGACGACAGCTGCAGGCGGTCTGCTGATCCAGCCATGTGTGGTGACTTCCAGGGTACCACACCACCCATAGGCTCAGGGACACAGCCTCATATATAGGACCCGGGAGAGGGCACAGAGAAGTAGCCTACCCCACAAGGGACCGCGAGGCCTGTCATACTGGGCCAGGAAAGAAAAGGGGCGGAGCGCCGCAGGTCACCGACAGCTTCAGGCAAGTGGACCATCAGCTCTGCATGTGCACGGAGGGCTCAACTGGGACTCACGTCAGCAGCGGGACAAAGGAAAGTCGGTTGACCAGCCGTACCAAACTGCACTTGCAACATCAGTGAGTACATAAATACCAGTTAATCTGCAAGAACTGTGTCGTGTTTATTACTGGCGCACCACAAGGCGCAGCACACCTACATGGGACTTAAGCCCCTACTGGCGGAGGGTGCGAACACACTTGCTGCTATACCATCTGTCCCTTAAACCACAGCAGCGGCGGCACATCTTATTACCGCAACCCGCCAGTGGCGTCACAAGTGACATACAAAATAACCCTGTTACCGAGCGCCCCCAGGTAACAGAACCGGGCACAGCCACCTGTGACGGTGATCCCCATTATCCACCACCCGGAACCGAGTATCCCAAGGGCCTGGGGTGTGGCTGCGCTCTGCAAATTGGCGTCACGAACAGGATACAAACTAGGCCCAGCAACCCTGGGTGCAGTGTGCCTTAAACCGTTTAAAATTGTATATAGACTTTTGTCGCCATTTTGCCTCAGTAAAGACTACTGCGCCATCACTCTGGCTGTAAAAGAGCGCAAAGTTTGAAAAAGTGAGCAGGAAAACCTGGCTCTGCCCCCCCACAGGGAATCTGCAGAGAAGCCAAACACCGAGCAGTAGTCTAACTTCAGGAGCTCCTGAGCCGCTCGGGATCCCCATAGAGAAGGTTGCTGAAATTAACCAAGGGGGACTAAAATGGAAGCGCAAGAGAACGGAGACGCTGCCAGACCGAGTTGGAGCGTAGACGCTGCGGCGGTGGCACCGATCATGCCACTCATGCTACCCTACCTCCCAGGCGCAACCTGGATGCCCCAGTACAATGACAAATCGGATACCTTAGCCGGGTTCAAAAAGAAAATAACTAATTCAATGGACATGTATCCCTTAACCGGCAAGCAAAGGGCATCCATTATACTGGGTCAGCTTAAAGGGGCAGCGGAGCTAGAAGCAGAAACTTGGTCAGATGCTGAACGCGAGTCAGTAACCACCATCTTTGACAAATTGAAACTTGCATTTGAGACCCGCACTGAGGCAGAACTGCGGATGGAGTTCTACAACTGCAGGCAGAAACCGCAGGATAACATCAGGGACTATGCCCTGAGACTCCAAGCAGCAATAAGGACATTAAAACATGTCGATCCTCTCAGTGCCAGAGAGGAAAACCGGATGCTAATGGAGCAGTTCATACAGGGCCTGTTGTCATCAGAGGACCGCAAGCAACTGCGCCTGTGGTCCCTTGAACATTCTGATGCGGACTTTGCAACTCTAAAAGATCGGGCTATCAAGGCGTTGCAGCCCCCGGCAACCTCAGACTCTACCCTGACGGTGCTACCTGCCAGTGTCCCTTCCTTGGAAGTGGAAACTGCCTCCTCTACTCCAGCAAAGGCCAATGGGCAGGTTGCGACCCCTAGTGCACCAGAGGACCTGCGTTACCAAGTGCAGCGACTCAGAGAGGACGTAGCAAAGATCCTCAAAGCCATGCAGCTTGGTCCAGAGCCCAAGCCATCAGACCGTATCCTGCTTGCTAACTGTACCGAGGACGTCCCGTGGATGAGAAACCGGAGGAGTCCCCCACTGCGAGGAAGACCCACCGATCGCTATTGTTCTTCAGGACAACCCATCTGCCGGCATTGCGGTAAAACAGGCCATCTTGCAAGAAGGTGTCCTTTAAATATGCAACCCCTGGGGCCAAGGGCCAATCCCCAGGTGTAAGTCGACAAGGCCCAATGGAATGGCGTGACCGGTATGTGGGTGGACGTCCGATTCTGTCCATTACCTTGGACGGGATCCCCACTTCTGCATTGTTGGACACCGGTTCTCAGGTAACCACCATTCCCTATGAGCTGTTCTGCCGATTCTGGTGTGATGAAGAACTCACCCGACCTGATCCAAGCCTCACCATATATGCTGTAAACGGGTTACCGGTAGAGCAGATAGGATTTAAAGAAGTAACCATAAAGGTGGGGAGGGTGGAGCTTAGGGGTCAGGGATTGATTGTTGTTAAAACTGATGCAACTGATAAAAATCCCCATGTGATCCTAGGTACCAATGTCATTGAAAATTGTTTGGGAGAAGTATTGTTCTTGCTCCAACAGATTGCCAAGACTGCTGATGCCAGGCAGCAGAGGATCCTGCAGAAGGAGATTAAAGTCCTCTTGCTAAAACAACAGGTAAACCAGTCTGGTGGAGAACTGGGTAGTCTGCGGGTAATGGATTGTAACCCCATTGTGTTACCTCCAAGAAGTGAAATGAAGGTGTGGTGTCGGGCATCCATAGGTCCTAGAGGGCGAGATTACCAGGCAGTGGTAGAACCCGTGTACTCAGGGGACTGGTCCACAATCCTGACAGCCAGGGGGGTAGTCAATGTACACAAAGGGAGAGTTCCTGTACGTATATTAAATTGTGGGGACGAGGAAGCCAAATTGCCCAGATACGCTACCATTGGTAAATTGTTTACCGTCACTGAAAATGCCATTCAAGCAGCAGAACCACTTGCCCCAACAGACCTGGAAGATGAGCAATTAGCAAATTGGTGCCAGGAACTCCATGTTGGTACCGACTCCACGCCTTCTTACCAGAAGCAAGGAGTATACCGGGTTGTGCAGGAATATGAACCAGTCTTCAGTAAGCATCCATTGGATTTCGGGAGAATTAAAGGGGTACAACACCATATCCCCACTGGGAACCATCCTCCCATCAGAGAGCGATACAGTCCTGTACCACCAAAACACTATCAGAGGGCCAAAGAAATGCTACATGACATGAAGGAGGCTGGGGTTATCCGAGATAGTTGTAGCCCTTGGGCAGCTCCACTAGTCTTAGTGAGAAAAAAAGATGGCACCATGCGGATGTGTGTAGATTACAGGCAAATAAATCGCATTACACATAAGGATGCTTACCCATTACCCCGCATAGAAGAGTCACTAGCTGCACTCAAGACTGCTAACTACTTTTCCACCTTAGACCTTACTAGTGGGTATTGGCAGGTCTCTGTAGCAGAGGAAGACCGGGAGAAGACTGCATTTGCCACCCCGATGGGCCTGTGCGAATTCAACAGTATGCCGTTTGGACTCTGTAACGCACCTGGAACCTTCCAGCGCCTGATGGACTGTTGTCTGGGACATCTGAACTTTGAAACTGTACTACTCTATTTAGATGACGTCATTGTGTTCTCCAAGTCCTACGAAGACCATCTGGAACATCTGGCAGCAGTGTTTGAAGCACTATCCAAGTACGGCATGAAGCTGAAACCATCCAAGTGCCATCTCCTTAAACCCAAGGTTCAGTATCTGGGACACGTAGTCAGCGCTGAGGGAGTCGCACCAGATCCAGACAAGATAACAGTCATCAAGAGCTGGCCAAGACCAACTACTATCAAAGAGGTACGTCAGTTCCTGGGCCTGGTAGGATACTACCGAAGATTCATCAAAGGTTACACCAAGATGGCTGCCCCATTGCAAGACCTCCTGGTTGGTCAACCCAAGAAAGGCAAGAAGTCTGATCTTCCATTCGAATGGGGCGAAAAAGAAGAAAGTTCCTTCAAACAAATGAAGTGGGCTCTGACGGGGGAAGAAATTCTTGCTTATCCAGACTACAACTTACCCTTTGTGCTGTACACAGACTCCAGCAACGTGGGATTAGGAGCAGTGTTGTCACAGGTCCAGAATGGGAGAGAGCGAGTAATTTCCTATGCTAGCAGGAAGCTTCGGCCTACTGAGAGAAATCCAGAAAATTACAGCTCTTTCAAGTTGGAGTTGCTGGCCATGGTCTGGGAGGTTTAAGCACTATCTAGCAGCCACTAAGTTCACAGTCTTCACTGACAACAATCCTCTTACCCATCTAGACACAGGAAAGTTGGGCGCATTAGAACAACGCTGGGCAGCTCGGTTATCCAACTATGACTTTACCATCAAATACAGAGCTGGATGTAACAACAAAAATGCAGATGCGCTGTCAAGAATGCCCCATTTGCAAGAAGAGGGAGAATACATAGATGAGCTAGAGGAGATAGAGTTACCTGCCTTCCATCGCAAGAGAACATGCCAATGTCAACAAACTGGTTCTAGACCAAAAGAGGCAACCTTGAAACCCTTATCACATTTTAGTTGGAAAGAGACACAGGACAGTGATCCCGCTGTCAGCTTAATCAAGAGACTGGTAAGCCAGATTCTCGTCTTGCACCAGAGGCTCCACAAGAAGCCCAACATCTGTGGAAGAACAGAAGTAAGTTGTTTATCCACCGGGGAACACTCTGTAGACGATTCATCAATCCAAAAACTCATGAGATGAGGTGGCAAGTGATAATACCAAAAAGAGATGTCCCAATAGTGTTAAAAGCGTACCACAACGATGCCGGACACTTCGGTTGGAAGAAACTTGAGATATTACTCCGTGAAAGATTCTACTGGGTTGGAATGAGATCTTCTATCGAAAACTGGTGTAGAAATTGTGGTCCATGGGCTTTAAGAAGAAAAGACAGAGATAGTCAAAGAGCACCACTGCAGCCTATTGTTACCAAACAACCTCTAGAACTAGTCGCCTTAGACCATGTGAAGTTAACACCGAGTACCAAAGGTTATACTTATGCCCTTACCATTGTAGACCACTATTCAAGATTCCTTGTAGTAGTACCAGTCAAGGACCTAACAGCACAAACAGCAGCAAAAGCGTTTCAAGCCTACTTTTGTAGACCTCATGGTTATCCAGAGCAAGTAATTGCAGATCAAGGACCAGCGTTTGAAGCATAAGTTTTTCAAGTGTTCTGTAATATGTATGGTTGTAAAAAGATTCGTACAACATCCTATCACCCTCAAGGAAATGGAATGTGTGAGAAAATGAATCAGATCATCATTGATATGCTAAAGACCCTACCGCTGGAATATAGGAACAAATGGCCAGAAAAATTGCCTTACCTAGTGGATATGTATAACAACATCCCCGTAGGATCTACAAACTTCACCCCAGCTTATCTTATGCGAGTAAGACCAGGAAGATTACCCGTCGACATAGACATGGGAGTCCTAAACCCTGAAGACCATCCACAAAGTGATTGGAATACAGCTCGTCAAGCTCAATACAAGAAAGTTCAAGAATGTGTTGAAAGGAATTTAGACCAATGTAGGGAAAAACAAGAAAGAGATTACAATAAAAATGCAAAAGCTGTACCATTGACACCTGGAGAAAGGGTACTAAAAAGAAAAAGAAGACTTCATAAACTTGATGATCAATGGGAAGAAGAACCTTACATTGTCCAAACATCTAACTTTGACAACAAAAAAGTCTGTATTATTAGCAAAGATTAAGGGAAAACATCAACAACTGTTTCTAGAGACCATTTAAAGAAATGCCCAGAACAGTTGGTGCCAAAAGAAAGTACAGAAAGAATGGTAAATCTACCTCAACCTGAACCAAAGAAGAAAATGATCCATACTGTATTAGGAGATTTCCCAGAAGATTGGCCGCAATACAATGGAGCCATAGTCATACCTTGTATCACCTTTCCACAAGTACCAGAAGAACCTGTACCAAGACAAGAAGAACTTGTACCAGTACAAGAACCAGAAGAAATCTCAGGGGAAGTTGAACCAGAACGTTCTGCAAACATTGACCTTGTCAATCCTACAGTAAGGGTAAGAACACGTAGATACTTACCAAGTCAACCTACCATACCAAGTGTAGTACAAAACACAGACAACATTGACACACCAGCGTTGCGTAGGTCAAACAGAAGCAACATTGGTCATCCCCCATCCAGACTAGGAGAGTGGGAATACTACTAAAGATGGTCATTAAATACATATTAACTGTATGTAAAATGTAAATAATGTATATTAAGCATGTTGACCCTACAGAGACTGACCTGTATGGACTTTTGGGTCACTAACAACTGTTCATAATGTTTGTTTAAGAACTGTGCCTCCCTTTGGGAAGAATCCAGGTTTTTCCCCATCCTTTGTTTTTATGGACCTAAGCCACAGGACTGGCGTGGCACAAAAACATTTGTATATAGTTGCACACTTGGTGCTTTTCATTGGGATTACCCAGGAACTGAACTTTTGTTCCCAACACCCTAAAAGGAGAGCTGGAAGTCGCAGGGAGGGTCTGCAGCGGAGCAGGCTGAGCCCCCCATCACCATCATATCCGGTGATGTGCTCCCTAGGACAGTCCCCACAGGGAACAGTCACCAGGACGTTCGGAGAGGTTTTCCGGATAGTGGCCTCAGAGACTGTGGGTGGTGGAAAGAAAAGTGTACAGAGTACTAACCTGTTACAAATGTATATTTGTTATTTATTGCTGTTTTAAAAATAATATATATTTTGCAGATTTTCTTGTTTTGCAGCCCACGGACGTGCTGGTCTTAACCAAGGGGGAATGCAGCACCCTGGGATATGCTACCCCAGTGATCTGCAGGATCCTAAGGCTTTCTGGAACACCCTATGCTGACAACCCACACCTCACACACAGGTAGGGGCACATTCCCTGAGACCTGGGCGCAGCATGTAGAGGGTTAACAGTGGTCAGATGTGAGAACCAATCCCTTAGCTGTTAGCCTGGGAAAGGGGTGTGGCTTGTGGGAAGCAACAAGTGTTGCTAGGCAGAGTTGGCAGAGAGGAAAAACAACAGTTGAAGGAGTGACAGTTGAAAGGAGCCAGAGAGTGAGAGGGGTGTGAGTATTGTGAGGAGACCCCCAAAAGGCGACTAGGAGGTAGTAGCCTGAGGGTAGACAGATCCCAGGCACTACGCACGAGGGGGTACTGGACCCCAGAGTAGACGACAGCTGCAGGCGTTCTGCTGATCCAGCCATGTGTGGTGACTTCCAGGGTACCACACCACCCATAGGCTCAGGGACACAGCCTCATATATAGGACCCGGGAGAGGGCACAGAGAAGTAGCCTACCCCACAAGGGACCACGAGGCCTGTCATACTGGGCCCGGAAAGAAAAGGAGCGGAGCGCCGCAGGTCACCGACAGCTTCAGGCAAGGGGACCATCAGCTCTGCATGTGCACGGAGGGCTCAACTGGGACTCACATCAGCAGCGGGACAAAGGAAAGTCGGTTGACCAGCCGTACCAAACTGCACTTGCAACATCAGTGAGTAACTACCAGTTAATCTGCAAGAACTGTGTCGTGTTTATTACTGGCGCACCACAAGGCGCAGCACACCTACATGGGACTTAAGCCCCTACTGGCGGAGGGTGCGAACACACTTGCTGCTATACCATCTGTCCCTAAAACCACAGCAGCGGCGGCACATCTTATCACCGCAACCCGCCAGTGGCGTCACAAGTGACATACAAAATAACCCTGTTACCGAGCGCCCCCAGGTAACAGAACCGGGCACGGCCACCTGTGACGGTGATCCCCATTATCCACCACCCAGAACCGAGTAGCCCAAGGGCCTGGGGTGTGGCAGCGCTCTACACATTACCTTCAGGGACTCCACATGGATGGAACAGTCTGGTCACAGGTAGGGAACCTTCTCTTTAGGATTTTCGTGACGCCACTCTCAGTATTGCGGTCAGTGGGGGCCGCCACTGCAGATTAAGGGGTGCCTGGGGCTGATGGTGGGTGCAGTCAGTTGTAGTGGCCTCCCGAGAGTGAGGCAAGCCCCAGGGCCCTGTGTAGGTGTGTGGAACCACAAGGCGCAGAATGACTCAAACACAAGCAGAATGTCTTTCAGGGGTTTTACTCACATTAGGTGGCAGGGTGAGTAACCCGGGCGTAGCTGGGATGAACCAGGCTGGAACCAGGTATCCTTCCGGCTGGCTGATGAGGGTGACTACCAACTCGCCTTCCTTAGCCCTTTGTGTTTTTGTGGTGACCCCGACTTGAAGTCCCTACGGGGTTCACCCAGGGAAGTTGCTGCTGCCTGTTCTCCCCTCGTTTCGGCCTGTTTGCTTGTAGCCTGGACCAGGTCACTCCAACTGCTTGCCTCCTGTGAACTATGGGCCCTCTCTTTGCTACGTGGCTGCGGACTCTGTGGTGTTGTCTTGGGGGTTTGAAGTGCCCCCTCAGGCAGGTTTGGCAGAAGAAAGGTGAATCTGCAGAGTTCAGCGGCGTCTTCTCATGGAATCACATCCACTTTACTTGGACAATTAAACACAGCAGAATAAATGTGCAAAAAAAACAGCAGGAAAAAAAGCAGTATTTACACTACATGTGAACACGGACTAAGTGTCCAAGCAAAGTGGATGACATCACAAGTCATGAAATCTCTGCCCCTGGTGCGTGTAAAGACGCTGAACTGTGCGGATTTGGTGTTTTTTCCTTTACAGTGCTGGCCAAAAGTATTGGCACCCCTGCAATTCTGTCAGATAATACTCAGTTTCTTCATTTAATTTGTCTTCAATGAAAAAAAATAAAAAAAATTGTGATAAAGTCAAAGTGGATATAATTCCACACCAAACATAAAAAAGGGGTGGACAAAAGTATTGGCACTGTTTGAAAAATCATGTAATGCTTCTCTAATTTGTGTAATTAACAGCACCTGTAACTTACCTGTGGCACCTAACAGGTGTTGGTGTTGTGTATACCACATTGAGCATGGAGAGAAGAAAGAAGACCAAAGAACTGTCTGAGGACTTGAGAATCCAAATTGCGAGGAAGCATGAGCAATCTCAAGGCTACAAGTCCATCTCCAAAGACCTGAAAGTTCCTGTGTCTACGGTGCGCAGTGTCATCAAGAAGTTTAAAGCCCATGGCACTGTGGCTAACCTCCCTAGATGTGGAAGGAAAAGAAAAATTGACAAGAGATTTCAATGCAAGATTGTGCGGATGGTGGATAAAGAACCTCGACTAACATCCAAACGAGTTCAAGCTGCCCTGCAGTCCAATGGTACAACAGTGTCAACCCATACTATCCGTCGGCATCTTAATGAAAAGGAACTGTATAGTAGGATATCCAGGAAGACCCCATTTCTTACCCAAAGACATAAAAAAGCCAGGCTGGAGTGTGCCAAAACTTACCTGAGAAAGCCTAAAATGTTTTGGAAGAATGTTCTCTGGTCAGATGAGACAAAAGTAGAGCTTTTTGGGAAAATACATCAACATAGAGTTTACAGGGGAAAAAAAAGAGGCATTCAAAGAAAAGAACATGGTCCCTACAGTCAAACATGGCGGAGTTTCCCTGATGTTTTGGGGTTGCTTTGCTGCCTCTGGCACTGGACTGCTTGACCGTGTGCATGGCATTATGAAGTCTGAAGACTACCAACAAATTTTGCAGCATAATGTAGGGCCCAGTGTGAGAAAGCTGGGTCTCCCTCAGAGGTCATGGGTCTTCCAGCAGGACAATGACCCAAAACACACTTCAAAAAGCACTAGAAAATGGTTTGAGAAAAAGCACTGGAGACTACTAAAGTGGCCAGCAATGAGTCCAGACCTGAATCCCATAGAACACCTGTGGAGAGATCTCAAAATGGCAGTTTGGAGAAGGCACCCTTCACATCTCAGGAACCTGGAGCAGTTTGCCAAAGAAGAATGGTCTAAAATTCCAGCAGAGCATTGTAAGAAACTCATTGATGGTTACCGGAAGTGGTTGTTCGCAGTTATTTTGGCTAAAGGTTGTGCAACCAAGTATTAGGCTAAGGGTGCCAATACTTTTGTCTGGCCCATTTTTGGAGTTTTATTTGAAATGATCAATGATTTGCTTTTTGTTTCATTCTCTTTTGTGTTTTTCATTGCAAGCAAAATAAATTAACCCCTTAACGACCGCAGGCCGTAAAATTACGTCCTAAATGACATAATCTTACTGCCCGCGGTCCTCCGGCGGCAGCATGCCGCGATCGGCACACATCTCAGCTGATTTTCACAGCTGAGATGTGTGCCTGCTAGTGCCGATTAACCCCTTATATGGCGCTGTCAATACATGACAGCGCCATTATAAGCGCGATTGCGGTAAGCATTTACTTACCGCCCGAAACCGGAAGTCACGTGACGCGATCACGTGACTCCCGATAGTTGTCATGGTAGCACAGGGTCATGTGATGACTCCTGTACTACACATGACTTGGTTTCACTTTCGCTGTGCCCGGGGCACAGCAAAAGAGAAAGACAGCGTATCTGCTGTTTACAGCCTTCCAGCTGTGATCAGCAGATACTGCAGAGCGATCGGAATGCTGATCGCAATAGCCCCCTAGGGGGACTAGTAAAATAAAAAAAAAAAGTTAAAAAATAAGTTTTAAAAAATTAAAAAAAAACAAAAAAACCTAAAAGTTCTAATCACCCCCCCATTCGCCCCATTGAAAATTAAAGGGTTAAAAAAATAAAAAATATACACACATTTGGTATCGCCGCGTTCAGAAACGCCCGATCTATCAAAATATAAAATCAATTAATCTGATCAGTAAACGGCGTAGCGGCAAAAAAATTCCAAACGCCAAAACGACGTTTTTTTGTCGCCACAACTTTTGCGCAAATTGCAATAAGAGGCGATCAAAACGTAGCATCTGCGCAAAAATGGTACCGTTAAAAACGTCAGCTCGAGACGCAAAAAATAAGCCGTCATTGAGCCTAAGATCCCGAAAAATGAGAACGCTACGGGTCACGGAATATGGCGTAAAACGTGCGCCACTTTTTTCGGACAAACTTCCGATTTTTTTTTAACCCCTTATATAAAAGTAAACCTATACATGTTTGGTGTCTACGAACTCGCACTGACCTGAGGCATCACACCCACACATCAGTTTTACCATATAGTGAACACAGTGAATAAAATATCTCAAAAACCATAGTGCTATCGCACTTTTTTGCAATTTTTCAGCATTTGGAATTTTTTTGCCATTTTCTAGTACACAATATGGTAATGGTGGTTTCATTTAAAAGTACAGCTCGTTCCGCAAAAAATGAGCCCTCACATGACCATATTGACTGAAAAATAAAAAAGTTACGTCTCTCAGAAAAAGAATGGCGAAAAAAAAAAACGGAAAGCGAAAAATCAGCCGGTCGTGAAGGGGTTAATAAATTAAGGCTTTACATGCTGCGATATTTGTCCCGATATCGCTAGCATGCGACCCGCCCCCATTGTTTGTGCGAAACGGGGATATCGCTGCCCGTCGCGCACAAAATCGCGCACCCGCGTCACACATACTTACCTGCTTAGCAACGTCGCTGTGACCAGCGTACCGCCTCCTTTCTAAGGGGGCGGTCCGCTCGGCGTCACAGCAACATCACTGAGTGGCTGCCCAATGAAAGCGGAGGGGCGGAGATGAGCGGGACGAACATCCCGCCCACCTCCTTCCGCATTATGGCCGGTGGCAGGTAGGAGATGTTCCTCGTTCCTACGGGGGTCACACACAGCGATGTGCACTGCCGCAGGAATGAGGAACAACAACGGGAAAGCGATAATTGGGGGCGGACCCCCATGTCAACGAGGAGCGATTTTGGACGTTTTTCCAACGATCCAAAATCGCTCCTTGGAGTCACACACTACGAGATCGCTACAGCGGCCGGATGTGCGTCACAAAATCTGTGACCCCAACGAGATCGCTGTAGCAAAATCGTAGCGTGTAAAGCCCGCTTAAGGGTGCCAATACTTTTGTCTGGCCCATTTTTGGAGTTTTGTGTGAAATGATTTGATTTGATCTCTCGTCAATGTTTCTTTTCCTTCCACATCTAAGGAGGTTAGCCACAGTGCCATGGGCTTTAAACCTCTTGATGACACTGCGCACCGTAGACATAGGAACTTTCAGGTCTTTGGAGATGGACTTGTAGCCTTGAAATTGCTCATGCTTCCTCACAATTTGGATTCTCAAGTCCTCAGACAGTTCTTTGGTCTTCTTTCTTCTCTCCATGGTCAATGTGGTACACACAAGGACACAGGACAGAGGTTGAGTCAACTTTAATCCATGTCAACTGGCTGCAAGTGTGATTTAGTTATTGCCAACACCTGTTAGGTGCCACAGGTAAGTTACAGGTGCTGGTAATTACACAAATTAGAGAAGCATCACATGATTTTTCAAACAGTGTCAATACTTTTGTTCACCCCCTTTTTTATGTTTGGTGTGGAATTATATCCAATGTGGCTTTATGACAATTTTTTTTATTTTTTTTCATTGAAGACAAATTAAATGAAGATAATAATACCAAAGAATTTGTGATTGCAATCATTTTCAGGAAGAAACTGAGTATCATCTGACAGAATTGCAGGGGTGCCAATACTTTTGGCCAGTACTGTATCCATCTATCTATATGTCTATCTATCATGTATGTATCTATCTATTATCTGTCATGTATCTATATATCCCTCTATCATCCATCCCTCTATCATCCATCCATCCATCCGTCCCTCTATCATCCATCCATCCCTCTATCATCCATCCCTCTATCATCCATTCATCCCTCTATCATTCATCCATTCATCCAGCCCTCTATCCATCCATCCCTCTATCTATACATTTGAGTCTGAAATGTACAAAAGTCTATTATGCGCTGCCAGAGTCGGTGTCCAATAAGCTCTTACACAGAATATAACAATGCCCCATGCCCAGAAATGGGGAATCTCCACATACCTCCTGCAGAACAGGTAAATCCCAGTGGCCACTGAGGGACCTCAGTGACGTCACGCCAATGTGACCAGAAGGGGCGTGGTTTCCGCCGACATAGCTGATACCAGGAAGATACATTATTCTTCTAAGTCCACGTAAGCATAGAGTTGATTATAATAGAAGAGGGGGTCTGGGGTAAGACCCCCAGATGGGTGGAGGCGAAGCGCCGCCTTGCATGATTATAGTTGGCTGCTCTGTGCTTACAGGACCTGTGATGATGTCACATGGAGGGGAGGAGTCAGGGGTCACATGATCAGCTCCTCAGTGTATGCAGGGCTCTGCTGTGCTGGGTGTCATGGTGCTGGATGAGGGGAAGGTTATGTGTGGGCTCAGGAGGGGTTTACAGAGTGGATGTAGCAGAGCCGTGTGTGTACGAGGTGTACGGAGCGGAGCCATGTGTGTATGAGGTGTACGGAGCGGAGCCGCGTGTGTACGAGGTGTACGGAGCGGAGCCGTGTGTGTACGAGGTGTGCAGAGCGGAGCCGCGTGTGTACGAGGTGTGCGGAGCGGAGCCGTGTGTGTACGAGGTGTACGGAGAAGAGCCGTGTGTATACGAGGTGTATGGAGCGGAGTCGTGTGTGTACGAGGTGTGCGGAGCGGAGCCGCGTGTGTACGAGGTGTACGGAGCGGAGCCGCGTGTGTACGAGGTGTACGGAGCGGAGCCGCGTGTGTACGAGGTGTGCGGAGCGGAGCCGCGTGTGTACGAGGTGTGCGGAGCGGAGCCGCGTGTGTACGAAGTGTACGGAGCGGAGCCGCGTGTGTATGATGTGTGTGTCGCGGGCGGGGAGGAGGGTGTCAGCACACCGCGCTCACCCCTTCTGCTCGGGTCCGGCAGCTGCTCAGTGGTGGCTCGAGCGGTGGGCCGGATCCCGGGGTTTCTCGAGCGACACTCCTCGCCCGTGAGTGAAAGGGGGTGTTTGTGGTTGGGTGTAGGGATTGTTATAGTTCGTGACGCCACCCACGGTTGTGGTGATTTCACCACCGCTGCTCAATGTGGGGATCCCGGGGATGGTGATGTGAAGCAGCCAGTTGTTGTGTTGCCCCTCCGTGGGTAGGGGTTGGTGATCCCGGGGCCCAGTGGGGCGCAGGGGCAGCGCTGTGCCTTGCGGCACTGAGGTACTCACTCAGCCAGTAAACACGACACAGTTCTCGGTAAACAAACGGCTGGTTGGACGGGTCCCTCGGACGGTTCACGGTGCTGCGGTTCCCTGCAGTTAGCGGTGACGATCTCTTCCCTGCACCTTTGAAATGTCTGTTTGGTAGCGGTGGATTCCCACCGGTTACCCGCTCCCCGACTGCAATCTGTGCCGGAGGAGCTCCACACTTTGCCCGCAGGCGCCGGCCCTGGGAAACTGGTGCCTTGGCGGTGGCGGTGTTTCCCCGTTGTGGTTGGACCTTTGCCGTCAATCAGGACTTGCTTGTTGGGGGATCTACGTCCCCTTCACTAACGGATTTAGCAATTTACAGCGACTCCAAGCCTTGCTGGGATCCGAAAGCCCCTGCTCTGGTACTGACTGCCCTTTGTATACTGCTCCAGACCCCCGGATACACACAGCCTCCGTGGCCCTTCCAGCAACCTCCAGACAGTCCCACTGCAGATCTTCACCACTGTCTGCTGACCTTGCTGACTCCGTCTGGGCACACAGCCACAGACTAACTTCAGGCTTTCCCTCTTTACTGCTTTCTTCCTTCACTTCCACTTAGCTGTTTACTCTAACCTTGTCTAGACTACTCCTTCACTCTTGCCCTGCCTGGGCTCGACTCCTGTTGTTTACTCAAGCTCGTCCCTGAGCTATCTGCCTGGTTACTTCCCGCCTCCAGAGTCGTGAGCTCCTCGGTGGGCGGAGCCAACCGCCTGGCCCACCCCCTGGTGTGCATCATCAGACTCCTGGAGGAAGGCAACAAGGATTTGTGGGTTAGCTGGTGTACCTGCAGGGAATGTGGGGTGCGTGTGTGTTGTCATCTGTGTCCCCTGGCTTGCCCAGGGCGACACATTCCCCCTTAGCAAAACACAGACCGTCCTCGGGCTGCCCGTCCAACACCGGTTTTATTTTCCTTTTTGTTTTCTGAAAATGAAAACGGTATAACATTATAAATGGTAAATTATATACATTTTTAATAACAACTCTTCCCAAGACGGGAGGCACATTTACTTTTAACGTTACAACGGTATACGGTCACGGTTTCCACTCTCTCCCACCCAAGCAACCTGGCCCTGATGCTGCCCCTAAAACCCAGGCAGCACCCCTTGACCCACAGTCCAGCACAAGTTACCCGAGCGGGATCTGTCCTTCCCCTCCAGAGGGTGGCCACCGGTTCCTTTGGTGGCTGGGCCCTGGCCTGCTCTGCTCAGGGCCCTCCCTCCAACCTGCCTCTCCGGAGATGGTATAGCGGAAACGGTAACGGTACCCAACATATTTACAAGCCACTTAACGTTTGTGGTGCCCTGCAAGTTCACGGGCTTGTCCATGGATAGTTCCCATGCCAATAAACTTTAAACGGTCCCCACGGGGACAACGGTGCCAGCTCCTGCCGGTTCTAATCACAAAGCAAATCTGGTTACTGTTCGGTAATCATTTTCCTTATCATTCTTTTTCAAACTTTTAAACAACACAACAAAGGTGGTCCCAACGGGGACTGTGCAGCGGCACTCTGCTGCCTTTTGCGGCTCAACAGTCCATTCTCACTCGTGGGGCTCTAGTGCTACCTTCACATGGTGCACCGCTCTGGACCCCAATGGTAGCTCGCTGCAGGCGATCTTCTTCCATATACATGCGGGCATGTACATCCGCTCTACACCCCTCTCGGGCATCGATCTCCCTGCGCAGCTGCTGTTGCCGCCGCTCCCAGCCGGGAGCACTTTCTGTTTGCTCCGGTTCAGCGTGTGCGAGGGACGGACCCAGCCAGAGTCCCTCCGTGTCGTCTGCGACCGGCACCTTCAGTAATGAGGGACCCCGCTGTGACATGGCCTGCTCTGCCTCGTGGCAGCTGCATCCCCGCCGTGCCTCCGGTGCATCTTTGCTGACGGACTCAGCCTTCGGCTTCTTCCATAGAAGCGATTCAGGGGGTTTACGGGCTTCTGCTGCAGATCGGTCCGCCGGGGCGGATTGGCAGGGTACCGCTACCGGTGGTGGTGGTAGCGGGCCTAGTGGCGGGGCAGCAGCAGCTAACACGGGTAGCGGGGGAGGCAGCAGGGTGAACGGGTGTAGGCCGGGCCCCTCAGCCGCAGCGGCCGATCCCTCGGGAATACAGGGACGTGGGTCTCTTACCCGTTCCTCCAAATCTTCCTCCACCTCGCATCTCCGCATAGCAGCCACCACGTCCGCCATGTCGGCCTCCCGCTCCTCCAGGAGGAGCTGCCTGTGGACCTGCAGACTGCTGCTTAGTTGGACGGTCCGGACTTCCACCCACGCCGCCATGCCAGGCGCGGGGACCACGGTGTTGCTGGTCGGACTCAGCATCTTTAGCAGCGGCCTCTTCCAGGAACCAGTAAATGGCCGCAGGGTCCTGGCGTCCCTGCTTCCACAGCCGCGCTCACATGCGGCCAGCCGCCATCGCGTCCCCCTTAGCTCTTTCCGGCCCCTCCTCTCTCGGGGCGGGGTTCTGGCCTTCGCGCCTCTACTGCTCGAGAAGACGCTCGAGCGGGAACTTTTCGCGCCAAAGATGGCGGCTTCTGAAATTTTTCTGCCGGATGCCTCCGGCGGTAACAAGGCGCACCTCTACCTGACGGCAGAGCGGTAAGATCCTGTTCGTGACGCCAAGTTGTCGCGGGCGGGGAGGAGGGTGTCAGCACACCGCGCTCACCCCTTCTGCTCGGGTCCGGCAGCTGCTCAGTGGTGGCTCGAGCGGTGGGCCGGATCCCGGGGTTTCTCGAGCGACACTCCTCGCCCGTGAGTGAAAGGGGGGGTTTTGTGGTTGGGTGTAGGGATTGTTATAGTTCGTGACGCCACCCACAGTTGTGGTGATGTCACCACCGCTGCTCAATGTGGGGATCCCGGGGATGGTGATGTGAAGCAGCCAGTTGTTGTGTTGCCCCTCCGTGGGTAGGGGTTGGTGATCCCGGGGCCCAGTGGGGTGCAGGGGGCAGCGCTGTGCCTTGCGGCACTGAGGTACCCACTCAGCCAGTAAACACGACACAGTTCTCGGTAAACAAACGGCTGGTTGGACGGGTCCCTCGGACGGTTCACGGTGCTGCGGTTCCCTGCAGTTAGCGGTGACGATCTCTTCCCTGCACCTTTGAAATGTCTGTTTGGTAGCGGTGGATTCCCACCGGTTACCCGCTCCCCGACTGCAATCTGTGCCGGAGGAGCTCCACACTTTGCCCGCAGGCGCCGGCCCTGGGAAACTGGTGCCTTGGCGGTGGCGGTGTTTCCCCGTTGTGGTTGGACCTTTGCCGTCAATCAGGACTTGCTTGTTGGGGGATCTACGTCCCCTTCACTAACGGATTTAGCAATTTACAGCGACTCCAAGCCTTGCTGGGATCCGAAAGCCCCTGCTCTGGTACTGACTGCCCTTTGTATACTGCTCCAGACCCCCGGATACACACAGCCTCCGTGGCCCTTCCAGCAACCTCCAGACAGTCCCACTGCAGATCTTCACCACTGTCTGCTGACCTTGCTGACTCCGTCTGGGCACACAGCCACAGACTAACTTCAGGCTTTCCCTCTTTACTGCTTTCTTCCTTCACTTCCACTTAGCTGTTTACTCTAACCTTGTCTAGACTACTCCTTCACTCTTGCCCTGCCTGGGCTCGACTCCTGTTGTTTACTCAAGCTCGTCCCTGAGCTATCTGCCTGGTTACTTCCCGCCTCCAGAGTCGTGAGCTCCTCAGTGGGCGGAGCCAACCGCCTGGCCCACCCCCTGGTGTGCATCATCAGACTCCTGGAGGAAGGCAACAAGGATTTGTGGGTTAGCTGGTGTACCTGCAGGGAATGTGGGGTGCGTGTGTGTTGTCATCTGTGTCCCCTGGCTTGCCCAGGGCGACACATGTGCAGAGCAGAGCCACATGCATATTATTGTGTTCCCCTCTTCTCACATCTTGTTTCGGCCTTACAGCCCCATTTCCCTGCACTGAGCTCAGTCCCGGGGTCCGTCCCTCTCTGGTTTCTCTGCCCTGAGCTCAGTCCCGGAGGTCTGACTCTCTCTGGTTTCTCTGCCCTGAGCTCAGTCCCGGGGTCCGGCTCTCTCTGGTTTCTCTGTCCTGAGCTCCGTCCCAGGGTCCGGTGCTCTCTGGTTTCTCTGCCCTGAGCTCAGTCCCAGGGTCCGGCTCTCTCTGGTTTCTCTGCCCTGAGCTCAGTCCCAGGGTCCGACGCTCTCTGGTTTCTCTGCCCTGAGATCAGTTCCGGGGGTCCGGCGCTCTCTGGTTTCTCTGCCCTGAGCTCAGTCCCGGGGTCCGGCGCTCTCTGGTTTCTCTGCCCTGAGCTCAGTCCCGGGGTCCGGTGCTCTCTGGTTTCTATGCCCTGAGCTCAGTCCCGGGGTCCGGCACTCTCTGGTTTCTCTGTCCTGAGCTCCGTCCCGGGGTCCGGTGCTCTCTGGTTTCTCTGCTCTGAGCTCAGTCCCGGGGGTCTGGCTCTCTCTGGTTTCTCTGTCCTGAGCTCCGTCCCGGGGTCCGGTGCTCTCTGGTTTCTCTGCCCTGAGCTCAGTCCCAGGGTCCGGCTCTCTCTGGTTTCTCTGCCCTGAGCTCAGTCCCAGGGTCCGACGCTCTCTGGTTTCTCTGCCCTGAGATCAGTTCCGGGGGTCCGGCGCTCTCTGGTTTCTCTGCCCTGAGCTCAGTCCCTGGGTCCGGTGCTCTCTGGTTTCTCTGCCCTGAGCTCAGTCCCGGGGGTCCGGCGCTCTCTGGTTTCTCTGTCCTGAGCTCAGTCCCGAGGGTCCAGCGCTCTCTGGTCTCTCTGCCCTGATTTCAGTCCCTGGGTCCGGTGCTTTCTGGTTCCTCTGCCCTGAGCTTAGTCCCGGGGGTCCGTCCCTCTCCGGTTTTTCTACACTGAGCTCAGTCCCGGGGGTCCAGCACTCTCTGGTTTCTCTGTCCTGAGCTCTGTCCCGGGGGTCCGGCGCTCTCTGGTCTCTCTGCCCTAATTTCAGTCCCTGGGTCCGGTGCTTTCTGGTTTCTCTGTCCTGAGCTCAGTCCCGGGGGTCCTTCCCTCTCTGGTTTTTCTACACTGAGCTCAGTCCCGGGGGTCCAGCACTCTCTGGTTTCTCTGCCCTGAGCTCAGTCCCGGGGTCTGGTGCTCTCTGGTTTCTCTGCCCTGAGCTCGGTCCTGGAGGTCCGGCTCTCTCTGGTCTCCCTTCCCTGAGCCCAGTCCCAAGGGTCCGGCGCTCTCTGGTTTCTCTGTCCTGAGCCCAGTCCCGGGGGTCCGTCCCTCTCTGGTTTCTCTACACTGAGCTCAGTCCCAGGGTCCGGTGCTCTCTCTAGTTTCTCTGCCCTGAGCTCAGTCTCAGGGTCCGGCGCTCTCTGGTTTCTCTGCCCTGAGCTCAGTCCCGGGGTCCGGTGCTCTCTCTAGTTTCTCTGCCCTGAGCTCAGTCTCGGGGTCTGGCGCTCTCTTGTTTCTCTGCCCTGAGCTCAGTCTCGGGGGTCCGGCGCTCTCTGGTTTCTCTGTCCTGAGCTCTGTCCCGGGGGTCCGGCGCTCTCTGGTCTCTCTGCCCTAATTTCAGTCCCTGGGTCCGGTGCTTTCTGGTTTCTCTGCCCTGAGCTCAGTCCCGGGGGTCCACCCCTCTCTGGTTTTTCTACACTGAGCTCAGTCCCGGGGGTCCAGCACTCTCTGGTTTCTCTGCCCTGAGCTCAGTCCCGGGGTCCGGTGCTTTCTGGTTTCTCTGCCCTGAGCTCAGTCCCGGGGTCCGTCCCTCTCTGGTTTTTCTACACTGAGCTCAGTCCCGGGAGTCCAGCACTCTCTGGTTTCTCTGCCCTGAGCTCAGTCCCGGGGGTCCGTCGCGCACTGGTTTCTCTGCCCTGAGCTCAGTCTCGTGGGTCCAGCGCTCTGGTTTCTCTGCCCTGAGTTCGGTCCTGGAGGTCCGTCTCTCTCTGGTCTCTCTTCCCTGAGCCCAGTCCCGAGGGTCCGGCGCTCTCTGGTTTCTCTGTCCTGAGTCCAGTCCCGGGGGTCCGGCGCTCTCTGGTTTCTCTACCCTGAGCTCAGTCCCGGGGGTCCGGCGCTCTCTGGTTTCTCTACACTGAGCTCAGTCCCGGGGGTCCGGCGCTCTCTGGTTTCTCTGCCCTGAGCTGAGTCCCGGGGTCCGGCGCTCTCTGGTTTTTCTACACTGAGCTCAGTCCCGGGGGTCCGGCGCTCTCTGGTTTCTCCCCTTTGAGCTCAGTCCGGGGGTCCGGCGCTCTCTGTGTTATACATTTGTGTACATCTTGGTAGAAGTGTCTCCTAGTCTTTTACTAAGGCCTTGATTCTGCTTGCGTTTTGCATGGACGAGTGCAATCTGAAAACATTGGATTGCTCTCTAGTGCAAAACTATTAGGCAGTGTCCATCTGCTATTAATTTCTCATGCCATAACGGCATGCGGAATAAATCGCAGCAAGCGCCGTTTGGCAGTGAGTCTCGGCTCACAGACCCCCATACAAGTCTATGGGAGCGTGTGAAACATCGCACTGCACTCGCATGTAATCCAACCGCAGTGCGATGTACGCAGAAACAGGCAGCGGAGGAGATGGGGAGAAAGTGTTCTTTCCCTCTTCTCTGCACCTGTGATACGATTGCAAGATGGCATCACAGTCGCTTGACCTTCGACTCATGCTCGCAGCAGTGGGACATTAGCATATGACTTTCGATGCTCTCACGTCAGAAGCTATGCTTAAGTGGAACCTTGCTCTTACACCAACTCTTGGTCAAGTTTCCCCCATTATTTGCTCCTCACTTCTGGCACAATTTCCCCACGCTGCATTTTCTAGCCAGTTTTATGTGTGGAATGTAACATGTGATTTTTGATTGTGATTGAAAGCCAAATAGACCAGACGCATGACATGATTTTCACCAGTTACTGGACAACTACTATATGGCGGCAATATATATTTCTAAACACCTTGATATATTTAGCATGACATTTCCAAAATAAATCTTTCTATTCTTTTCTAAGGAGGATTTGAGGGGCCCAAATATTAGCTTTTTCCAGTTCATCCCAATCTCTCTAACCCCCTTTCCCCCTTCTGCCGCCGAGCTCTGATAAGTACTTTATAGCTCAATTTTTGACAGGACGCATACGTGTGTGTGTCCTGCAGCCGCTGAGCATCTGATCAGTGACGCACATCACTGTTTGGCGCCTGTGTTCACTTTTAGCCAGGACTTTTTTTGCTTGCCCATTTTTTTCACCGTTTTTGCACCACATCCGTGTGTGCGTCTTGCAGCTGTTCAGCGCTGATCAGTCACTACACGAATAAGTCATGAGGCACTATAGTCAAACATTCCGGGGTCAGGTACCAGGAGAGCACATCAAGATTAAAGGGATAGACAAAGATGTAGTAAGGTCATGGTCCGGAGTCAGAATACATGGAGGGTAGCAGATCAGAGCAAAGTGACAAGGCAAAAGGACGGTCAAATAAAGTCATAGACTTAGCAGCAAAATATCAACCCACAGTGCACAGATAAGTCAGGCCAAACCACCACTGCACAGAATGCTAAGACTGGCAGTGCTCTGGGATAAATTTAGCTAAGGAGTTGAGCAATTACCGTCAACAGGGAACACATGGAGACACCCAGCACCTTCCAGTATGATATTGAATGACTGAGTTTGGACTACTGAGCTGTCACTCATCTGAGAGCTCAGCACACCCTGATCACTGAACAGTGGAATCGTGACAGTACCCACTCTTCTCTGAGCAGGCCACCAGACCCCCAGTTTTTCCAGGAAACCACCAATGGAAGGTCCTGATAAAATGATTGTCCTTTACAGAACGAGCCAGAACCTAGGATCTCCCCTCGGGTCGGTTTCCCTTCCAATGAACCAGATATTGAACGGAATTCCGGACCGTCCGAGAATCCACAATCCTCTGAATCCTCGTACTCTAAACCTTCATGAATGGAAACAGGAGGTGGCGGAAACAAGGGTGACAACACTGGAAGGATAAATTCCTTTAGCAATGATGTGTGGAAAATGTTACGGATCCGAAGTTTCAATCCAAATGCAACCAGATTGATTACTTCCAGAATCTCATACGGGCCAAGGGGAGGCTTGGGGTATTTAAAACACTGACAAGGGGATGGAGGTCGTTGCCAGATGAAACTGGATACATGCTTCATTGTCGTGGTATCTTTCATCTGGGAGAACATAGGCTGTGCCTACAGATCATACCGGTAGGAGATACAAAAGCTGTGGGCCAACTAAAAGTTGGGAGACACTGGATATTACCTGATATGGGGGCTGTGGAACTACTGGTCCCGCTTTGGCATCTCTTGGACTGAGGTCATGTTGTTTTGGCCATCTACCTGGAGTTGCTGTAAGACCGTGGACAGAAGAATAAAAATATTTGCATTATTAACTTGCCTAGGTGATTAATAAAACCCACAACCTGAAGTCTCCACAGGCAGCAAGTTGGATAACATTTTGGGATCTTGAGACAATACAACCCCTACCCCATTTTCAGAAGCATCCACCTCTACAATGAATTGCTTCTGGAGAGCTGGTTACATAAGAACTGGAGAGAACATAAAACATTTTTTCAATTTATTAATGGCCCCAACAGCATCCGGTGACCAAACCCTAAGATCCTCCCTCTTACGTGCGAGATCAGTAAGAGGTTTGATGAACTGAGGAAAAACCACTAATTTCCTGTAGTAATTGATGAATACTAGAAACTACTGCAATGCTTTAATGTCCCATGGTTGAACCCAATCAACTATGGCCTGTACATTCCCATCTTAAACCCTTTAGCAGATACAATTAACTATAGGAACAAAATTTCTTGCACAGGAAAAATACATTTCTTCAAATTAACGCACAAAGAATTTTCTCCAAGCTTTTGTAATACAAAACGGACATGTTCATTGTGTGATTCCAGATCAGGCGAAAAAATCTGAATATCATTCAGATAGACTACGCACAACCTTCCAATACAATCAGAAAAAATATTTATAAAGGTTTGAAAAACTGATGGTGCATTGGTTAATCTATAAGGCTTGACATGATTTTGAAACAGGCCCTCAGACTTTAAAAACACCATCTTCCACTCATTACCTGAATGTGTATCAAATTATAAGCCCCTATAAGATCAAGTTTGGAAAACAATTTAGCCCCTATAAGCTGATTATATAGGTTAGAGATAAGTGGATGTGTGTAACTATTTTTAACCAAAATTATGTTTAATTCACAGAAATTGAGGCAAGGACGGAGACTTCCATCTTTATTGGTAAGAGGTAGGACAATTATGACCCTTCTGTAAACTTTTGTTTACATATTCTTTCATGGCGGACCATTCAGGATCCGATAATTATACAGGTGGTCTTTCTGTAATTTGGCATTAGAGGTAAGATTGAGAGCACTGTCATAAGGACGATGAGCTAATATCGCTGCCTCTTTTTCCAAGAACAAATCCCCAAAGTCCTTCAAGTACCCTGGCAAACCCTCCAGACCAACTAAAAAAACCTGTAGAGAATTAAGACATTTCTTATGACAATAGGGACTCCACTTAACATTATTCTACTAACACCAATCAATGACAGGATTGTGAATATGCAGCCCTTGAATTCCCAACACCAACTTTGCAGGTAAGTCATCCAGTACATAACAGGAGATCGAAAATGTCCTACTCTGAGTGTGAATTCCATTGTTACCTGCAATTTTAATGGATCCTTCCTACCTAACTGTCTCTAATCCTGGTCTCAAAACGTGCATCAATGAAGTTGGCTGCATATCCATAGTTAATGAAAGCGAATATTGGTAATGACAGATTTTAGAAAAGTACCGTATTTTTCGTTTTATAAGACGCAGTGAATTATCAGACACACCCCTAATTTAGTGGAGTAAAATAGGACAAAATAATTTTAAATTGAGGGTACTTCTTATAATCCTAGTGCGTCTTATAATATCTCACCAGGGGGGAGCGGCGGTGGTGGAACGGTCCAGGAGGGTCACAGGAGGTAGGGTTGGCAATGTCCCGGCTCAGGAGGGTAAGTGGATGGAGGTTCGGCGATACTGAGGGGGTGTCACAGCGGCAGGCGCTATTGATCTGCTGGCGGAATGTGGGCTCCTTTGAATCTCCTGTGGTTGACAAGATTGACTTCAAGAAAATGGCCGTGGAGGCGACGCAAGTGCAGATAGCACTCCGTGGCCATTTTCTTTAAATACACCGCTTCAATCTGCGCACACTTGTCTCCGCTGCCATTTTCTTGAACTCCAGTGCCTCAACTGCAGGTGATTTCATAAAGCCTACAGCCCGCTGGTCAGATCAATGGCACCTGCTGCATCACCAACTCTCCGTCTTGTGACCCTCTTGAGCCTCTCCACTGCAGCGACACCCCCTCCTCTGAGCACTCGGTATCATCGACCCTGCCTCCCGTGACCCCGCTCCACCACCGTCACTCCGGTAAGCCATATCCAGATTATAAGATGCACCCCGATTTTACCCCCAGTTTGGAAGGGGGGTGGGGAGTGCGCCTTATAATCCGGAAAATACAGTAGTTCCACATTCAACAGTGCTTTATCTAAGGAGTAAAAAGTTTCATGGAAGTCTGGTTGAAATGTAGGCATTTTCGTGACTGCTTGCTTGAGCAGTCCTTAAGGAAATGTCCAGTGCGACCATAATACAGGCCGAGTAAGAGATGGCATCATCGTCTCTTCTCAATGGTCCTTGAGCTGGCTGCTTCCACCTCGATTGGTCACACCTCAGACACATTTATCAATCTCGGAAGAATGACTGAGATAAAATAAATAGATAAAATCTTCAAAATTTAGGTAGAAAAACATGTTAGCCTCACAATCAGGCATGTAGCTACATGCCTATTTGTGAAGCTTTTTATCATATTTTTCTTAATACATTTTTCGATTTTATTCCAGATACCGATATTTTTTTCTTTTTGTACATTTTTTCTTGCGGGTCAACAGGTGGAGGGCATTTGTACAAACAATGAAAGATCTTTACAAATACATTTTGGAGTTTTGTAGAAAATGTATCTTTATGAACTGTGCTATTTATGCCTATCGAGACTCCCTGTTGTTCATCATGTCTATGCCAAGTTCCATGATCTTTAAGAATAGCCTTAGGTTCTCAATATAGTGAGATCACTTTGTCGAGGTCATTGGGCTCACATGGATTGGCCAATAAATAAGCTAAGAATCTCTTTTTGTCAATATTTTCAAAGCAGTAATACAAAGCCTATGATTTTTTACTCATTTTTCACATTAGCTATGTATTTTTTTTCTTTTTACAATATTCTTATAGCAGTAATGCAATGCCAATGTATCCTTATATTATTGAGTGCCCCTGAATATGCTTTTGTAGAATAACCTGAGTCAAGGGCTTCCCAACAAACAAGATGGAGTATGCAGAGCCAGAACTTCTTTAAGAGTATCCGTGATGTTTCCGTGGAACTGGCACTTGAGAGCTGCGTAATTTCCGGCGCTGGTCGAGAGACACGCTGCGGAACGACCCTGCCCTCAGGAGCCAGTTTTTTCAGGGCGTTTCAGAGAGGGTGAAGGAGGCTTTGGTGATATGAGACCTGTCTGGAGTCTGCGATGGGGCAATTTTAGGTTATTAATTATTAGGTTATTAATTATTTAGGTTAAAAATTAAGGTCAGGTAGCAGGAAAAGTGGCAATAATTGGAACAGACTACAAATAATCCAACAAAGCAACATGGCTGCATGGGATTAGCCCTGCAACGAGGCCTGAACCAGCATTTCTACCCTCACCAGAGACAGCAAAATAACGGACAGGCGTAGGCCTCTTGCTCCCAAAACCCTGGCACTACAGACAAAAGACAATTTGGAGACCCTACTTGGAGTCTTCACACTTCCAAATATTAAGGTCAGGCAACAGGAAAAGTGGAAACAATTGGCACAAACTACAAATAGTCCAACAAAGCAACATGGCTGTATGGGATCGGCCCTGTAAGAAGGCCTGAACCAGCATTTCTACCTTCACCAGAGACAGCAAAATAACAGACAGACGTAGGCCTCTTGCTCTCAGAACCCTGGCACTACACCATCACCTAGTCTGCACAGTCAGGGACTGGGGTGGCAAAGTCATTGGACATTCATGACTTGTTCCTCTTTATGAAAGTTAAGCAGTTTATGCTTTCAGGGGACAGCCAGATGCGCTTATCCATCAATACACTGCCAGTGCTGAAGACACGTTCTGAGAGAACGCTGGCGGTGGGGCAGGCCACAACTTCCAACGTAACAAATAAGGAATAACGTTTGGAACTCCATTCAAAGTCTAAACTGGGTGCAAAAACAAAAAAAAACATCACTATATGGAGATAAGGTATGCACACCAGTGACTATGAAGGGGAATACATGTAATAGCAGAAACTGCTGTGTGAATATGGTCATGAAAAATCCAATAGCTATATGTAAGAGTGAAAATGTGAAAAATGATATCTGCATTACTGCCATGAACATATGAATCAAGAGAAATTTAGCTACTGAATTGATCAATGCAATAGAGCCCCAACACTACGCCAAAGTATTTCTCTACGTTGGGGTCCCTAGCTTGTGTGTGTCCTCTCATGCAGTTAAAAAACTTACCGTGTATGGGAGGCTGAGACCCAGGCTATATATACGATGTGGATTGGCAATAGGTGTGTATGGGGAGGGTTCACAAACGAAAAACTACTAACAAATAAGGAATAATGTTTGGAACTCCATTCTAAGTCTAAACTGGGTGCAAAAACAAAAAAAAAAATCACTATATGGAGATAAGGTATGCACACCAGTGACTATGCAAGGGGAATACATGTAATAGCAGAAACTGCTGTGTGAATACTGTCATGAAAAATCCAATAGCTATATGTAAAAATGAAAATGTGAAAATGGAACCTGCATTACTGCCATGAACAGCTAAATTTCTCTTTATTCATATGTTCATGTAGTAATGCAGGTTCCATTTTCACATTTTCATTTTTACATATAGCTATGGGATTTTTAGTTGTTAGTAGTTTTTTGTTTGTGAACCCACCCCACTCGCACCTATTGCCAATCCACATGATACGTGTATATATAGCAGCGTTGCAAGTCGATTAGTCACAGGGTGTGAATAGTGGAAGTGAGCAGTGATTGTACCCTATTCAGCAGCACATCCAGGTCGGGATAGTGGGCTAGAAATTTATGTACCAGGTTGGAAGCCATACATGGCACATGTGTGATATGGCCCAGGCGTAGGGCCGCCACCAGGTTTGCACAGTTATCGCACACGGCCTTCCCTGGCTCCAGGTTCAGTGCGGACAGCTATTTATCAAACTCAGCCCGGATAGCACTCCACAACTCTTCTGCTGTGTGACTTGCTTCTCTAATGCATATTAATTTAAGCACTGCCTTAGTGTATTGAGCCTTGGCTGAGCTGTACACAGGTGGGGGGAATTCTCTCAGTACTCTTGGAATGCATGTTACATTAAGGGAGAGGTTGAGAGAGCAGATGAGGCCCTAGAGGAGGTGCAGAAGCAGAGGCACTGGAGGAAGCGGTAGATCCAGAGGTTTGTCCCACAAGCCTTGGAAATTTCAAGACATGGAAAGCTGCCCCTTCCCCACCTGCCCCCGCAGCCACCATAGTAACCCAGTGCCCAGTCAGTGAGATGTAACACCCCTGGCCATGCTTGCTCTTCCAGGTGTCAGTGGTGAAATGCACCCTTAGAGACTGAGGTTTTCAAGAAAAAAGTAATGTCTGCAACATGATGGTGTAGTGCAGGCACAGCTTTATTAAAGAAGTAATGGCAATTGGGCAACTAGTACTGGGTTACTGCAATGGTTTCGGAAACCGTCTGTATCCACCAGGCAGAAAGGCAGCATTTCCGTGACCAATACTGTGGGACCAAGGGCTGGCAGCTGTGCTGAGAGAGGGTAAATAAGGTGTACACGACCGTCCAGTGGAGGTATAGACAGAGATGTAATGCTGTATTGAGAAATAAAAGGTGTGCTCGGTGTCTCACATGGGTCACTTCTGTAACATCTGATGGGCTATCATTCACCTCGACTGTAGCTAGTAAGCAAGTGGAGTTTCTGCGTCCTGTGCCTGTGTCAGAATAGTTTTGACGGTGCGATTGATTTGGCGCCGGTAGTTGGGTAGACCTGGTAGTCCGCATTTTTGGGCGTTATGCTTCCCACACTATTGAATGTTGGTTTTGCATGTGCTGGTTCATGCATGTAGTAGTCAAATTAGTTGAATTTTTCCCCTACCGAGTCATTGTTTACAATGTTGGCAGATAACGAAAGTTGGGTCATCCTTTGCGGCCTCAAAAAAGGCACAGGCTATGCAACCCTTCCTGCAAACTGCAGACCCATGACCACTGCTGATCACAGCCAGAGTTGTGGCTTTGGAAGCAGTGCTTCTCATGCTTTTAACACCACAAGTTTGTGCAGGAATCACCAATAACATCTTCGTGTTCCTCCTCCTCATCTGCTGAGCTACTCAGCTCCGTGCCCCTGGGTTCACACCAAGTGGGATCTAGAACTTCATCGTCATGCTTTATGTTGTTCCATTCCTCCTCTTCCTGACTTGACATCACAAGACAGTACATGCACCTCAGGTATCTGAGTCTCATCATCATCAGCTACATCCCTTGGGGTTAATGTCAGTTGACCAGGGTCAGGATCCTGCTGGACCCTACTTAGTCCTGGCCAGGATCCAAATGACAAAGATTTTGGGCATTCTTGCACATGCTTTCCTCCTCTTGAGTCTGCAAATCTTTGGAGCATTGGAGCAGACCTCTAATTCTCATGGGATAGAATGTATGAACAGCCCTGCAGACTCACCCATGAATGGTTCAGCACAGTCAGTTTGCCGGTTGGAGATTTGTGACTCGGGCGGAAACAAGTGTTATTGGTGTGGCACCTCTGAGGAATGAACTGTGTGTGATGTTGAGGTACAAAAGAGCAGGAGAGGCCATTTGATGCAGCGCTTATCTTTCACTCTAGCACATGCTTTTTATCATCCTCATTTCGAAGTTGAAGCGAAGTGCAGCTGCCAAAGAAATCTAGTGGAGTAGGTTGTCCAGTAACAGAAGTTGTTCTCATTTCTCTTTGGATACGATGGGCCGGTGTTTGCTCACTAGAGCTTTGACTAACAGAACTTTCCACATGTGCACCTTGAACATGCCGCCTATTAACTCTTCCACCACAACCTCATTGTGATTTACCACTCATGCTTGATGTACCCTTCCCCTTTCAAACCAATGTTTTGCAACCCTACCACCACAACTGTCAGACATATGACACAAAAAATAATTTACTTCCTGCCTAAGTTGGCAATATTGTGAAGGCACTGAAAAGTACCAATAACTTGAAATGGGGTTCACTGCATAATTTTGAGCAGACACTGAAAACTGCCAAGACTTTTTTACCTAGTTCACTAGCAAAATTACAGCAGGCAGTACCAACTAACAATACCTAGACATGTGATTGACTGCGTACTTTTGACCAGGTGATGAAAACTGCCAAGACCATTTTGCATACTTCACCAAGAAATTGACAGCAGGTAGTACTAAGAATAACTACAAATGTGATTGTCTGCATAATATTGAGCAGCTATGGAAAACTACCAAGACTTTTTACCTACTTCACTAGCAAATTGATAGCAGCCAGTACTAAGAATAAGTACACATGTGATTGACTGCGTAATTTTGAGCAGGCAAGGAAAACTGCCAAGACCTTTTTAGTTAGTTCACTAGAAAATCTACAGCAGCCAGTACTAACTAACAATAACTACAAATGTGATTGACTGCGTAATTTTGACCATGCGATAAAAACTGCAAAGACCTTTTTACTTACTTCACTAGTAAATTGACAGCAGTCAGTACTAACAATAGCTACAAATGTGATTGCGTACTTTGGAGCAGGCGATGAAAACTGCCAAGACCTTTTTAGCTAGTTCACTAGAAAATTGACAGGACCTCAGGCAGTACTAACAATAACTACAAATGTGATTGACCGTGTAATTTTGAGTAGGTTATGATAACTGATGAGATCTTTTTACCTAGTTCACCAGCAAATTTACAGCAGGCACTAATAACTAACAATACCTAGAAATGTGATTGGCTGATTAGGAGCAGGCTGTAATAAGCAGCAAGAGCTATTTAGATTGTTCACTGGTAACGCTTTACCAGGCACTGACAAGTACTTATCTTTATTTCTATCATTAAATGCCGATTTGTGGCACACAGCTTTCCCTACACTGCATATCCCTATTCCATGCTATCGCTCTCCTATCTATCTCAAGTAACTATCATGAAACCCCTAACTAAGCTAACTGTCTACCAGCAACGATGGCAGCACCTTCCCTAATATTTAGTATTCACAAAATAGCGCAAGTCCGCAATTTATATGCAGATATACATGTGACCTAGGCAGCCAATGACACAAGCCCTTGTGTGTGAAGCTTGTAGAAGTTTGATGTGCTGTGATTGGCTGCAGGAAGACATCCGCAAATAAAGTTCAGAAAAAAGGCACCACGCGCATATGGCTTATTTCGAGTCCACACCCCTTTCACTCATTAAACCCATCCGCCCCATTCATCATACAGCACCCCCATTCATCATGTTCGCTCATCTCTAGCCATCACAAAGATCTCAATCCTATTGAAAATTTATTGCCAAAGCTGAGAAGGCAGGTGCAAGCAAGGAAACCTACAAACATGTTTCAGTTACACCAGTTCTGTCAGGAGAAATGGGAATAAATTCCTACCAGCAATTGTGAGAAGCTTGTGGAAGGATATCCAAAACGTTTCACCCAAGTCACACAAATACTAATGAAATGTATGTAAACTTTTGACTTTGCAGAAAGTAATAAAATGCCTTAAAACATTCTCTCTCATTATTCTGGCACTTGGCAAATATTAATAATTTTGGTAATCATAATTGACCTTAAATGGGAAAGGCTTATTCTGATTTCATATCAGTTAGTGAGAAAAACATGCATATGTGTCTTGTTACATAGGGTATGTAAACTTAAGGTTTCAACTGTAGGTGTAAGGGCTGTATTGTCTCAGGGTCAGTCACTTGGTAAGTCCCACCCATCTGCCTTCTTTTCTAGGACGATGTCACCAGCTGAAAATAACTACGACATAGGTAATAGGGAGTTACTGGCCGTCAAGTTGGCATTTGAAGAATGGCGACACTTCATGGTGGGGGACGTCCACCCAGTTACTGTTATCACTGACCACAAAAATCTTTTATATCTTGAGTCTGCCAAGCGCCTTTCTTCGGGACAACCTCGGTGGTCTTTGTTTTTTTAACAGGTTTAACTTTTTTGTCACCTACCGCCCTGGGTCTAAGCACCAAGGCGGAAGCATTGTCTAGAAATTTTCTGGAGGGAAAAGCTCAGGAAGAATCAGTGCCCATCCTGCACAAAGATGTGGTAATGTCTGCTCTCAGTACGGAGGTAGAATCTGAGATTGCTGGGACCCAGGATGAGGCACCACTGGCGGTTCCAGCAAACAAGTCATTTGTTCCCCTGAACCTTTACCTTAAGGTTTTGGGGGAGCATCACAATTCGGTTCTTGCTGGTCACCCTGAGGTGAAGGGCATTCTGGACCTCCTGCTGTGTCATTTGTGGTGGCCAAGATACATAGGAATGTGGTCTCCTATGTGTACACATGTACCATCTGTGCGCAATCTAAGCCATCGACCTTCTGGGTGTTTGTTACCATTGAGTGTTCCTTGCAAACCAGATATCCATTGGATATCTCAATGGATTTCTTTACGGATCTGCCCCCCTCTGCTGGTAATGCGGTGATTTTAGTGGTGGTTGACAGATTTAACAACACCAGCTACTGCATCAGGGTAGATTCACCATATACAAAATGGTAGACAGCTAGGTGAAAATTATAAATAAATACGCCTAAAATTTACGTTTTAATAAATCGATTAGTTAAAATTAGGTCACCAACATAAAATACATACAAGACACACCACATAAATCAAATCAGGTATCACAGCCTCTATGTCAGGTATCACAGCCTGTCAAGACTACCAAATCTTATTGAGCAATCTTGTCGCTAGAGCTCACGTCCAATATGCTCATTAGTGTATTCACATAATAATGGAAAAGGAACAACCTCACCCAATTCAAGCGGAGTCCCTTTTTCCTCCTAAAAGCGGAGGTTGACAGATTCTCCAAAATGACCCACTTTATTGCTTTGCCGTCTCTGCCTAAAGGCTGCTTTACACACTGCGATATCGTTACCAATATCGCTAGCGTGCGTACCCGCCCCCATCGGTTGTGCGACATGGGCAAATCGCTGCCTGTGGCGCACAACATCGCTCAGACCCGTCACACTACTTACCTGCCTAGCGACGTCGCTGTGACCGGCAAACCGCCTCCTTTCTAAGGGGGCGGTTCGTTCGGCGTAACAGCGACGTCACTAAGCGGGCGCCCAATCAAAGCGGAGGGGCGGAGATGAGCGGGACGAACATCCCGCCACCTCCTTCCTTCCTCATTGCTGGCGGGATGCAGGTAAGGTGAGGTTGCTCGTTCCTGCGGTGTCACACACAGCGATGTCTGCTGCCGCAGGAATGATGAACAACATCCTTACTGCAGCAGCAACGATAATTGAGATTAGGGGGGGATGTCACCGATTAGCGATTTTGAACATTTTTGCAACGATTCAAAATCGCTAATAGGTGTCACACGCAACGACATCACTAACGCGGCCGGATGTGCGTCACAAAATCCGTGACCCCAACGAGATTGCTTTAGCGATGTAGTAGCGTGTAAAGCGGCCTTAAGGACGATTTCAGACGTCCATGTTTAATCAGGTACAAGTCACACGAATGATTATGGTCATACGTGTGTGTCACGCGTGTGTCACGCGTGTGACATCTGTGTTTGCATACGTGTCACACGTACCGGAGAAAACACGGGTCTTTTAAATAAAATATTTTCTATATTTACCTGTATCCATTGCTGTTTTCTTCAGCTCTGCTGCCTCCGGCTCCTGACCGACGCTCATTATACTCATAGAATATTTACCGCAGTGAGGAGCTGGAAGCCGGAGGATTGAGGGGACAGCACTAGGTACAGCACCGCCAAGGACAGCATCACAGAGACAGGTGAGTATTCACAAAGCAAGCAGTGTGTGTGCAGTGACATCCAGGAGGTCATTAGAGTTCCCAATAAACCCTGATGACATCCAGCACCGCTGGATAGAGGTGAATATAGAAAATCTTTTTATTACACGTTTTCTCCGGTACGTGTTACACTGATGTCACAGGAATCACATCAGTGTGCAATCCGTGTGACACCCGTGCTGCCAGAGAAAAAACAGACATGTCTACGTGAGTGCGTGCAGGGCCACAAGGGGTCACACGGTCCGAGTGAAAACTCGATCGTTTGAGTACAGCATAGAATAACATGGGTACATGTGGCATCCATGTTAAAAACAGATGTCATACGTACCTGAAACGCGGACGTCTGAAACCGTCCTAATACAAAGACATTAGCCCAGGTGTTCATACATGAGATTGTCAGACTCCATGGAGTTGCATCTGACACTGTCTCTGATAGAGGTACTCAGTTCATGACTAATTCTTGGAAAGCATTCTGCTCTCGCCTATGGATCAAATTGTCTCACTTGTCTGTTTTCCACCCTCAATCTAATGGTCAAACTGAGTGTATGAATCAAAACCTGGAACAACATTTACGTTGCTTTGTGTCTGACAATCAGGAGGAGTGGTCGGCATTTCTTCCTCTGGCAAAGTTTGCTATTAACAACCACCGTTATGAATCCTCAGGTGTATCGCCTTTTTTCTGTTTTTGGTCAACATCCTTAATTTTGTACGTTGTGTAAGGGTCACTCTTCCAGGGTACATGAAGAGGAAAAGGTAAGGTCTGTACTGGCATCTAAATGGAGAAATGGGGACTAAATATAAACGCATAGCTGACGGAATATGTGCCGGGTCTGGACCTGTGTGTGGTGTGAGGTAGCGTGGTCGGCTGCGCAGCAGAAGACACGGGATCTAGGCACCAAGGGTCACAGCACACGGTTTATTGCACAAACCATAAGTCCAATACAGCATACACTTGTTTCTCCGGCAGATACTCAGGGAGTTGTGTTCACTCCCTCACACACTAGGGACCCACGCCCATGTTCCTGTTTCCTTTTAACCCTTACTTCAGCCTGTAGGGAAACAGGATTAACCCTGGAGTGGAGTTGCCTTCTATACATGGAGGGAGCACAACCGGGGCGAGACGTACCGGCCGTCATGGACCAGCCCGGTCACAGTCTCACATACCCCCCCCCCTCAGTTCAAGCGTGCGGGGTTGAACTCCCGCCATCAAACACGGGCCGCGGGACAAGGCATCGGCGTTGCCCTGCAACCTACCGGCCCGGTGTTCAACCGTAAAACAGAAGTTCTGCAGAGAAAGGAACCACCGGGTAACCCGGGCATTCCGTTCCTTGGCGGACCTCATCCAGACCAGCGGAGAGTGATCAGTCACCAAGCGAAACTGCCGTCCCAGCAGGTAATAGCGCAGGGACTCCAAGGCCCACTTAATCACGAGGCACTCCTTCTCCACTACGCTATAATTCCGCTCAGGAGGGGTGAGCTTCCTACTCAAGAAGGTGACGGGGTGTTCCTCCCCCTGAACCACCTGAGACAGCACTGCCCCCAGGCCGACCTCAGAGGCATCAGTCGGTACTATGAACTCCTTCCGGAAATCAGGGTTGACAAGAACGGGCTGTCCGCACAGGACCCCCTTCAGGGCCCGGAAGGAGTCCTCGGCCTGCGGAGTCCAGCGCACCATGACGGACTTCTTGCCTTTGAGAAGGTCGGTCAAGGGGGCCGATAGTCCCGCAAAATCCTTTACAAACCTCCTGTAGTACCCCACAATACCCAGGAAAGCCCTAACCTGCTTCGTGGTCAGGGGTCTAGGCCACTTCTGGATCGCCTCCACTTTGTTAATTTGGGGCTTAATCACTCCTTGGCCTATTACGTAGCCCAAGTAGCGGGCTTCCGTGAGCCCCAACGCACATTTCTTGGGATTGGCTGTCAATCCGGCTGTTCGGAGCGCGTCCACCACCGCTTGTACCTGTTCCAAGTGGGTCTGCCAATCGGAGCTGTAAATAATGATGTCATCAAGGTACGCTGATGCATACGCCTGGTGGGGTTCCAACACCAAGTCCATCAACCTCTGGAATGTGGCCGGAGCGCCGTGTAACCCAAAAGGCAAGACAACATAGTGGAAGAGACCCTCCGGCGTAACAAAAGCGGTTTTCTCCTTTGCGGACTCCGTCAGTGGCACCTGCCAGTACCCCTTGGTCAGGTCGAGCGTGGTGAAGTATCGCGCCTGTCCCAGCCTATCAATCAGCTCATCCACCCGGGGCATGGGGTAGAGATCGAACTTGGATATTTCGTTCAATCTCCTAAAGTCATTGCAGAACCTTAAGGAGCCATCGGGTTTTGGTATTAGGACAATAGGACTAGCCCATTCACTCCGGGATTTTTCGATGACCCCTAGTCGTAGCATTGTCTTCACTTCCTCTGATATGGCTTGTCTTCGAGCCTCCGGTACCCGGTATGACTTCAGGCGTACCTTCAGGTGAGGCTCGGTGACAATGTCATGTCGTATCAGACTTGTCCTACCAGGCAGCTCGGAGAAGACATCGGGGTTCTGCTGAACCAGCCGTCTGGCCTCTCGCCTCTGTTGCTTGGTGAGGGCTTCTCCAATCCTTACTTCCGGTTCGTCCTCTCCGGAGGGCGCTGGAGCCGGGGTTGAACGACCCGAAGAGGAGGGAGATGGGGAAAAATCAACCATCAGGCTTTCCCGTTCCTGCCAAGGTTTTAACAGGTTGACATGGTATATTTGTTCAGGTTTCCGCCTACCAGGCTGCAATACCTTATAGTTGACTACCCCGCTTCTTTCCTTTATCTCGTAGGGGCCTTGCCACTGAGCCAGGAATTTACTCTCCGCCGTGGGGATTAATACCAACACCCGATCCCCGAGTTTAAAGGTCCGCACGGTGGCTTGTCCATTGTAGTGGCCGCTTTGCGCGGCCTGAGCCTCCTGTAAATGCTCCTTCACAATTGGCATGACCGCGCTTATGCGGTTCTGCATTCCTAAAATGTGTTCAATCACACTTTTATGGGGGGTGGGCTCCTGCTCCCAGGTTTCTTTTGCCAGGTCCAACAATCCCCGGGGATGTCGCCCGTATAACAACTCAAAAGGCGAAAACCCCGTGGATGCCTGTGGCACCTCTCGGATGGCAAACATCAAATAGGGAAGCATCATATCCCAGTCTTTCCCGTCTTTTGAAATCACCCTTTTGAGCATGGTTTTCAGGGTTTTATTGAAACGCTCAACTAAACCGTCCGTTTGAGGATGATACACAGACGTACGCAACTGCTTGATCTGGAGTAGCCGGCATAGCTCTTTGGTCACTTTAGACATGAATGGGGTCCCCTGATCCGTAAGGATCTCCTTGGGCAACCCCACCCGGCAGAACACAGCAAACAACTCCCGAGCTATAAGCTTTGCTGCAGTATGTCTGAGAGGTATCGCCTCGGGATACCGGGTGGCATAGTCAACGATCACTAGGATGTGTTGGTGCCCTCGAGCGGACTTTACGAGGGGCCCCACCAGATCCATCCCTATCCGTTCAAAAGGGACTTCTATAATGGGTAAGGGCACCAACGGACTGCAAAAGTGGGCCAGGGGTGCGGTAAGCTGACACTCCGGGCAGGTTTCACAGAACCGTTTTACCTCCCCGAAGACCCCGGGCCAATAGAACCTTTGCAATATTCGCTCCTGCGTTTTCTTGACCCCTAGGTGGCCACTCATCAGGTGTTTATGAGCCAAGTCGAGGACCCGCCAGCGATACGGCTGGGGCACTACCAACTGCTCTACCCCCACGCCCCTTATTTCATCTACCCGGTAGAGTAAATCCTGCTTAAGGGCGAAATGGGGGTACCTTTCCTGGGCACCGGGTAGCTGTGCCACCCCGTCAACCACTGTCACCCGACTCCGGGCATGTATTAATGTAGGGTCCTGGAGTTGGGCTGTCCCAAACGTATCCGGGGACGCCTCCAACTCCGGGATGGGCTCGACCATCTCAGCCTCTCCTGCCAATACCTCTAGGGGCGACCTATCGGGTTCACACTCTGTCCCTATCATAAGGACCCCTACGGCAGGCGTCCCGGATTCGGGATTGTCGGGCTCAGGTCCCGGACGGTCCAATACCTGAAGGGACTTAGGAGGCCCCTTCCATAGAGTCCAAAAATACGGCAGATCCCTTCCTAGGATCACGTCATAGGGAAGAGAGTTCATAAGTCCCACCTCATGTTGCACCTGACCGCAGGGTGCTGTGATGGTGACAACCCCCGTGGGATAGTCTCGTCGGTCCCCATGTATGCAAACCTCCCCCACGGTACGTCCTGTGGCCTTTATGTTAGCCCTTAGGGTTGATCGCACAAGGGTCACTAAGCTTCCGGAATCCAACAAGCCTGTAACCGGACGTCCATTCACCTGTATTTGGCACAAGTGGGGCTCAGTCTCCGGGGAGACAAGGTCCGCGGTATATACCGCCTGAGCATACATTGAACCCCGCCGGGTAACCCCACAATCCATGGGCTCCGTGGTGAGTGGACACTGGGCCTCCATATGTCCCACCCGCTGGCACCGCCAACATCTAATAGGGAAGGATACCTCCTTGACGAGTTGTCATTTAGGGTACATAGCCTTCCGGACCGCAGGGACGGCGGGCGCGACCTCAGACGGGACGGTAACGGACTCCCGCACCGGTGTCAGCGGTGGGTCCTTGGCCCGAGGCTTGGAGGGGCCGGACCGACGGGCGGCACGCAAAGTCTCAGTGTCCCGTATCAAGTCCTGCGTAGCCACATGCCGCTCCACCAGACCTACTAATTGGTCCAGGGTACTTGGGTCGCCCTGTCCTACCCACCGTTGAATGGTGACGGGTAAGGTACGCACAAAGCGATCCGCCACTACCCTTTCCACCATTTGCACAGGGCTCAGAGTGTCAGGCTGCAACCACTTCTTTACCAGATGCAACAAGTCATAGGCCTGGGAGCGTACGGGTTTGGCTTCCTCATAGAACCACTGATTTACCCGCTGAGCCCGTACATAGGTATTCACCCCCAACCGAGCAAGTATTTCGGCTTTCAGGGTCGAATAGTCTATGGCGTCCTCGGTACAGAGGTCCAGGTACGCTTTTTGGGGCTCCCCCGTCAGATAGGGCGACAATACCTCAGCCCACTGGGGGGTCGGCAGCTTTTCCCGCTCGGCCACCCGCTCAAACACCGCCAGGAACGCTTCCACATCATCCCCCGGGGTCATCTTTTGCAACGCTTGTCTCACCGTTTTCCGGACGCTGCCGTCGTCACCTGGTCCCGGGGTTGTTGCTGCCGGTCCGGCACGGATCGACTTGGCCAGGAGAACCATCTGTTCTTGGTGTCTTTGTTCCTGCAATTGCAAGGCTTGCTGCTGACGTGCATTGGCCTGAACCAGCTGCTTTAGTATGTCCTCCATGGCGTCGCCGGGTTTGGGCTGTAGTATAGCCGCTTGAATCCAGGACATGTGCTACCGGGTCACTAGAAATGGAAGCTACACCTCACCGGGCTGGCATGCCCGCCAATTCTCCACCATATGTGAGGTAGCGTGGTCGGCTGCGCAGCAGAAGACACGGGATCTAGGCACCAAGGGTCACAGCACACGGTTTATTGCACAAACCACAAGTCCAATACAGCATACACTTGTTTCTCCGGCAGATACTCAGGGAGTTGTGTTCACTCCCTCACACACTAGGGACCCACGCCCATGTTCCTGTTTCCTTTTAACCCTTACTTCAGCCTGTAGGGAAACAGGATTAACCCTGGAGTGGAGTTGCCTTCTATACATTGAGGGAGCACAACCGGGGCGAGACGTACCGGCCGTCATGGACCAGCCCGGTCACAGTCTCACAGTGGGTAATTGGGTATGGCTATCCACTAAAAACATCAAGTTTAAGTTACCATCTCTTAAATGAGTGTATATTTCATCGGTCCACTCCAGATTTCTGCCATCATCAATCCACTGGCCTTCCGGTTGGTGTTACTTGCAGTGTACAAAATGCATAATGTATTTCTCAAATATTTTTTGTGTTGAAATAATTTTTATTAAACAATTTTCATACAATCAAAAGAACACAAATAGTAATATTATAAAGGATACTCAGTACATAGCAATATATGTAGACATTAAGGTATCAAGTGAGTAAAACTTCTTATCTAAGGGAGAGGGTGGGCAGGAAAGGAAGGGATGGGATAAAGGAAAGAACACTTTATTGGGGAGGAGCGGTAAAAGAGGGTAGGGAGTGGGAAAGGGTAAGAAACAACAGAGAACTTTTATACTAATTCAGGTATATATACATACAGAAGATAAATGCTGAATATAAAAAAAAGTAAAACTCCAGGCATACAGCAAGTCTCAATTTTCAAGGATTGTGAAGTTAAAATCAGATATTAACCCCTTCAGCCCCCGGGCGCTTTCCGGTGTTTTTTTTTTTTTACTCCCCTTCTTCCGAGAGCCGTAACTTTTTTATTTTTCTGTCATTCTTGCCATATAAGGGCTTGTTTTTTTGCGGGACAAGTTGTACTTTTAAATGAAACCATAAGTTTTACCATATAGTGTACTGGAAAACAGCAAAAAAATTCCAAGCGTGGAAATACTGCAAAAAAAGTGTGATCGCACAATAGTTTTTGGGATATTTTATTCACCATGTTCACTGTATGGTAAAACTGATGTGTTGTTGTGATGCCTGAGGTCGGTGCGTGTTTGGTGTATACAAACATGTATAGGTTTACTTATAGGTTAAAAAAAATTCACAAGCGGGTCCAATAAAAGTGGCGTACGTTTTGCGCCATTTTCCGAAACCCTTAGCGTTCTCATTTTTTGGGATCTATGGCTCAGTGACAGCTTATTTTTTGCGTCTCGAGCTGACATTTTTAATGTTACCATTTTTGCGCAGATGCTGCGTTTTGATTGCCTGTTATTGCATTTTGCGTAAAACTTGCGGCGACCAAAAAAACGTAATTTTGGAGATTTGAATTTTTTTGAGTTACCAAATGTGTATAGTTTTTAATTTTAAGTCTTTAATTTTCAATGGGGTGAAAAGGGGGTGATTTGAACTTTTAGTTTTTTTTTTATTTTTGAAAACTTTTTTTTTTATTTTACTAGTCCCCCTAGGGGGTTACATGGATCAGCAATCCGAGCAGATATGCTCACTTTCTGCTTCACTCGGCTCCGGGCCGAGTGAAACCGAAAGTGACTCATGTTACCTACAGGCGTCATCACATGACCCTGTGCGACCATGGTAACTACCGAAAGTCACGTGATCATGTACGTGACTTCTGGTGGGGACGGCGGTAAGTGAAAGTAATGGCCGTGCGCATATACATCTCGCTGCCAGACTTTGGCAGCGAGATGTAAGGGGTTAAAAGTTGCAGGTGGAAGCGATTCCACTTGTAACTTGCAGGCGCACATGTCAGCTGTTAAAGACAGCTGATATGTGCGCGGATCGCCGCGACCTGCCCACGGCAGGGGGCGGGGATTAACCTCACACGATCCATGACGGATAGATCCGTCATGGGTCATGAAGGGGTTAAGAACATGGACCAGAGGCTATAAAGAATTTTGTTTGTAAGAAAGCAAAGTGCTCCATTTTTTGTTATGCAGTGAATGAATTATAAATTGCATAACTTTGTTCGAGATCGTTACGTAGAGTAATTTTGTCAATCACCTCAGTGATTGTGTGAATCAAAACCTGTCTCCAATATGATGCAATTAGATTTTTATCTACCACGCATACATGAATTATAATTGGTCTAAAAATTGGGTCGATGTGTACCATGTCCAAAGATAAAACAGCCATTTGTGGCGTAAGGTTAATAAAAATGTGGGTTATATGGTTTATCAGAGCGGATATTCCTGACCAAAAGCCTTTTAATTTCGGACAGCTTTAGAAGGTATGAAGGAGATTCCCCTCGCTTCCACATTCTCTCCAAGAAAGGGCGATGGAATCAAAGCTGCGCTGTTTAAAACCACCGAGGTATAATACCATCGTGTGATCGTTTTGTAGTATGATTCATGCAGAGTCACTCAAGCAATAGAATTATACGTTGTTTTACGGCAGCATTGCCATTGTTCTAAGGAGAAGGTCTTTTTTTTTTTTTTTTACATCTTCTTCCCATTTGACCACGTAAGGACTTTTACCGAATGAGTGGTCATTGTTAATATAAACATAAATATTCCTTGTTTTACAAATTGTTACACTGGCTAAGTTGCAGAACTGGAAACTAATACGTTCTGGCAAAGAATTCCTGTTATGGATTAAAGGGTGCTTTACACGCTGCAACATCACTAGCGATATATCGTAAGGGTCACGCCGTTAGTGACGCACATCCGGCACCGTTAGCGACATTGCAGCGTGTGACACCAATGAGCGACGATCAAAACGTAAAAAATCGTTGCTCGTTGACACGTCGTTCATTTCTTAATATCGTTGCTGCAGCAGGCACGATGTTGTTAGTCGTTCCTGCGGCAGCACACATCGCTGTGTGACACCGCAGGAACGACGAACATCTCCTTACCTGCGTCCACCGGCAATGAGGAAGAAAGAAGGTGGGCGGCATGTTCCGGCCGCTCATCTCCGCCCCTCCTCTACTATTGGACGGCTGGCGTGTGACGTCGCTGTGACGTCGCACGAATCGCCCCCTTAGAAAAGAGGCGGGTTGCCGGCCAGAGCGACGTCGCAGAACAGGTATGTGCGTGTGATGCTGCCGTAGCGATAATATTCGCTATGGCAGTGATCACCACATATCGCACCAACGACGGGGGCGGGTGCTAACGCTAACGACATCGCTAGCAATTGCTAGCGATGTCGCAGCGTGTAAAGCACCCTTAAGTCCTTAAGAGCCCCTCTAAGTGAGAGAACCAGGTTAAACACTGAGTCAGGGATTCCAAATCTAAAGGCCGCTTTACACGCAACGACATCGCTAACGAGATGTCATTGGGGTCACGGAATTCGTATGACACGTACGAGCGACCGCTAACGATCAAAAATACTCACCCAATCGTTGATCTTTGACACGTCGCTCCCAATCCCAAATATCGTTGCTGCTTTTCGACGCAGATTGTTTGTCATTCCTCAGGCAGCACACATCGCTACGTGTGACACCCCAGGAACGACGAACAACACCGTACCTGCGTCCTCCGGCAACGAAGTGGGCGTGTCTTTCATGTGGCTGCTTTCCGCCCCTCCGCTTCTATTGGACGCCTACCGTGTGACGTCGCTGTGACGCCGCACGATCCGCCCCCTTAGCAAAGAGGCTGTTCGCTGGCCACAGCGACGTCGCAGGGAAGGTAAGTATGTGTGACCGGGCCTAGCGATATTGTGCACCACGGGCAGCGTTTTGCCCGTGATGCACAAACGACGGGGGTGGGTGCGATTGGCAGCGACATCGCTAGCGATGTCACCACGTGTAAAGTGGTCTTTATTCTTATATCAAAAATGTGATAAAATCCTTGCTATTATAGATCTCTTTAATGCTTTTCAATCCCAATCTACATGGAGAAATGGGGGCTAAATATAAATGCGTGGCTGACTGTGAACATGTGCAGATGTCTGGACCTGTGTGTGGGTGATTGGGTATGGCTATCCACTAAAAACATCAAACTTAGTTACCATCTCATCAGGGCATCAGAGCTCTGGACCAGACCCCAATCAGAGGACAATAAAACTTTCACACTGCTCATCTATGAACTGCTGCAATATTTATGGCCACGACAGTTTGTCCTCTTTCCATATTGATCATTCTGCTTCACATAAATTGTCTTTTTTACTGCTCCATTCTATGTCCTGTTGTGTATAAATATGTTACTCTTCAGAATTTGTGTTATACTGAGTCTGATGAAGAGACCTGAGTAGTCTCGAAAGCTTGGTATTATCATGTTTTCAGTTAGCCATTAAAGGGTATCAACCACTGAGGACTCTCAGTTCTTTTAAAATTTTTTTATCTCTACTGGCTAACACGTACAAAGATATATTATACTCGGTATAAAGAGACTCACTGATTTTATTCATAGAAAAAGCGTCTGAGTAAAATAAAAACTGCCTAAATATGAGGCGCTTGTCTGATCTATAAGTCATTGTATAAAGAACTATGGAGACAGCGCTATTCTTCTGTATAAAATATGTGCTGTTGCTGTAGCCCTAATATATCTGTACATGACGTCTCTGTATAGATAATCTTATCCCAGCTATTCGGAGTGGGAAAAGGTGAATGTGGAAGGGGGGTGCATTTTATTCTGATTTATTACAAAAAAATAAAATACAATAGAAAAAGAAGAAATCTGTTATATATATACACACACACACACATACTGTATATATATATATATATATATATATATATATATATATATATATATATATATATATATATATATATATATATATATATATATATATATACACACACACACACACATACATATACAGTGCTGGCAAAAAGTATTGGCACTCCTGCAACTCTGTCAGAGAATACTCAGTTTCTTCCTGAAAATGATTGCAATCACAAATTCTTTGGTATTATTATCTTTATTTAATTTGTCTTCAATGAAAAAAATTGTCATAAAGCCAAATTGGATATAATTCCACACCAAACATAAAAAAGGGGGTGGACAAAAGTATTGGCACTGTTTGAAAAATCATGTGATGCTTCTCTAATTTGTGTAATTAACAGCACCTGTAACATACCTGTGGCACCTAACTGGTGTGTGCAATAACTAAATCACACTTGCAGCCAGTTGACATGGATTAAAGTTGACTCAACCTCTGTCCTTGTGTGTACCACATTGAGCATGGAGAAAAGAAAGAAGACCAAAGAACTGTCTGAGGACTTGAGAATCCAAATTGTGAGGAAGCATGAGCAATCTCAAGGCTACAAGTCCATCTCCAAAGACCTGAAAGTTCCTGTGTCTACGGTGCGCAGTGTCATCAAGAAGTTTAAAGCCCATGGCACTGTGGCTAACCTCCCTAGATGCTGAAGGAAAAGAAAATTTGACGAGAGATTTCAACGCAAGATTGTGCGGATGGTGGATAAAGAACCTCAACTAACATCCAAACAAGTTCAAGCTGCCCTGCAGTCCGAGGGTACACCAGTGTCAGCCCGTACTATCCGTCGGCGTCTGAATGAAAAGGGACTGTATTGTTGGATACCCAGGAAGACCCCATTTCTTACCCCGAGACATAAAAAAGCCAGGCTGGAGTTTGCCAAAACTTACCTGAGAAAGCCTAAAACGTTTTGGAAGAATGTTCTCTGGTCAGATGAGACAAAAGTAGAGCTTTTTGGGAAAAGCCATTAACAGAGTTTACAGGAAAAAAAAAAAAGAGGCATTCAAAGAAAAGAAGACGGTCCCTACAATCAAACATGGCGGAGGTTCCCTGATGTTTTGGGGTTGCTTTGCTGCCTCTGGCACTGGACTGTTTGACCGTGTGCATGGCATTATGAAGTCTGAAGACTACCAACAAATTTTGCAGCATAATGTAGGGCCCAGTGTGAGAAAGCTGGGCCTCCCTCAGAGGACATGGGTCTTCCAGCAGGACAATGACCCAAAACACACTTCAAAAAGCACTAGAAAATGGTTTGAGAGAGAGCACTGGAGACTACTAAAGTGGCCAGCAATGAGTCCAGACCTGAATCCCATAGAACACCTGTGGAGAGATCTCAAAATGGCAGATTGGAGAAGGCACCCTTCAAATCTAAGGGACCTGGAGCAGTTTACCAAAGAAGAATGGTCTAAAATTCCAGGAGAGCATTGTAAGAAACTCATGGATGGTTACCGGAAGCGGTTGTTCGCAGTTATTTTGGCTAAAGGTTGTGCAACCAAGTATTAGGCTAAGAGGGGCAATACTTTTGTCTGGCCCATTTTTGGAGTCTTGTGTGAAATGTTCAATGATTTGATTTTTGTTTCATTCTCTATTGTGTTTTTCCATTGGAAGCAAAATAAATGAAGATAATAATACCAAAGAATTTGTGATTGCAATCATTTTCAGGAAGAAACTGAGTATTCTCTGACAGAATTGCAGGGGTGCCAATACTTTTGGCCAGCACTGTATATATTTATCTAATTGAAAACCAAAAAACAGATATAATGCCCGTTACGGGGTTGATGGCTTAGGAAGGAATAGTATAACAACCTAACCACAACGCGGGTTCCACCGTGCTATAGATGGTAATTAGCTGCTAAGAACCCAAAAGGGCTGAGCAGACAACAACTGTTGCAGGAAATAAATAAATAGGCGCGGTGTGGTAGGGATAATACTGACAACTAAAAGGATAGGGCGACAGAGCACAACCTGTGCTGTCACAAAGGGAAATAAAGAATAGACAGGAAAGAACACAATTCAAGTGAGTATACACAGGTAATAGGAAAAGGAAAACGTAAGTCAAATGTCCTGTCTATATGGAGTGTCGCACGCTAGGAGTGCACGCTGTGTACTTGGGGTATCACACGGTTAACCAGCGCACCCAAGACTCAGGCGCAATACAAGCGTATTTCAAATTGTTGATGATTTAATCAACTACCTCATGTGGAGAAGTAAGTAGCAGAAGGGAAGGAAAAGAAGGAGGCATTCATATTAGTCTAAATAAAAGAGCCAACAGCATAGGCTTAAATTATGTCAGGCCTTACAGAGAAAAAAATGCATATAAATTTGGAAAAATTAGCTAACAGTTAGGGAGAAATTGCAGTAACAAGGGTATTGTATCCAAAATATTTAATGCCATAATGAGGGAACAGGTTGGACGACCTCTACTCCAGCAAAAAGGAAATGGAGGAAGAAGAAATGAAGAACATTAGTTTAGATACTCAGACTTTATTGGAAAACATTTTTTAGGTGTCAGGTTATTTGGACAATTTAGTAAGTATTTACAATCTAAGTCCCCTTAAAACCTATAATTTGTGTATTGGAGAATAGAGAAGGGAATTAGTCCCCAATGATGATGAAAAAACTGCCAAACTTAGCGGAAAGTGATTTTATAAACTGGATCACACCAGATGTTCCCACAAAGAAGGACTGGATCGTAGATGGAAATAGTAATTTGTAATATGAACATGTTTATTATTGTAGTATACAGAAGTTACAGACATTATTCAGACATGGAGATTGTGCGCTGAAAGTAACTGTAATGAATGGCAGATCACTGAGATTGGGAGTTAGGAAGAAGAGGGAGGAGGAATGTTGGGTATTTTTGGGAGGAGGGTCACAATGCTCTAATCTATATAGTGAATATATAAATATTTAACAATGTGAAATGTTCGATGCACATGGGATATTGTATTTGACTTTTAGAAAACAGACATCAATAACTGTATATTGTAATTCTAATGTAAATTCTAATGTGCTTTCCCTTTCTTCTTTATTTATCTTTACTTTGACTGTTTCTTTTGTGTTTTCTTGTTCAAATTTTTCAAATATATGTTTTTTCCCTATGTGAAGTTTTCGTAGTGGTCAACAAATTAGAATTTTCAAGCAAAACATTTCTCACCTTCTAGGTATGATATGACTTCTATCCTTGTGAATTGTGTGATGTTTAACCCCTTAACGACTGAGGATGTACCAGTACGACCTAAATTATCAAGGGGTAATCACCTCCGACTGCTGCGGTGAGCCGGCGTTGATTCCTGCACGACAGCTGATTAGAACAGCTCGCACGTGTGCCTTGCAGGCACAGGTGGATCAGCGATCCACCCGCGCCTGTTAACCCCTTAAAATGCACTGTCAAAATGTGACAGCGCGATTTAAATGCCTGCGGCAAGTAATGAGCACTTACCTGCGGCCATCGGAAGCCCCGTGACATGATCACGGGGAGCCGATGGTCACCATGGTAGCCCAGGGTCATGTGATGACTCCTGTGTTATTTTGACTCACTTCCTGTAACAGCTGGCAGAGCAGCCGGTGTTACAAGAGATGAGCACTTCTGGTGATCTGAGATGTGTAGCTGTAATCAACAGAAATTAAAGAGCGATGAGACTGCTGATCCTTGTAGTCTCCTAGGGGGGTCTAGTAAAGTAAAAAAAAAAGCAAATAAAAAAAGATTTAAACAAAATAAAAAAAAAAAAAAACCCCTAAAAGTTCAACTCACCCCCCATTCGCCACATTGAAAATTAAAGGGTTAAAAAAATAAAAAATACACACACATTTGGTATCGCCCCTTTCAGAAATGCCCTATCAAATATAACATCAATTCATCTGATTGGTAAACGGCATATTTTGCGCAAAATACAATAACAGGGTAATCATTACGTAGCATCTGCGCAAAAATTGTACCATTAAAAAAATCAGCTCAAGACACAAAAAATATGCCACCATAGATCCTGCAAAATGAGAAAGCTATGGGTCACTGAAAATGGCGCAAAAAGTGTGCCACTTTTTTGGACAAGCTTCTGAACTTTTTTTAACCCCATAGATAAAAGTAAAGCTATTTCATGTTTAGTGTCTATGAACTTGTACCGACCTAAGGCATCACACCGACACATCAGATATATGATATAGTGAAAATGGTGAATAAAATATCCCAAAAACAATCATGCAATGACATTTTTGTTTTGCAATTTTTCCACACTTGGAATTTTTTGCCATTTTCCAGTACACTATATGGTAAAACTTATGGTTTCAATTAAAAGTACAACTTGTCCCACAAAAAACAAGCCCTCATATGGCAAGATTGACGAAGAAAATAAAAAAAAAAACCTACGGCTCTCAGAAGAAGGGGGGAAAAAAAAAAAATATGGAGAAAAAAAAAAATCGCCTGGGGTGAAGGGGTTGAAAAGGTGCCATTTGTATGTAAAATATTTCGCTCATTCTAAACTCAAGAAGGGTTTCTTTTTAGTGTGAATTCTTTTGTGTTTAGCAATACTTGAATGATATGCAAAACATTTCCCACATTCTGAACATGAAAAAGGTTTCTCCCCTGTGTGAGTTCTCTGATGTGCAACAAGATGTGGTTTTTGGTTAAAAGACTTCCCACATTCTGAACATGGATATGGCTTCTCCCCCGTGTGAGTTCTTTGATGTGTAACAAGATGTGATCTTTCGTTAAAACATTTCCCACATTCTGAACATGAAAATGGATTCTCCACCATGTGAGTTCCCTGATGTGAAACAAACTGTGATTTATATGCAAAACATAACCCACATTCTGAACACGAAAAAGGCTTCTCCCCTGTGTGAGTTTTCTGGTGTTTAACAAGATGTGATTTTTGGTTAAACCATTTCGAACATTCTGAACATGAATATGGCTTCTCCCTCGTGTGAGATCTCTGATGTGTAACAAAATGTGATTTCTGTGAAAAACATATTCCACATTCTGAACATGAAAAAGGCTTCTCCCCTGTGTGAGTTCTCTGATGTTTAACAAGATTTGATTTTTTGCTAAAACGTTTCCCACATTCTGAACATGAATATGGCTTCTCCCCTGTATGAATTCTTTGATGTGCAACAAAATGTGATTTATCTGAAAAACATATCCCACATTCTGAACATGAAAAAGGCTTCTCCCCTGTGTGAGTTCTCTGGTGTATAAAAACACTTGATTTATTTGCAAAACATCTCCCACATTCTGAACATGAAAAAGGCTTCTCCCCTGTGTGAGTTTTCTGATGTTTAACAACATTAGATTTTTTGTTAAAACATCTCCCACATTCTGAACATGAATATGGCTTCTCATCTGTGTGAGTTATCTGATGTGAAATAAGAAGTGATTTAGATGAAAAACACATCCCACATTCTGAACATGTAAAAGGCTTCTCCCCAGTGTGAGTTCTCTGATGTGTAACTAGATGTGATTTTTGGGTATAACATTTACCACATTCTGAACATGGATATGGCTTCTCCCCAGTGTGAGTTATCTGATGTCTAGCAAAATGTGATTTCTGTGCAAAACATTTCCCACATTCTGAACATGAATATGGCTTATCGCCAGTGTGAGTTTTTTGATGCCTAACAAACTCTGATTTCCTTGCAAAACACATCCCACATTCTGAACATAAATATGGCTTCTCCGCTGTGTAGTGAATAAAAGAGTTTGAAGAAAATCTTTTCTCCCCTGTGTGACTTGTATTATGGATTTTTTGATATTCTGAATTTGAAAATGGCTTCTTTGCTGTAAGAGCACTTTGATTGTTAATGCCTCTAATGTCACTTTTATTTTCCTTAATAAACTGGGATGAATCAGAAGGTAGGACTTGCTTAAAAGAATCCGCTGATGGATCGTTGCTGTGAAGAGTGGATGGTTTATCAGGAATAGTGGCATTCAAAGCAGTTATATCTTCTGTGATATTAAGGTCATCTGATTTAAAAATTGAAGATGTCTGTTGTGCCTCTAATCTCCTGGTATAGTCATCTGCCAAGAATAAAAAATATTTTTTTAATAATATATACAAATTTAAGAATATAATTCATACAGTTGCTTGTAACACACCACACATGTCTCCTAGGAGTGCGCTTAGGGCCTCTCATGACTGTCTCCCATCCTTGAGAGACTTGTGACAGCTCTGGGATCTGAGTCTCACATTGCTCTGTGAAACTTTATTTTACACATGTTTGCTTTCTGTTGGTGCAGCAAGGGTTAATGTAATTTTCTTTGCTGGTAGTTTCCAGCGAGTCCTATCACAGCTATAGACGGTTTGTGACCACTCCTATTTCTTTTAAATATTCACATGTTCCATCACATGATGCCGGTTATAGAGAAATCACTCTGAACTGACCACCGTGGAGAGAGGATGTATTTTGGAAGTTGCTGGAGTCCAGTAGTCTGCTGCCTGGTGTTTGGCTACTACCTTGCTGTTTGTTTATATCCTTTTTATTCTTTTGTTTATGTTGCCTTATCTGTCTCCATTTACCAGTGTTGGTTTATTTTAGTGGTGACGTCTAGTACACCAACGGGCCTTAAAAATCCTTTCCAGATTCAATACAAATCCAGCTCATGCTTGTATACAACAGATAACGAGTCTATCATAACAAGTAATGGATCTGTAGTCTCAGGTTGTGCAGCAGCTGTAGCAAATAGCAAGTTTACTGGTCTTAGCTCACGCCCGGATACAGCCTGACCCAAGATTGTCCTCCCAGAGATATTTTCTGGGTGAGGAAGGGAGGGATAAATTTATGGTGCTTAAGGAGTCTTTCAAATTATATTTCAAGCTCTGCCTCCGTTCCTCAAGAAGACCAGCAAGTGGGGATTGTAGACTCTCTTTTACAGGGAGATCTCCAGTCCTAAGTCTTCTCGCCTCTGACCAACTAACAGTTATGGTTGGTGGACTAAGTTTTTGCAACTTTGGTCCTTGTGTATGATGACCATGATTGCATCTCCCTTTGCAATCTAAACTTTGTAGGCTCCAGAGAGGAGCACAGCCATCTAAGGAGGCTGCTACCTTGCTGGCTGCTTATATCTTTTTTATCCTCTTGTCTATGTTGCCCTGTCTGTCTTCCTTCCCCTGTGTTGGTTTATTTTAGTGGTGATGTCTAGTGCACTCACTGGCTTTGATACTATTCAGGGTAAAGGACTAGGCATGTGACAGTGAAAATGGGAAAGACTCTTCTAGGGAAGTTAGGGGAGCTCAGGGGACAGACGCAGTTTAGTGTCAAGTAGTGTCCCAACCCCCGCTCCCTATTAGTAGTGTCTTCCTATCCATTCCCATCCCGTTGTAACTTCTGTGTTACGTCGTAAGCCAGAGATTATATTCTCTAGTCCGAGCCTTACTGGGTGTGCACCTATTCTTAAAGGGCCAGCGTGCTGTGAGGTAGCAGCGTTGCTTAGGCAAAAATGTGAAGCAGTGAGGCAGCTGCGTGTTCACACCAACAGTCTATTTATTGGTGCAGCATAAATAGATCCAATTTCCCACAGTCAAATAAAGTCTCTTCCGGATCACAGCCGGTGCATATAGACAAATCCTTTGTATCAAAAGTCTTGTTACCTTAGGACCCCGTTAACCGCAGGGATCTGTTTAGGTTCTCCCAGGCTCACACTCCTGGCCTGTGTTCACTCCACACAGAGCGAGCTCAGCTCACACAGCATGTTTGCTTCCACAAGCCTGGCTCTCAACTGAGACCACCCTGATGTGCTCTGCAAGATTTAAACCAAAATGCTGGACATGAGGATTGCTACAAAACCTGGACTGGGAAGAGGGATCTGTCTCCCTGTTACCCTTTGTGCTATACTCCCCGTAATATAGCAAACCCAGAGGGTTTCCAGACACATTCTGGGGGCACATAGCGGTCTTTGAATATTACCCCTGTCACTGCCTCACATATTCCCCCCCTCAGTTCAAACGGGCGGGGTTGAACTTTTGCCAACATACAGGGACCTCTGGACAGGGCATCTGCATTGCCCTGCAACCTCCCTGCCCGATGTTCCACAGAAAAGTGAAAGTTCTGCAAGGAGAGAAACCACCTGGTAACTCTAGCATTTCTCTCCTTGGCATTCCTCATACAGACCAAAGGTGAGTGGTCCGTCACCAGGTGAAAGCGTCGCCCCAGCAGGTAGTAGCGTGGGGACTCCACAGCCCATTTTATGGCCAGGCACTTCTTCTCCACTATGCTATAGTTCTTCTCTGCCGGGGTGAGTTTTCTACTCAAATAGGTGACCGGATGCTCTTCTCCATCTACCTCCTGTGACAGAACTGCACCTAGACCCACCTCAGAGGCATCTGCCTGTACTATAAACTCCTTTTGAAAAGTCAGGGTTGGCAAGGACAGGCTGACCACATAGGACTACCTTTAGTGCCTGAAAGGATTCCTCTGCTTGTGTATTCTAGTGGACCATGACCAACATCTTCCCTTTTAAGAGATTGGTCAAAAGGCGCCGACCTTCCAGCAAAATTGGGTATGAACCGTCGGTAATACCCCATTATACCCAGAAAGGCTCTTACCTGTTTTGTGGTACGGACTCGAGGCCAGTTTTGAATGGCTTTGATTTTGTTCACTTGGGGCTTGATAATCCCTTGGCCTATCACATACCCCAAGTAACGGGCTTCTTTGAGACCCATAGCACATTTGTTTGGATTCGCTGTCAGACCAGCAGCTCTGAGTGAGTCCACTACCGCTTTACCGCTTGTACCTGAGATAGGTGGGTGCTCCAGTCACTGCTATAGATGATGATGTCATCCAAATATGCGGAGGCATACTGTTGATGGGGTTCTAACACTATGTCCATTAATTTCTGACATGTGGCCGGAGTCCCATGTAAACCAAATGGCAAGATGACATAGTGATAGAGCCCCCCTGTCGTGACAAAAGCGGTCTTTTCTTTTGCCGTCTCTGTCAGCGGCACCTGCCAGTAACCTTTAGTGAGATCGAGAGTCGTGAAGTACTGGGCCCGTCCCAGTCTCTCTTATCAGCTCGTCGACCCTGTGTATGGGATACATATCAAATTTCAAAACTTTATTTAACTTTCGGAAGTCATTACAGAATATTAAAGAACCGTCTGGTTTCGGGATCAGCACAATGGGACTGGCCCATTCGCTCGTGGATTTTTCAATAACCCCTAGTTGGAGCATCTTTTTTTTACCTCCTCCGCAATGGCTTGCCTACGAGCCTTTGGTACCCGGTTTGGCCTCAGGCGTACCCTTACTTGAGGCTCGGTGACAAAATCATGGTGGATTACGGTTGTTCGACCAGGTAGGCCTGAGAACACATCCGTATTCCGCTGCACTAACCTCCGAGACTCCAGTCTCTGCTGTTTTGAGAGAGAATCCCCTATCCTTACTCCCAATTCATCATCAGGGGACTTCTCCTTGGTGGTTGTCAAGGCACCTGAAGAGGTTAGGTCCAACGTTACGTCAGTCACCGTACATTCTCTGTCTTTCCACGCCTTTAGCAGGTTTACATGGTATATTTGCTCTGGTTTTCTTCTACCCGGTTGATACACTTTATAGTTTACTTCCCCTACTTTCTCCCGGATCTCATAGGGACCTTGCCATTTGGCTAAGAACTTACTTTCTGCGGTAGGTATTAGGACTAAGACATGATCCCCCGGTTTAAAAGACCTGACGGAGGCCTTTCTATTATACTGAGTACTTTGGGCCGCCTGAGCATCCAGCAAATGCTCTTTAACAATGGGCATTACTGCCGTAATACGATCTTGCATACCCATAACATATTCAACCGTGCTTTTGTGAGGGGTGGGCTCCTGTTCCCAAGTTTCTTTAACAATATCCATCATTCCCCTGGATGTCTGCCATACAGTAACTCAAATGGCGAGAACCCGGTGGAAGATTGTGGCGCCTCGCGGACAGCGAACATTAAATAGGGCAATAACATGTCCCAATATTTCCCCTCTTTGGAGACCACCTTTTTCAACATCGCCTTCAGAGTTTTATTGAAACGTTCCACTAGACCATCGGTCTGGGGATGGTACACTGAGATGCGTAGCTGCTTGATCTGAAGGAGTTTGCACAGTTCCTTTGTAATTTTAGACATTAAGGGAGTGCCCTGATTAGTCAGGATTTCTTTGGGTAACCCCACGTGACAGAACATAGCAAACAACTCCCAAGCAATAAGCTTCGTCAAGGTGTGACGCAGTGGAACAGCCTCCGGATAACGTGTCGCGTAATCCATCACTACCAGGATGTGCTGGTGACCACGGGCTGATTTTACAATGGGTCCGAACAGATTCATAGGAATCCGCTCAAAAGGCACCTCTATAATGGGTAAAGGTATCAGAGGACTACGGAAACGGTGCGTGGGTGTGGTCAACTGACAAACGGGGCAGGACTCACAGAACCTCTTAATTTCTGCGCTGACCCCTGGCCAGTAAAACCGCTGAAACATGCGTTCCCGCGTTTTCACTTCACCTAGGTGCCCACTCATTAGGTGGTTATGAGCCAATTCCAAGGCCTGATGGTGGTACGGCTGAGGGACCACCAAATGTTCCACTATTTCCCCCCAGATTTTATCAACCCGATAGAGCAACTCTCACTTTAGAGCCATGTAGGAAGTCTCCAGCTTGGCACCAGGTCGCTGGGGCACCCCATCAATTACCTGTATATTTTCACATCCTGGAGCCAATGTGGGGTCCCGGAGCTGTGCTTTTCCAAAATTATCTGAAGACACTTCAACTCTGGGATTGCCTCAGGTGGCTCAACCTCTCCTGCCGTCACCTCTAGGGGGAACGTGGCAGGGTTACACTCTTTCCCTATACTGGTGACTCCTACGGCAGGTATCCCTGAGTCGGGATCTTCCGGCTCAGGGCCTGGTTCAATCATACACCTCGGAGGGCTGGGTCGCCTCCCACATAATGTCCAGAACAGGGGCAAGTCTCTTCCCAAAATAACATCATATGGGAGTCTTTTCATCACCCCCACTTCATATCGAACCTCTCCACATGAGGTAGCAATGGTGACCCTTTCCATAGGGTATTCATGTAGGTCTCCATGTATACAGAGTACCCCTACTTTATGTCCCGTGGTATTTTCCCCGGAGACCAAGGAGGCATGTACAAGAGTCACTACACTTCCTGAGTCCAACAAAGCCTCTGCTGTATAGCTATTAACACATACTTTGCAGAGATGGGGCTCCTCCCCCATAGTAACAGTGCTTACGGCACAAACAGTATGGGCATACATTGATTCCCAGCAAGCGTAGCGGCAGTCCATGGGTTCTGATGTGAGTGGGCACTGTGTCATCATATGCCTCAGCTGATGGCACCTCCACCACATAACAGCAGAAGTATCCCCGTTTCCGGTGTCTGACTTTGGGGAAGCGGGACTCTGGCTGACATTAGTCTGGGGTTTACTCTCTGCCAGGGCTGGAGATGGGGCAGCACCTGAGGAGGGACGGGAGTCTTTCACCAACTGTGAAAGGGGCGTATCCCTACGAAGTGCCCGCCGTGAAGCAGAGTCCCAGACCAACTCCTTGGTAGCCGTGTAGCATTCCACCAAATTCACTAGTTGGTCTAGGGTACCGGGATCCCCCTGGCCCACCCACCGTTGAATGGGGGCTGGCAAAGTCCGCTCAAACTGTTCAATCACCACCCGCTCAATCATCTGTTCGGGGTTCAAGGTCTCCGGCTGGAGCCATTTTTTCACAAGGTCCAGTAAGACATGGGCCTGTGAACGTGCAAAGGTCACAAAAGGACCACTGATTCACTCGCTGGGCCCAGAGATAAGTGTTAACCCCAATTCGTGCAAGGATCTCACCTTTCAGTGTGCCATAGTCCTTGGCATACTCCGTACTGAGATCCAGGTAGGTTTTTTGGGGTTCACCTACCAAGAACAGGGCCACGACATCAGTCCAACGGTCGATAGACAATTTCTCTCGCTCAGCGGTCCTCTCAAACAAGGAGAGAAAAGCTTCTGGGTCATCCTCTGCACTCATCTTCGTAAGTGCCGCCCTTACTCTGTCCTGGGCTGCAGGAGGGGCTGGATGAACGGGAGTTGCCGGAGTGCTTCTCGCAGAGCCACAAGCTGATGAGTCAACAAGCTGTTTGTCTCCTGTTGCTGAACTAACGCCCGCTGCAGCTGGGCATTGGTTTGTTGCTGCTGAGCATTTCAGATCGTGCTGGTTCTTTTTTCTCTGTTATGACTGTAGTTATGCTAAAATTTCTGGTGACTGACCATCACCATACCATGCACGCCTGATTTTGGTTTGCAATGTATTCCTCCTGTTGGTAGCTCTTCACATTCAGTTGCCTCATCCCTTTCCACAGGCAATGCTAATTAAGCACCATACTTGGATCTGGTCCGCCTTTATCAATGGTTGCTGTCTGGCACTGGGAGGGTCAGTTGTGATATAGTCCTGGTAGGTGTAGAGCTTGCTCCACATACTGGGACCTGGGCTGGCCTCTATCCATAATTGCCTCTTTTGCAACATGGAAGCGGCTATATGCAGGTTACAGGTATGTGTGCTCCATTATGGTTCTGCTTTTAACTTTATCTAGGAGGCCGCATGGCACATGAAATACATAATATAGGTTAGGACCCCCCTATTGAGATTTGCCGTGACGCTGGCAGGGGTGGCTCAAAGAATTGATCAATTATTTGCTAAAAATCTCTTTTTTATTATAGTACAGTTGGAATAAATCTGTGAATTTGCACTTTTTATATGATGCATGCCAATTTCAGATCGTGCTGGCTCCTTTTTCTCTGCTGCTGAGCGTTAGCCTATTGCTGGTGAGCATTGTTTTGTGCAAAAGCCTGCTGTAGTTGAGCCCTAGACTGGGCCAGCTGCTTTACAAGATCCTCCATGGTGGCTGCTGAGTTAAACTGTAACTTTGCAGGCTTGATCATAAACATGTGGAAACTGGATTGTTGCCCCTAGCAACCAGGCTGCAATGCCCGCATTCTCCACCACAATGTGAGGTAGCAGCGTTGCTTGGGCAAAAACGTGAGTCAGTGAGGCAGCAGCGTGTTCACACCAACAGTCTATTTATTGGTGCAGCATAAATAGATCCAATTTCCCACAGTCAAATAAAGTCTCTTCTGGATCACAGCCGGTGCATATAGACAAATCCTTTGTATCAAAAGTCTTGTTACCTTAGGACCCCGTTAACCGCAGGGATCTGTTTAGGTTCTCCCAGGCTCACACTCCTGGCCTGTGTTCACTCCACACAGAGCCAGCTCAGCTCACACAGCATATGTTTGCTTCCACAAGCCTGGCTCTCAACTAAGACCCACCCTGATGTGCTCTGCAAGATTTAAACCAAAATGCTGGACATGAGGAGTGCTACAAAACCTGGACTGGGAGGAGGGATCTGTCTCCCTGTTACCCTTTGTGCTATACTCCCCATAATAGCTATAGCAAACTCAGAGGGTTTCCAGACACATTCTGGGGGACACATAGCAGTCTTCGAATATTACCCCTGTCACTGCCTCACAGTGCCCAAAACCACAAGTGTCTCTCTGGCTAAGGAATCCTTCACCTATGGAAAGTGCCTGGGCAATTTGGTCTATGCTTAAAGATGCTTTGCTGGTTGTCAGGTCCTGTTTAATTTCCTGAGTGACTTTTATGCGGTGTATGCAAATATTTAGAAACAGAATGTCTTTCAAAAGTCTTCGCATGGCCATAACTAAGTTATGACATAGCACAAAAACACAAGAATAGTTTAGATCCTAAAAATAATCTTTATTAGATATTGTTAAGCATCTACAATAGTTACTCACAGGTAAGGGGGATGTGGGGACTGACTAATGGTTGGTCACCACGCCATTCCCGCCGACTTGACGACTCCTCCTGAGAAAGAAAGCTTATGAAACGTACGCACAGGTGGCAGAAGTGGCGTGGTGACCGACCATTAGCACACATGTAAGTGTATGGTCTTGGACAGTGTAATTGAAAAATCATTGCTGGTACTGAATTGAACCTTTTTAACCAATCCAGTGTGTGGGTATCCTGGTGCTACATGCATGTTGGTAGCTTACAGTATACCAGGAGACATATACAGCTCTGGCAAAAATTAAGAGACCACTGCAAAATTGTCAGATTTTTCTCCTTACAGGTATATTTTGGAGTAAAATGTAAATTGTTCTTTTATTCTATAAACTACTGACAAAGTCTCCAAATTTGCAAGCAATACATTTTGTATTTATTTTCTGAAAATGAGAAATGGTCAAACTAACAAAAAAAATGCAGTGCTTTCAGACCTCAAATAATGCAAAGAAAACAAGTTCATAATCCTTTTAGAAACAACAATACTAATAATATTTTAACTCAGGAAGAGTTCAGAAATCAATAATTTGTGGAATAACCATGATTTTTAATCACAGTTTTCATGAGTCTTGGCATGCTCTCCACCAGTCTCTCTCACTGCTTTTGAGTGACCTTTTGCCACTCCTGGTGCCAAAATTGAAGCAGTTCTTTGTTTGATGGCTTGTGACAATGCATCTGCCTTTTGATTACATTGCAGAGGTTTTCAAAGGGGTTCAGGTCTGGAGATTGGGCTGGCCATGACAGGGTTTTGATGTGGTGGTCCTTCATTCACATATTGATTGACCTAGCCGTGTGGCATGGCACATTGTCCTGCTGGAAAAAACAGTCCTCAGAGTTGGGGAATGTTGCCTTAGCAGAATCAAGAAACGTTTTTTCCAGGATAACCTTGTATGCAGCTTGATTCATACGTCCTTTGCAAAGTTTAATCTGCCCAATTTCTAGAGTAAGGTAATCTTCTGTGATGAGTCTAATTTTCAGCTTTGCCCAACACCTGGTCGTCTAATGGTCAGATGGAGACAAAGAGAGGCGTACAAGCCATAATGTCTGGTGGAGGATTGGTGATGATCTGAGGAAGTTCAGCAAGGCTGGAATTGGGCAGAATAAAGCTTGCAAAGGACTGGAATGTAATGAAGAGAAAGATGGATAGTCACAAGCCATCAAAGAAGAACTGCTTAAATCTTTGCACCAGAAGTGGTATAAGGTCACCCAAAAGCCGTGTGAAAGACTGGTGGAAAGCATGACAAGACGCATGAAAGCGATGATTACAAATCATGGTTATTCCACAAAATATTGATTTCTGAACTGTTCCTGATTTAAAACATTAGTATTGTTGTTTCTAAATTATTATGAACAGGTTTTCTTTGCATTATTTGAGGTCTGAAAGCAATTTTTTTTGTTATTTTGACCATTTCTCATTTTCAGAAAATAAATACGAAATTGATTGCTTGGAAATTCGTTTAAAATTAGTTTATATAATAAAAATACAATTTACAATATACTTTTAAAGAGAAAACTCAGAACAGAAAATTTTGCAGTGGTCTCTTAATTTTTTTAATTATGGTATTGATTATTAATTGATATTAATCCCCTTCCATCAATCCTGACATACTGTCTCAAGCTGCACAGACTGTGTCATTATTATAATTGTGTAACTGCCTATTTTAGGCTAATTAGTACACAGAAGGTGGAATGTGCAGCATGATTTATAAGATTATAAATTGAATTCCCATGGTAAGCTTGGTCATTGTTGATTCATGTTTTAAGTGTTAAATAATTTTTGTTATATTTGCTGCACCTGCCTACACCAACTGTCCAGTCTGCACCCAACCACATCAGTATCCTATCCCCAGCCCCCGGGGTCAGCTGCCACAGTTCTGGGATTTCCTGGAGTAGCACCTGGCGGCTACCTTCCAGCACAAGACTATGCCCACCATCAGAGGCTTTAGTGAAGACTAGGTAGTTTCTTAGTTACTCCCCTCCTGGTTGAGCGGGTGCTGTGGCCCATTGGGTCCACTCCCGCTCACAGCCTCGAGCATAACAGTTTGCTTAGGCCATGGATTCCGCTGGCTCCAGTACTCCTCAGCTCGCAGGTATGCAGAAAGATAGTTTGTCGATAACAAGAGCGGATCCTGACATACTTGCGGTCAGTGGACACAGTTTGCAAGCCTTGACATCAGTGTCTCCACCCGATCCTGTTCCAGCTCTCGCCACCCTGTCAGCGTGTCCAGCTCCAAGCTTCGGTCCTCCTCAGTTTACTACTCTGCGACTCCAAGCAATGCAGGGGATTCATAAATCAGTACTCCTTGCACTTTGAATTTTTGTCTCATCAGTTCATTTCGGACCGGTCCAAAGTGGCCTTTATGATGTCACAGTTGAGCAGCGAGGCCCTTGCTTGGATCAATCCATTATGGGAGAGAAGTGATCCTGTTGTCTTGGACCTGCAACCCTTCCGGGGGTGGGGGCGTTCCACAAGGTATTTGATCAACCAGGTTTTGTTTCCTCTGCAACATCTTCGCTCCTTAGATTTCACCAGGGAATTCTCACTGTAGGCCAGTACGCCACCAGTTTCCGCAATCTATCCGCTGAACTAGGCTGAATAATGAGGCGCTGGTGGATGCATTCTGGAAGGGTATATCTGGAAGAATCAAGGACGAACTGGCCGGCAATGATGTGCCTTCTTTCTGGGATGACTTGGTATCTCTGTCTATCCACATCGATCTCAGGTTCCAATAACACTCCAGGGAAAACATTGCACCTGACTCCTACCTGCCAAAGACCCATGATGCTGCAATCCACGGTTCCCGCTGCTTCCCCTGATCGCATGGAGGTAGATTGCGTGAATCTGGCAAAGCTTCATCCAGTGGACTGTCGCAACACAGATGGATGCTTCTACTGCGGAGATCCTACTCACCTGATTCGTTTCTCTCCTTTGAAGCTGGGAAACTACCAAGCATAGAGTCCATAGAAAAGACTACCATAGGTGAGAAGTCCGCTCCATCCTTATCCATATCCATATCCTCTGGCAGCACTTGATTCACTGAGTCGGCCTATTCGGACTCCGGTTCCACCAGGAACTTCATACAACATGACATTGTAGACCGGTATCAGATTCCCATCCGAATTTAAGCTCCCATAGCAGTGTTCTCCGTGGATGAAAAATCTCTGTCCAAGGCTATCCTGTTTGTCACTGAGGAAGTTGATCTGTGGGTGGGAGTGCTGCATTCAGAGAAGATCGCCTTCTACATGCTTCCAGGGCTGTCACACCCACTTCTACTGGTTCTGCTGTGGCACCACATGCATGAGCCGGTCATAGACTGGAGATCCGGTGATGTGCTCACATGGGGTCAGTCTTGTTATGAAAAATATTTTGTTCCAGTTGGTTGTGCCTGGCCTCCAGTGATGCCCTCAAATCTTCCATGTTTGCCATCCGCATAATGGGCCTACGAGGACATCTTCAACAAGAAGGAGGCTGAGTCCCTACCTCCATATATTCAGTATGATTGCCCTATCGACCTACTTCCTCATCTCCCCACGGCTCTATCTACCTTTTGTCCTAGGAAGAGATCCAAGCCATGTCTGAGTAAATCAAGGAGAATCAGGAGAGGGGATTTATCCAGAAGTCTTGCTTACTGGCCGGAGCCAGGTTCTTGTTTGTAGGAAAAAAAAAAAAAGTATGGTTCCCCGCGCCCCTGTTATAAAGGTCTCAACCAAATTACGGTCAAGAATAAGTATCCACTGCCAATAGTACTGGAATTGTTCGACCATCACCAAGGTTCTAAGATCTTCTCCAAGCTCAACCTCCAGGTGACGAATGGAAGACTGCCTTTAATACCGATGAAGGCCACTATGAGTATTGGGTAATGCTATGGTAATGGTGTATCTGGACAACATTCTTGTATTCTCTTCCGATCTGCCAACGTACAGGAGTCATATTCACCAGATTCTAGAGAGGCGGAAGGAGAATCATTTATATACCATATTTCAGAAGTGCCTTTTTGAACGGACTTCCCTTCCTGGGCTATATAATCTCTGACACCAGTTTGAAGATGAAACTGTTGGCGGTTCTGAAGTAGCCATATCCTGGCGGAGCCAAGGGTATTCCGCAATACCTGGTTTTGCTAATTATTAACGCCAATTCATCCTGCAATTTTCGTCCCCGATTCTCCATACCACGTCCCTGATCCACAAGGGGATGAATCCCACCAATGTGGACTTCTGAAAAGGAGAGTGCATTTATTGTCCTCAAGCAGGTCTTCTCATTGGCTCCGGTGCTGCATAGACCGCAGATTAACAGGCAGTTCTTCTTGGAAGGGGATGCTTCGACCGCTGGGGTCGGTAGACCTCACTCACAAGTAGGCTTTGGTCCTGAGGAGAAGTTATGGGAACCCAAGGTGAATCTTAATGCCTCCCTTATCCTGAAGAGATTCCTTTCAGGCCTGGCAAAGGGGGGGGGGCATAAGAGGGGGCTGAAGTATTACTTGTCCTTACACTGTTCTTGCCCCTTTCCTAGCTGTGGTGCTGGCACACTTACCCTCCCGGCCGCCCAGCAACGGCTTCCTTGTCCTCAGTCTCTACCATCATCATCCAGGGCCTGCACATGCCACGAAAGTCTCCTGGGCGCACCTATTCTTAAATTGTGTGCCTTGACCCAGAAGTGCCTCTCAGCCTATGGCGCGCTGCCTTTGAGTAGCGCCTGACAGGGGAAGTTCCTCCCTCGTCGCGATGGTTACCGGATACACATCCTGTGGAGGGAGGACCTTCCCCTGTCAGCCGCTACTCAAAGGCAGTGCGCTGGGCAATCAGAGGCAAGCGGCTCCTACCTTTGATTGACGTCAGCGCGCTGGGAGCTGAAGGTCCGGCATCGGTCGCCTTGGTTACCTGATACATGCAAGTTCCAGGAAGCCAGCGAGGGAACGGAAGGTAAGGTGAGCATAATATGTGTATGTGCGTGTTTGTTTGTGTGTTTGTGCGGACTGCAAGAGCGGGTTAAAGCGCGGTGAAAGTACGGAACCGGAAGTGTATGCGGTGAGTATTTTCCTTGTACACCAAGGCTTTCTCGTAAACAGAGTTACAAATTTACAGAAAGCCTTGCTCGTTAGGAGAAATACTCGCTAACTGGGTTACTCGTTAAGCGAGGTTCCACTGCATATGACAGTATGTCAATAATAAGACCATCCAAAAAGAAATTAAACGGTAAATTTTGTAAATCAACAAAACTGGCAGAGCCTTCCAGAACATCCCTCCCCCTCCCTTGGGCACGCACAGAGAAAAAAGAACCCTTATGACAAAACCTTACATTACACAAGCCTAATAGGTACTCAGCCAGTAATTAGCTCCTTCATATACCAATCCGTAAACTGGAAACAATCATGTACCGCTTGGCACGCGTATCAGAGGTTGGGCGTTAATAAAAGTAAGAGAAGCATTTAGTGAGTTTTTCTTTGTTGAGTAAGGACTCTATAGAGTCCATTTTGAAGAGGTAGGCCACCTTCGTGCTTATCAAACTAAGAGTAGGGACTGCGTCTTGCGCCCAGAGGTGTAAGATACTTTTGCGAGTGGCCGCCACCCAAATGAATAAAGTACGGCGCCGATGGGCATGAAGCCTATATAACTGGTCTTGCGGAAGGATATTGAAGATGGCCCACTCAGGAGACAAAAATGGAAAGATCAAAAAGGTATTAGTAAGGTGTTGTGAGCGTGCATGCCAGACCTGTATCTTCGGGCGACCCCATAGGCACGGAAAATGTCTGCCGGTGACTGCATGCATTTAGGGCAGGGATGGAAACTGGATGGGGACATTTTTGATTTAATAGCCAGGGAAAAATATGCTCTATGAAAAATCATAAGTACCATGGTTTTGTAACCATCATATGGTAACATGGATATAATACGTAGCTTCCATGAGAACCTTTACCGGACAGTCAGTTAGCTGAGACACCCATTTCCCCGGACCTGGCGAAAAGTCCGATCACTGGATAGAAGGCTTAAGAAACTTATATATGAGGCTCAGGGAGTAAGTCCCTAGGTGGGCTCTAATGGAGATTAAATTTAAGATGTGCTCTCTAACGTCTTCTGGGATAGCCCATAACACAGAGTTTACATAATGCCTGATCTGGACGTAAGTAAAGTTATCACCCATCAGCACTGGATGCTTGAGAGCAATGTCCTCTGAAGTAAGAGGACATTGTTTATCTGACAACAGATCACAGACTAAACGACAGCCATTATTCCCAAGCACACTGTAAATAGGAGGTGGCCTACCCTGCAAAAGGGATTACCCTGGAAAGGAAGAAGAACTGAGGTGTGAGGGTCAAGTCCGCTAAATCGACTTGCTTGGCGCCAACCCAAAACAACTGACCACAAAAAGGGGTTCTCTTTAACTGCTATGGGAACATCAACTGGTCATAAATAGAGCAAAGCCGGGAGACTAAAAGGTCCACACATAGCCTCATCTATTGGAGTAGTAGTGAAGCGAATGGAAGCACTGATCCAATCCAGTGAGTGTCAAAAGAGGGCCACTATACTGTAAAGGCGTACATTCAGCAGATTAAGGCCACCCAAAGATTTAGTTTGTTGCAGCTTAAAAATTTTGGAACCCCATTCTGATCCCCAAATAAATTGACCGAAGACATTCGTTAGAAGCTTGTCATCAGCTTTAGGCCCTGTGCGCACTGGAAAACGGAATTTTCTTAAGAAAATTCTGCAGGCTCTTAAAGATTTCCGCACCTGCGGGAAAAAAAAAAAAAAAACGCAAAAAATCTGCACAGAAATCCGCATGCGGTATGTTGCGTATTGGTGAGGATTTGGTGCGGATTTAATGCGGAATTGCCGCAGATTGTTCCCTGCGGGATTTTACAGTTCTCCCCGCTCCTGCTGTCCGTGGTGCTGAAGTCTCCGGGCCGTGCTTTTGTCCCGCGCGGCTGCCTCCGGCGCTCTGCTGTTTGCGGGTCAGCTGTGCACTGCATAACTGCATATGCATGAGCCGGCCTGGAAGCAGGAGATCAGTGTCCGGAGGCAGCCTCGCAGGAAGTGAGTATAAGATCAGCGGTGACTTCAGTCAGCTGATGTGCAGTGACCGCTGGAGTCCTCCACCTGGAGTCCTCCACCTGTCACTGCAAAGCACATCAGTGAAGTCACCGCTGATCCCGGCGGCTCACTTCACTTGCGTCCTGACCCTCACAGTAAGCAGTCATGGTCTATGGCGCTCACTGTGAGTGTCAGGTGTAGCAGAGCTGGAAGCGTCGTGGGACATCTTGTGGATTACGTTGGATCTGGAGGGCTGTTAGTAGGGGTTAATAAAGTGGTGAAAGAGGGGGCTTTTTTGTCTTTTATTTCAAATAAAGGATTTTTGGGTGTTTGTGCTTATTTACTTTCACTTACAGTTTAGTGATGAGGGGGTGTCTCATAGACGCCTGCCATCACTAAACTAGGACTTAGTGGCAGCTATGGGCTGCTGCCATTAACTCCTTCATTACCCCGATTGCCACCGCATCACGGCAACGGGAAGAGCCGTGAAAAGTCCGGGACTGTCACATCTAATGGATGCGGCAATTCCGGGCAGCTGCTGGCTGATATTTTTAGGCTGGGGGGCTCCCCATAACGTGGGGCTCCCCAGCATGAGAATACCAGCCCCAGCTGTGAGGCTTTATGCTGGCTGGTATCAAAATTGGGGTGGACCGCACGCCGTTTTTTTAAAATTATTTATTTTACTGTACGCTATAGACCCGCCCACTGGCAGCTGTGATTGGTTGCACTGAGACAGCTGTCACTCAGCATGGGGGCGTGTCTGCCCACAACCAATCACAGCCACCGGTGAGCAGGGAAGGAGTGAATACGATATTGAATAATGTGCCGGCTCTGGAAGATGAAAGAGCTGCCGCGGGAGCAGTGTGATAGCCACCCGGTCATCGGGGAGTATGAAGCGCTTGCTCCTACCCCTTTGGGGCAGATTCTGTTCCCCATAAACTTTATATGGGTAGCAGCATCTGGCCAGATCCCAGGGATCAATCCTCCGCCGACCCAGAATCAGCCGGTGATTGATCTGCCAGCCCTCCAAAACACAGGAACCTGCAGAAAAGGCAGGGCAGTGATGAACATTATGTCCCAGAAATGCGAAATCCCGCAGGGAATAACGCAGGAAAACGCAATGAACCACACAGAATTTGCTACCTGCGTTATTCCCTGTGGAATTTCACGATTACATTGAAGTCAATGGAGTGAAATGCCACAGCGACCTGCGGAAAAGAAGTGACATGCAATTGTTTTTGCTGCGGGAATCCCGCAGCAAAACATGCAGCTGTCAAAATCCGCATAGTGTGCACAGCATTTTTTTTCCATAGGATTTGCTGGTGATTCACTACAGAGATGTTATGAACATAACATGCAGCGAAACATGCAGCAAAACCGCAGGAAATCCGCGGCAAAAACCGGCAAGTGCGCACAGGGCCTTAGAGAGCAAAACCGGCAATGTTTGCAAGGGAAAAAGTAGTTTGGGGAAAAAAAAATCATTTTAATAAGATGGGCCTTTTTTAATGTTGCACACTACATCTAATCACGCTGTTGTTACCCCCAGTGCAAGCCGTTCAAACACTGCAAAACACTCACACAGCGCTGAGCACCAAGCGTACCTGAACACAGCAATGCTCACGCGAGTTGAGTTCGCACGTAAAGCATCCAAACCCGAATTCTGTTCTTTAGGCTCCTTTCAGACGTCTGTGTTTCAAGTACGAGTGACATCCGTTTTTTAACATGGATGCCACACGTACCCATGTTATTCTCTGGAGTTACTGACACGGCCGTGTTTTCACATGGACCGTGTGACCCCTTGTGGCCCCGCTCACACACACACGGAGACATGTCCGTTTTTTCTCCGGCAGCATGGGTGTCACACGGATTGCACACTGAGGTGATCCATGTGACACGTACTGGAGAAAAACACGTGTCTTTGAAAAAAAAAAGATTTTCTATATTCACCTGTATCCAGCGCGGTTTTCTTCGGCTCTGCTGCCTCCTGTTTCTGACCCCAGCTCATGATATTCATTGATTATTCACTGCACTGAGGACCTAAAAGCCAGAGCATCGTGGGGACAGCACCGCCGAAGATAGCACAGCTGAGGATAGTGTGGCGCCCCTGCGGCTTCAAGCGCCACAGGGTACTGCACCTCACTTTAGGTGCAGTATTCATCTCGGATGCGGAGGAGGTCGTGTCGTGTCCCAAGATCTCGGGAGGTGGGGCCCCCACAGGGGAAGTGAGGAGCCATCCAACACACATCGAGAGTCAGCACCGGACAGTGTCCGTGTGAGGCCGCACTTAGGAGGAGCAGGCAGACAACGAACAGTTCAGGGCCCGTGGTCTGGAGCTTGAAGCTCGACCCGGGTTCTTAGGAAAAGAAGGGGGATCCCAGGGTTCGCGGGGAGTGCAGCAGGCACCCGTGACCCGTTCCACGGCCCAGGAACTGGGGTGGAGGGAAACCATCGAAAAGAAACAAACTGAAGGGACCGCCAGTCACGACCTCCGAAGTATCCGGGATTGGCTGGAGCCCATCGCAGCGGGGAACGGAACGTCCAACGGCAGCGTTTGTGACCAGTGAGTAAAGAGACCTTGAACTGCACTGCCTGTGTTGTCCAGTTACTGCCGACGCCCTCTCCATAGCGCCCCCAGCGCTGTCAGTGTCTCAGACTGCAACCACCCCCATCTTACCTGGGGCATAGCTCTGCCCGTGGAGAGCTGTACCAACTGAGCTGAGTAGCTAACCTCCCCAGAAGAGAGAAGTGATCACGCAGTGGTGGCTAACCTTGGCCACACACCACAGGTGGCGTCACAAACAACTACCCCCAGCGTTCCCCATCCCCTGCCTTTTATTGACACTCCGGGGATACGGAACCGGGCATGGCCACCACGGCGACCCAGCAGAAGCACCGTGGCCCGGCGACGAGTAGCACCCAACCTCGTGGGTGCATCAATAGCATCGGGGACAGCGCCGCCAGGGACAATATCCCGTGGAGAGCTGTACCAACTGAGCTGAGTAGCTAACCTCCCCAGAAGAGAGAAGTGATCACGCAGTGGTGGCTAACCTTGGCCACACACCACAGGTGGCGTCACAAACAACTACCCCCAGCGTTCCCCATCCCCTGCCTTTTATTGACACTCCGGGGATACGGAACCGGGCATGGCCACCACGGCGACCCAGCAGAAGCACCGTGGCCCGGCGACGAGTAGCACCCAACCTCGTGGGTGCATCAATAGCATCGGGGACAGCGCCGCCAGGGACAATATCCCGGAGAACAGCGTCGCCAGGTACAGCATCCAGCATCACCGGGGACAGCGCCAGGGACAGGATCGCCGGTGACAGGTGAATATTCAACAAGAAAGCAGTGTGTGTGCACAGTCATGTCCAGGAAGTCATTGGAGTTTCCAATGAATTCTAATAAACCCGTGAAGTCACCATGGTGATACCCGCTGTAGTGCAGGGGTGTCAGAGTTCATTAGTAACTCCAATGACCTCCTGGACGTCACTGTACACACACTTCATGTTGGATACTCACCTGTCCCCGCGACGCTGTACCCAGTGTTGTTCCTACAATGCTCCGGCAACCATCTCCTCAGTGCAGTGAATAATCAATGAATATAATGAGCGTCGGTCAGAAGCGGGAGGCAGCAGAGCCGAAGAAAACAGCGCTGGATACAGGTGAATATAGAACATCTTTTTATTTCAAAGACCCGTGTTTTTTCCGGTATGGGTCACATGTATGCAAACTCAGATGTCACACGTTTGACACACGTATGACACACATATGACCATACCGATGCGTGTGGCTTGTACCTGATTAAACACAGACGTCTGAAACCGCCCTTAAAGTCATCAGGTTGGCTCATCTCTACTCCTCAGCCTTGCATTTTATCCAAACACTGTTAGTATCTACATGTTTAGTATTGCAAGAAACCACATCAAAATTTACAGTTTGCTTGTCTTGTGGACAGGGTCAGACTGGGCGACTGGGGTGCCGAGGAATCCCCCGGTAAGCCCTGGGTTCTTAGTGGGCCTCCCGTGCTTCACATAGGGACCCAGGCTGGTAACCGCGGGCTGGTCCCCAGGCGGCTCTACCAGCACCAGTGCCAAGGTCCCAGGTGGCTCCACCAGCGGCAGTGCCGAGGCTGCAGGGCTGCCTGTTTGTGTCAGCCGGGGCTGCACTGCGCTTACAGATTATTTGTGTGCTGCCCCAGCAGTGTCACAGTTAACAGACGTGGCTGAGTCTGCTAACTGTGACGTCAGGCAGCGTGCCCGACACTGCTGCTTCCTGACGGAGACAATCTGCAATTAAGCCTGCAGGCCATACGGGAGACAAGCCGGGGGAATATAAAAACTCCTCTAATGAGTATGTTTGTGTATATGTATGTTTATATGACTTTTTTTGTATAAAAGAGTATAATCTGTGTGTGCTTGTGTTTGAATGTCTGTTTGTACATTAGTGCATATGTTTGTCTGCAATCTTCTGCATGTCTATGCATGTATGTGCCTGTGTGTCTATGTAATTGTGCCTGTGTGCGTGGGCCTGACTGCGCTTTGTGTGCATGTATGACATGTATGTGCCTGTGTGTTAGTGCTTGTCTATGAGTGGGCCTGACTGCACTTTGTGTGCATGTATGACATGTATGTGCCTGTGTATTAGTGCTTGTCTATGAGTGGGCCTGACTGCGCTTTGTGTGCATGTATGACATGTATGTGCCTGTGTATTAGTGCTTGTCTATGTGTGGGCCTGACTGCGCTTTGTGTGCATGTATGACATGTATGTGCCTGTGTGTTAGTGCTTGTCTATGAGTGGGCCTGACTGCGCTTTGTGTGCATGTATGACATGTACGTGCCTGTGTGTTAGTGCTTGTCTATGAGTGGGCCTGACTGCGCTTTGTGTGCATGTATGACATGTATGTGCCTGTGTATTAGTGCTTGTCTATGTGTGGGCCTGACTGCGCTTTGTGTGCATGTATGACATGTATGTGCCTGTGTGTTAGTGCTTGTCTATGTGTGGGCCTGACTGCGCTTTGTGTGCATGTATGACATGTATGTGCCTGAGTATTAGTGCTTGTCTATGAGTGGGCCTGACTGCACTCTGTGTGCATGTATGATAAAAAACAAAACGTGATGAACAGCTGAAAATACCTAAGCATAATAAAAGAAGTGCTTCATGCTGGTGAATGACCAAGTGGAGGGAAAGAAAAAAGCGCCTGTATATGTAGAGCACACCACTAATAAATGACAATGAAAAAGCTTTATTAAACACCACACACATTACAAGTATACAAATAAAACCATTTAAAACCACGGGGTATGAAACCCCAATAAGACCATCAGTCACCAGCCACAATACAAACAATGTGAAAAACTGAAACCCCTGAAAAGTCAATAATGCTGCACAATAAACAATGCAAATATAAAGGCATCAATAGTGTGTAAGGCACGTACAAATAATCATGACTACAAAGTCAGGTCTGTTACACCCAAAATGCACATGATATGGAATATTAACTAACATAACCAAGGGTCACATAGAGTATGAAATGCCCTATGATACCTCAAGGTGTATATGGAGCCCAGCAAAATTAGAAGGTCCACAGATGATAATGTCTGGATGCTAACCCCACACGTATTGTTTATTGTGCAGCATTATTGACTTTTCTGGAGTTAGAGTTTTTCACATTGTTTGTAATGTGGCTGGGTGACTGATGGTCTTATTGGGTTTCATACCCCATGGTTTTAAATGGTCTTATTTGTATACTTGTAACATGTGCGGTGTTTAATGAAGTTTTATCATTTTCATTTATTAGTTGTGTGCTATTTATACAGTGTGTCCACTCATATCCTGTCCACCGCCATTAAGTTGAGAACGGCGGCAGCTATAGGCATAGAAGTGGTGTCTAGGTATAGTAAAGTAGCCATGCGCTACGCAATGAAACCACCTATAGCGCCACCTGGTGGAAAACAACGGAGTTAGCATTTTTATTTCGAAAATGGAACGAGATAGAGAAAAAAAGTGAATTACAAAGTTGTACGGCATCATCAATTCAATACGAATCGACACCTTGCATACAGAAATGCTATGATTAGAACGTGTAAAACTCACAAGGCTGCGGACGTGAAGCGATACCTCATGGAGACCTTCCTACAAGTCATTGGATTTGGTGGCTGCGTGGAGTTGCCTCCACGCTCACCTCACCTGACCCCATTGGACTTCTTTCTATGAGGTCACATCAAATAGCAGGTGTATGCAATCCCTCAACCAACATTGCAGGCCCTACGATGACGTATCACAGGTGTTTGTGCAAACGTGTCACTTACCATATTACCATATTGCATAACGTGAACTAAGATACAGTATGCTGTCCAGAGTCCAGATGGGCATTGCAGCTGATGGTGGCCACGTTGAGCATCAAAGTTAAATAAGCGCCATATGCGTGACCAGCATTCAATGTTTTGGGGGGGGGGGGAGGGTCATATCATAGCATTTCTGTATGCAAGGTGTCGATTCGTATTGAATTGATGATGCACTGCAACTTGGTAATTCACTTTTTTTCCTCTATCTCGTTCTGTTTTCGAGATAAAAATGCTAACTCCGTTGTTTTCCACCAGGTGGCGCTATAGGTGGTTTCATTGCGTAGTGCATGGCTACTTTACTATACCTAGACACCACTTCTATGCCTATAGCTGCCGCCGTTCTCAAGTTAATGGCGGTGGACAGGATACGGGTGGACGCACTGTAATATATATAATATATATATATATATATATATATATATTATATATATATGGCACTTTTTTTCTTTCCCTCCACTGTGTGTGCGTGCTTGTGCATGTGTGTCTACGTATGTGTTCTTTCTTGTGCATCTGTTTGCCTGTCTACACATGTGTGTGTCTGTGTGTGTGCGCGTGTGCCTGGCTGCGTTCTTGTACATGTCTGTATGTGTGCGTGCGATAATCTGGTTATGTATGTGTGCATGCCTGTGCGAATGTGTGCATGTGTCTGTGTGGGTGTTGGTTTTTCTGTGTGTGCGCGCATGTCTATGTGTACGTGTGCCTGGGGCCTGGGATGGAGGAACATAGGGGCCTAAGATGGGGGAACATAGGGAGCATTATTAAATAAAGGGGGCCATGATGGGGGCATAATTATTATGTAGGGCCAGAATGAGGAACATACATTATTGGTTTATGGTGGCAAATTCTGAATATAATTGCTGTAGGAGCAAATTAGGGGACATTATTACTGATGTAATATAATTTACTTTTGAGGATACTGTCTTCCATGGGGGAACAAAAGTCTGACATAGTTTAGAAATTGGGGAAAAAGTGTGGAATGTGCTGTGGGAGTGATCAGCTATAGGTGACTCTGTGTTATTTTCTGCAGAGTCGCGTCATGGCAGGAAAAAATGATGTCAGTCAGTGCCAGATGAAGAGGAATAACTTCAGCTAGAGACATCACTGGTAAGTCAGTATTACATGTACACACACACTATACACTGTATGCAGAGCTCCTGTGTATAATGTCACTGGTGATCACTGTATTACGTGTACATTGACACTATACAGAGCTCCTGTATATAATGGCATTGGTGGTAATATTAGTATTGTGGTTTTTATCCATGATCATTATTGTAGTATTATTCAGTCACTATGTGATCTGGTCATGGGGTGTTGGTATTTGACCCATGTATGTGGTTGTATTCAGTCACTATGTGGTTGTAATATGTGTTCTGGTTATGGTGTGACAGTATTTCTCCCTGTATGTGGTATTATTTGGACACTATGTGATCTCGTCATAGTGTTGCGGTATTTCTCTCTTGTATAGGGTTGTATTTGGTTACTACGTGGTCTAATTATGGTGTGGCGGTATTGCTCCCTTTTACTTGGTTGTATTCAGTCACTATGTGGTGGTAATATGTTGTCTGGTCACAGTTTGGTGGTGTTTCTCCCTGTATGTGGTATTCTTGATTTTGGTATAGTGGATTGTGTTGTGTATGGAGGTTACCTTTTCCTCTCTATCAATAAAGGAAGGTTATTTCCAATAGAGATTAAATACTTGAACATTTAACCCCTCCCTGTCCTGTAATTACTACACTGCAGCAAATGTGCACTTACAGAGGGTCTCGGGACAAAAGTTGTAAGCACCTTTTTTAAAGGTCTAGTGCACACGTTGAGTATTTGGTGAGGATTCTACCTCAGTATTTGTAGCCAAAACCGGGAGCGGTAAAATCAGAGGAAAAAGTATAATAGAAAGACGGACACCGCTGCTGCATTTTTCAACCGCTCCTGGTTTTGGCTACAAATACTGATGTAAAAAACTCAAATACTGAACATGGCCTAAGGATAAGAGATAACTTATTCGTCAGTGGGCTCTGATTGCTGGGACCTGCACTGATCGGCAAAATGTGCAACTTTTATCCCCAATACAATGGAGCTCATGTCCGACTCGACCCCTGATACATGCATTCCTTCAGTGGCTGCGAGCGCTGTTCTTGGCATTTTCTAGAAGCCCCAAAGAGGATGAATGGAGCTGCGGTCACACATCCCACCTGCCGCCGCTCAATGTTATAATGTGGATACAAGTGTCCTGTCAGGGATAAAAGTTCCACAATCTTCCGATCGGTGCGGTTTCCACTGGTCTGGTACCACCAATCAATAAATTATCCCCTACCGAACCTGTGGATCAGTGACAACTTGATTTCACTGAAGATCCCCCTTACTGCAAACTACTGTAACAGTACATCAGTTATGGTGCACAGGAGATGTGCAGGAACCGCCTGTGCTTTACAGTCAGCACTCCACTATAACGGGGATAACGCTAATGAGTATTTATATTTAGCTGTAGGGAGGGCCCCTGGAGTCAATTCCCCTTGTGGGCCCAAGACACCCCAGTCCGACCCTGCTTGTAGAGAACAAGATGGGTGTTAAAATGGCATATTTGCTATTTTCACTCTGTGCCACTTTCCAGACAATTCATGTGGAGTCAAAATAGTCACTTACACTAAAGAAGAAAACAGTAAATGCTATTTAATGACTATATGTTGTGGTATCACAATTTGTTTTAAAAGCTTTCAAATGCAATGTTTGATCACTTCTAATTCTTTTACATTTTTGGTGAATTTCAGGTTGTTTTTTTTTTTTAATAAACGGAAAACAAAATCAACCTAATATTACAGCTAAGATAAAGTAGAATATGCCACAGAAAAAAATCTGAGACACTGGGATCAGATGAAGCATTACAAAGGTGTTATCATGTAAAGTGACAGATGTCAGATATGAGAATTGGGCCTGGATAGGAGCAGAAAACTGGCTGAATCAGAACTTTACGTGTTAATTACTTTCCTTTTTTCCAATTGAATTTTGGAAATCCTGTGGGAGGGCTGCCCGGCCTCCATGTACCCACTCTGCGGTAATTCTAACCTCCCTCATATGTTACAGTTACCCTGTGCCCAACTTTGGATATAAACGCCCCTATCAGCACATTCAGCAAAAGGGAGAGAAGGAAGATCCATCAAAAAGATCCCGAGATTCCAGGAAGTCAACACCATCATTACTTTAAAGAGTTATTCCCATCTTTAAGTTCCTATCCCAATATTAGTAGTAGGAACAACAACAACAACAAATATCTCCAATTAGAAATTTAGATTTCCCCTGATATAGCCAAGTCTTTTACTCATGAGCAGAGGCTTGCAGCTTAGGTAGCCATGGTTTTGGCCACAACTAACTCACTATATGAGTGGACGTAACATAGTTGTAGAAAAAAATATGACCGCACAACCAAAAATGATAAGTTGATCTAAGGTCACTAGGGAAAAATGAATGCATCAGAACATTAGCTTCTTGGTTAAACATTCTGTAAGTTAAGAACCAACTCAGAAATTCGCTTTGACGTGGCAGGGGGCTTCATACAGTCTGATCAGAATGTTTAGGTGCATAAAGCTTTGCATAGCGGCATTAGATCAAAGTATGATTTTTGGATGTGCGGTCCATGCCTATTTCTACAACTATGTTGCAATGCACGTAACCATGGATGCCGAAGCTGCAATGCCCTGCATGTGAGGTAGGTGACTTGGCTGTATCAGGAGAACTATTCTACATTTCTAATTGAAGGTATTAGCGAATATATAGTACACCTACTACATATTAGGATATGATCTTGGAGATGGGAATACCCCTTTAAGCTTTTTGTTAGGGGTTCATCATACAGATTAAACTTTTCTTCCCACGATTTTTTAAGTTGTCAGCACATTCTATGTACGCTGTAATTTGGCTTTACAGTTTAGATATCGGGGCAGCTAAGGGCGTCTGTGGCGCCCTGGACAAGCCAGGGGCCACAGAGAACAACACCAACACACCCCACACTCCCAACAGGCACACCGAAGTCAGAACACAAAACCCTTGTTGCCTTCCTCCAGGGGCTGATGTCCACACCAGGGGGTGGGCCAGGCGGTTGGTCCCGCCCACCGAGGAGTTCACAGTCCTGGAGGCAGGAAACTGTAGTCAGTTTAGCTCAGGCAGAGCTTGAGTGCAGAGCAGAGATCAGTTTTGGAGGTGAAAGTGGAAGGAAGTGAAGTGGTAGTGGAGCAACTAACTGACAGCGTCCGGGTGTGTGGCCCGGGTGGTACAGCAAGGTTGGCAGACGGTGGTGACCGTCTGCAGGAGTGACCGATTGGAGTTTACCGTAAGGACCGTGGACGGGCGGTGGCCCGGCGGTACCGGACCGGTACACAAAGAGAAGTCAGCACCATCAGGCACGGGCTTACGGACCCCGGCAAGGCTAGGAGTCGCCGTGAATTTGCCAAATTCGTTAGTGAAGGAAACCTCCTGGGTTTCCCAACAGCCAAGTCGCGACAGAAGGCAACAGTCCAACCAAGTGAGGGAGACACCGCCACCGCCAAGGCAACCGTTTCTCAGGGCCAGCGCCTGCGGGCAAAAGGGGCTCCTCCGGCCTATATCCAAGCCGGGGAGCGGGTTACCGGTGGGAACCCATTGGAACCATCTACCGTGTCTAGGTGCAGGGAAAGGCAGTCACCATCAACCTGCCGGGAGAAAACAACACCGCAGCCGTCTGTGAGACCCATCCATCCAGCCATGTGTTTTACCGAGAACTGTGTCCTCATCATTGGCACAGCGCTGCCCCCGCGACCCTGCACCTCACCAGGCTCCGTAACCCGCCTGCCATCCATCCCTACCCCATCACCGGGCCCCGGGACAACCAACCCCCTACCCACGGAGGGGAGAACTAACAACAAAGCCTCTCCCTGTCACCGCTCCCGGGATCCCCGTCTAGAGCAGCGGTGGTGTCACCAATATCACCACAACCGTGGGTGGCGTCACGGACAATAATCAAAACCCCCACAATCAAAATCCCCTTTTCACTCACGGGCGAGGAGTGCCGCTCGAGTCCCCGGGATCTGGCCCACCGCTCGAGCCACCACCGAGCAGCAGCATCCGCAGCAGCAGCAGCGGCCGGACCCGAGCAGTGGGAGAGCGCAGCGTCCCCTCCTCCGCCCGCGACACGTCCAATGCCCAAAATTATGGGGACAGGTTTGGGCGGAGAAGCATGTGGTGGTTCAGCAGCAGAATGTTGACTAATTAATATGACCGGACTACAACCCTGATAAAGCAGCCACAGCCGGTGACTGAGAAGAATCTGTGACTTCTCTGCATTTAGTGGTCACTACTCACCTGGGCGGTTATCTGTAGGAATCTCCTCTTTACACCACTCATCACCCCTCACATAGGTCTCTGTAGTATTAATATGGGTCAGATCTTCCCCCTGAAACAGATATTGTAAAGTCACAGACAGATGGAGAAGTCCCATCTATGATCAGCTCTAATCCTGCCATCTCCACCGCTCTCATTACACAAGTATAACACATATAATACTGGAGGATAAAACAAGACTGAGCACGAGACCTTCACAGCCGTCTACACATCATAGGGAGATTTCATGGCCCCTTCTCTCCATCTACCTGATGATCCTGAGGAACATCGGGATCTTCTTGTTTACAGTCCTGTGGGAGAAGAGGACGGGGACATCTCTCTGGTGTTGTCCTCTTACTGGATAGACCTGGAGGAGACACATACAGGGACTGAATTCATTCCTTACATACAGATAATTATAGGCCGTGTGTATTTAGTCCTGTCTATTACCTGGTGATGTGAGGGGCTGGGGATCCTCCATCATGACGTCCTTGTACAGATCTTTGTGTCCTTCTAAATACTCCCACTCTTCCTTGGAGAAATAGACGGCAACGTCCTGACACCTTATAGGAACCTGACACATACAATGATACCGTCACCCCCGATCCCTTCATAGCGTTACTGTATAATGTCCCAGCATTCCCAGCAGTGTCACCTCTCCAGTCAGCAGCTCAATCATCTTGTATGTGAGTTCTAGGATCTTCTGGTCTTTGATGTCTTCCTGTATCAGGGGGTGAAGTGGAGGTCCCGTGATTTGGCTCATGGGTCTTCCCCATCCCTCAGACACAGGGTCCTGACAGCGCTCACTAGAGGTCTTCTTCACTACTGTGTAATCCTGGTTATGGAGAGACACAGTAATAAATCTCACTCCAGACATTTCCAGAGTCCTCACCTCTCCAGTTCTGTCCATCTGTTATTCCCATAGATAAGAATGATGGAATGTGACGTCATCAGAATCTCTCACCTCTCCAGTAAGCCGGAAGAGGATCTCTAGGGTGAGGTGTAATATCCTCTCCGCCATCTTGTCCCTGTCCATATCCATCCTTGATGGGGCAATCAGGAGAATTCGCTTATATACAAGATCTCCACTAAGAGGATCCGATATTGTAGGGACCTGAATGGGGAGAAGATGAGCTGATGAAAGCTGATGCTAAGACAATCTGCAAACCTTGATAAACGATTACATGATAATGATTGAAGGGAATCAAACTCTGCATTTCTAACTCCACATACGCTACGATCAATAGCGACTGTCACATCTAGACAGTTAAGCACAGCACTAGTATCTCCTATGTGGTAGCATGGCATCAAATCTTGCCCCAGTAGCCAGAAAAAAAAAAAAGTTATTGTTTTTTGAAAGCAATGACATAAAATCTATTTTTTTTCCAGAAAATGTGCCGCTATTGTGAAAACAAACAAAATTAACCCTTAGGCATATTTGGTAACAGTAAATGTACATGTAAAGTGCAAAAATAATGTCATAATTGTTGTCTTTTTTTAATTTCCCTAAAATATGTTAAAGTACAGGTTTGCAAAATTTGGATTTATGACATTTTTTACAAACCCAATGACTGATTTTTATGTTTCAACAAACAAAAAAAACTGTTAACCATCTTGTATAGATTTTGCATAAAACGCAAGTGAAATGTCGAACAAGCGAGATGAAGAAAACTCTTTATTGTAGCTAAAAATGTAAAACAATATTACACACACTGATGAGCAAAAGAGTTACAATGTTTTTAACTTATGACTTTCAGGCTCTATATCTCACCATCCACTACAGCTTTGAGAGCGAGACCACCTTCATTTTATAGACAATCATCTTGCTTATCTCATACATAAATTTGACTAGTAACTATTTAGCATATGATTAGTTATGCAGATTCTTGTCGTGTTACTGCATTGTTACTGTTTTGCTCCTGTTGTTAGGAAAAATCTTTTCTTACTGTATACTACAAATTACAACCTGTTCTCACATTCCCTTATAAAGCAGTGTGTTATTAGGTTGATTCCCAAGTGAAAGGTCACTGGTTCAAATCGAGGAGCAGCCATGAAAATTTCCCAAGACAAGAGAAACAGCATCATCCAGCTTATCGATAGCGATCTCTCGGCCAAGAAAATTGCCAAACTGCATTATGTGAGGCTTTGACAGTTGGAAGTATACGAAATTAAATCCAGCCATCCATTTAAAAGCCAAGAGGTGAATGTTGAGGCAAAATATCGCAGTCAACAATTTGGCTCCTCACAAGGACTATCAGTTCTATTGCAACAAACGTGCAATGCATGTTACAGAAGTCTGGAATGGTGGCTCGGAAAAAAGCGAAGAAGCCTCTACTTCAATATTGTCATAAGAAGCGTCGGCTCCAGTTTGCAAAAAAGTCAGAAGTGAACAGTTGAAGATTGAAAATAGGTGATTTGGAGCGATGAGACGAAAGTCAATAGATTAGGTATTGATTGGTGCAAATGGGTCTGAAAGAAACCTGGGGAAAAAGGGGCTAACGGATAGAGAAATTAAAGGAAGGTGGTGGAAGCCTGACAATATGGAGATGTTTCAAAGCCAAAGGCGTTGGATACTTGACTAAAATGGATGTGGTCTCAATGCGGAGCTGTGAGATGCTGGCTGCGGACAAAAAAAAAAATACTATTGGACCAATGGACATACAGCACAGTCCACAACAAAGAAAGCAGACTTTTTCCAGCACGGAGCTCTGGTTACTTCAATCTCATTGTTAGGTTTTATTAGACATTTTGTTGCTTGTTAGTTTAGGGTACACAGAAGGCCAGGCACAAGATTGGTAATAAGAGTAAAGCAATCATCCCATTAATCTCATTGGTGTCACAAGGGCCTCAATTAGGCCATTGTTCTCCCACCCACTAGTCCCATTATGTGGATGGGGATTGTAAACTCAGAGGAGCCATCACCACAGGGGTCTCATATGCAGTCCCAGGTGAGGGGTTCAGCCTCAGGAAAATACTTCCACCAATGCACAGTTGTCTTTGGAGGGAGGTTCCCGGGGGCCGGGCTCGATCCCAGGGGGCAGCTTTGGGTAAATAAGACACTGACGAGGGGATGAGGGATAGTTTCTGGCTGGAAATGGATATGCGTGGTTGTGGTATCCATCATCTGGAGGGGCATAGGTTGTGACTACAGACTATAGTGGTGGGAAATACAAAAGCTGGGCACCAACCAAAAGTTGAGAGACAGTGGGTATTGCCTGGTATGGGGCAGTGAAACTACTGGTCCTGGTTTGGGATCTCGTGGACTGGGGGCATCTCTCATTGGCCATTTACGCAAAGATGCTGTAAGACCGTGGATAGAAGATCTTACCAGGAGCTATATGTGAGTATCCTACAAGAGGAGTAATTTTGTACTATGGTATGAAAAGGACGACAGTGTTCTAGCAGGACAAAGAATTGAAGCAAACGTCGAGATTGGCAAATAAATGGTTTAATGACAATGGAGAGATGCTGGATTGGCCCTCGACAGTCCCCAGACCTCAACTCAAACACTCATGGGTAGAGTTGAATAAAATGCTTTACATATACCCAAGTGAGCCGACCAGTATGCACCAACAATCGAAAGTGTAGAAGAGACCTGGGATCATATTTCGGTTGAGACATGCGTGGTGAAAGCCAAAAGGGTGGATTTCAAAATTAAAAATTAAAAATTTAGATTTTTAGGAGCAAAAACAGTAACAATGTAGCTAAATAGTTGCAAATCGAATTTGTATGTGAGATAGCCAAAATGATTGTCTATAAAATGAAGGTATCTCACTTTCAAAGCTGTAGTAGATGGTGGAATACAAAGCCTGAAAGACTAAAGTCCAAAATATTGGTACATCTCTTTGAAATCCTGATGAAATCTTTCTCCTTACTCTTCACTAACAGCACCAATTGTCCAAATGGGAATGTAAAAAATGTAACTTCATCAGACAACCCAAGACTTTGAAACATTTCAGCATGTTCTCCACGATTAATTTAAATTTTGGATCTTTGTTGTTACCTAGAGATTTCTTCACAACTTCTTTAAAAAGAATCCCAATCTCTTTTCTCAACCACTTTCATTTTTCTTTTGAACACAACGTCCTTTATGAGTTTCCGAATATCCCAACCAACAAAAATGCCTTCCTTCAGTTCTGCTTCAGGTAGTCCTCCATTTTGCTACACATGTACTTAAGTCTCTCCTTTCGGTAGAGCTGTCACAAACTGCTGCATCAGTTAAAGCTTAACATGGAGTGGCAGGCAAGGGAACTTTCTTGGGATCAACTAAACTTTTCGCAACTATGTTGTTGAGTTCACATTGCAAACATGTTCTTATTGGCCAACTTTTTGGCTCCAGCTATGAGTCCTATCCTGACTGTCCCATTCTCACAAAAAGCATGAGTACATTGTGTATCCTCCTTGCTGCCCAATGAACAAAGCAAGCTTTCAGATCACCACATATTGATCATCGTTGATCCTTATAATTATGCTTCTTGAGTATAAAGACTAAATTCTCATCGCTTTCCTTCAAGTGCACAGAATGCCCTTGTGGAGTAGCACAACTTTCAGATTTTTTTGAGATAAATCAATAAAGACTCCCCTTGCTAACATTTTACTCAATGTTAAATTTTTCCATCAGCCTAGGAACATCACTGCAATACATTATAGCATCATTTTGAGAAAAGCATGGAAGGAATTAATTTTCTCTGCTTCTGTACCATAAAAAAATATGTACCAGGAGCTAGTAGATTCCTTTCCTTCAGTCTAGAGCTTAAAAGCTCTGCAGAATATTTAGGAAAGTCCAAGTCCCTGACTAAATCATTTAATTTGAGCTGTTAAAAAGCTGTGGCTTGTTGGAACTAGCGTGAAGGTCTTCATCAGAATCCGGCTCTTCATAATAATAATAATAATAATAATAATAATAATAATAATAATAATAAATAAATATTTATTTTTATATAGCGCTAACATATTCCGCCGCGCTTTACATACATCAGGAACACTGTCCCTATTGGGGCTCACAATCTTAATTCCCTATCTGTATGTTTTTTGGTTATATCTTTGATTTCTCCAGAGCTGAAGAGACAGGTATCCTGGACAGTGAGGCTCAGGATTAATCATTGACGGGAGGTCGAGATATATAATTTCCTTCTTATTTTTAACTTTCAATCCCTCCATAATACACAAAAGTAGCAGTCATCACTATGATTTCATAGTTCCCTCTGGATCATAGGACGCCAAAACAAAAGCTCTTTCTTTCTGCCCTTTAGACCATGAACTCAGTTCTTCTACACAAACAGAACACGCTACATGTGGAGCCCGAGACTTGTCCTGATCACCTAGTTGTACACCAAAGTGCGCATAATACCCTTTTTTAGCGAAGTCCGTAATGTTTCTTCGTCATCTCTACACTACAAAACAACCGCAAACGTAGCAAAAGTCGTCGGGTGAATTACAACACCCCCATATAGCCATTTTGATCATATTATTAGAAACAGAGGCTCAATCCACCACAACCAGAAAATACTGAAAGGAATCGTGAAAAGAACAGCATAATACTCTTATGAACCCTGTCTAAAAGAAAAACTGCCTCTGCTCCCCATAGCAGCCAATCACAGAACAGCTTTCAGTTCTTATACTACTGATGTAAAATGAAACCTGTACTCCGGTTGGGAGCTAGGTTAGTCCCGTGCTATCAGTCAATCCAAAAGGTTAATAAACCTGAAGCCTTGTCTTTCTTAAGGCTGCTTTACACGTTACAATTTCATATGCGATCTCGTATGCGATCGCACACGCCCCCATCGTATGTGCGGCACGGGCAATTTGTTGCCCATGTCGCACAAACGAGTAAACCCCGTCACTCGTACTTACCTTCCTAACGACCTCGGTGTGGGCGGCGAACATCCACTTCTTGAAGTGGGAGGGACGTTCGGCGTCACAGCAACGTCATAGCGGCCGGCCAATAAAAGCGGAGGGGCGGAGATGAGAGGGATGTAAACATCCCACCTACCTCCTTCCTTCCGCATAGCCGGCGGGACGCAGGTAAGCTGTGTTCATCGTTCCCGGGGTGTCACATGGAGCGACGTGTGCTGCCTCGGGAACACTGAACAACCGGACGTTCAATTTTTAGAAAATGAACGACGTGTATGCGATCAACGTTTTTACGCACAATCAGGGTCGCACATAGGTGTCACACACTACGATATCACTAACGATGCCGGATGTGCGTCACTTACGACGTGACCCCGCCGACATCTCGTTAGATATATCGTAGTGTGTAAAGCCCCCTTTAGAAAAATATATCTGTGGGGAGAATTATTGGGCAACGAAATGAAAAATGTGAATTTTTCCTTCACAATTATTTATTTTCATTTGTTAGTGACAATAAAAACCAAAAAAACTTAATGTACAAAATACATTTCTGATATTTCCATAAAAAATATCAGTGACCAATATAGTGTAGCAAAGCCAGGTAGGACTGGATTAATTCTTAGCACTGCAGGTGTTTATTAGGAGCACCTGGCTAGCTATGTCTAGAGAGCAAGGCTGTATGTTCACTAGAGGGTCAGCTAGGAAGCTGAGCAGTCTCGTGTGGAAAGAAAAAAAAATGGCCATTTAATGGTAGTCAACCAACCAATGTCTGACCAGTCTTGAAACTGATAACTGAGCAGTAAAACACACAGCCTTGGTGTGGAATCTGATTTGTTGCCTGGGAGAGACTCTGCTATTGTTTAAACTGCAAAGAGAGCTGGACGGGTGAGCCTAGGTGAATGGGTGATCCTGCATATATGGACTGTCATGTTGTTCCTTGATGCCGGAGAAAGGCTGAATGTTTTCCGTTCTGCTGGACGTTTATAAAGTTCAATAAACCTGCCTGTTTGACCAAGGAACTATGTGCCTGTATGAATGCTACCATCTGCTTAAAAGCAAGTGAATCCCGAAAATAGACACCCTTCTTTTCAATTTCAGTCATAAGCTGTACTTCCATGGAGTCTGTCAGTTTCTTAATCTGTTGACAATCAACGATTTGGGCAACACCAACCACAGCCACCCAAACACTACTCAGAGAGGTGACTGTTTTCCTTCACCATAAATCTCCAGTTTAAGAAGAGCCCACAAGTTCTCAATAGGGTTTAGCTTCAGTGAGGAAGGAGCCGGTCATTACTCTTCAGCTGTAAGGCCTTTACTGGCAGCCGTACAGTGGAGATTTCATGCTGCCATGGAGCATTGTCCTGCTGAAAAATCAGGGTTTCCTCAAAGAAAGTGTCTTCTAAAAATTGACAGTAGGTTCAAGAATTGATTTTGAGTCCATCTTCAACCCGCAAGGTCCAAGTAGCTCATCTTTAATAACACCCAGCCCATAGTAGTACCCCACCACCCCCTTGCTGGCATTATGGTCGAAGTGGAGCTGGCACCCATTACTGATCCAACCACAGACCCCTCCATCTACTCCATCAAGAGCCAACAATCTCTTCAGTTCATAAAACTTTTGAAAAATTTAGTTCTTGGCATGGTCTTTTCATTTCAACTTCTGTGTCTTGCTGAGTGGTAGTCAGGCTTAGCCTTCCTTACTTTGGCTGGGTCTCTGAGCATCTTGTACTTCTGGGCCTCCATTTAGGATGGAGATCTGGAATATGGCAGACCTGGAGGATAACTGATTCCTGGTTGCTTCAATTCTGATTCTCCTGAAATCTTTGGTACTTATTGTGCGTCTCAACATATTTTTTGGAACATTGCTGACTATTTGCAACACTACTTTTGATAGTTAAGACTTACTGTAACTATTTGTGACTTTTCAGAGTCAGCTTTCTCATTTTTGGCCCATTATGCCTGAGGACAACAAGCTGCCTAATAATTCTGCACACCTTGATAAAAGGGCAGGGTATTGTTAAGCCGCAGCCCCCTCATTACACAAATACATATCACCTGATCTGTTTCATCCAGTAAGCATTTAAACCCTATCATGTATTGTGGTTTTTATATATATACACCTATATATAATTGCCTTATTCTGTCTGTCTTGCTCCAAAATGTCAAATACAGCAAAAAATACCTTAAAACATAACTTTTAATAAATCCCTTTAAAAAGGAAGCAAGGATCACCTTACCTCTGTTAAAATCTAATAGCTGCCAGAGAAGCTGCCGTGCCACTGCTCCCTCTAGTACTCTTAGGGACTAGTGCACCCTGCCAGGCTGCCAAAAGATGCTGCCGTGCCACTACGCCCTCTAGTAGTCTTGAGGGTGCTTTACACGCTGCGACATAGTTAGCGATCTCGTTAGCGATGTGAAACGCCAGATCGCATCTGCGATCTGCCGAGATCGCACATGTGACCGGCGCTATAAAAACTGGCCTATGTGCGATCTCGGCAGACCGCATCTGCAATCTGGCGTTTCACATTGCTAACGAGATCGCTTGAGATGTCGCAGCGTGTAAAGCACCCTTTAGGGACTAGTGCACCCTGGCAGGTTGCCAAAGATGCTAGCGGGCCACTGCTCCCTTTAGTGCTCTTAGGGACCAGTGTACCCGGCCAGATGGCATATAACAGATGGTAATAACACAGGTGTCAAAATTGATTCAGAAAATTCGGAGAATGCTTAGGAATATCAACAGAGTTATCACAAACCAGTGTCTCAGTCTCAGCATTGCCCTTAAAAAATAGTTGGAACAACCTCACCAGTTCTGGTGCATTCGTTTCCAAACAGACATAATTATTCATTATCATAGGAGTCTCCACGGTCCCTCTCTCTCTGGACCCAGGATCCCTTTAAATGAATTTACTGTTCCCAGATTCTCCTTCTCCCGACGCGTTTCATATGTCCCATATTCATCAGGGGAGTTAAAGAGGAGGTGCGGGCTTCTATCATAAACCCCACATAGGTTACGAGCGGCGACGTAGCCTCCACTTTGGACAGGCTGGTGATGAGGTGATGAGAATGGAGGTTTTTTTGAAGATTGAGCAGAGCCTCAGGGGGAGAAGCGTAACAGAGCACAAAAGAGTTGTAACAATCTACAATATTGGATTGTATTTGATTTTATGAGGACCTCATTTTAGCAACTCCATTCTAGATGATTCTTTAGTGAGCCATCTAGATTTGAGTAGATTTTTTGATGATCTCCCTGTAGCCTCCACCAGTGGCCTATCACTAATAGAGGCAGGGCACACGACCGCTATGGGGCCTGTGAGTCAGGAGGGCCCTGAGCCAGCGCTGGCACTGTCCCCCCTCCCCTCCCGTTAGAATCGGGCCATCTTCTAGAAGACTTGTATTGACGACGCACTGTAACGCAAATGTCTGCGTTGCATCCGCTGGACGACGCTGAGTCGTTATTTTGACGAAGCGTCGGGCGGAGGGAACGCTACATATAGCGTTTTTTGAGTTGTTAAAATAACGCTCCTTGACAGATTCCGTTGGAATCTGCCAAAATGTCTAATGATTGTCTATGGTGGCGGATTCCTTTATTTGGAATAAAAGACAACAAAAAAACCCTCTTTCACCACTTTATTAAACCCCCAAATACCCCTCCAGGTCCGACGTAATCCACAGAGGTCCCACGACGCTTTCAGCTCTGCTACATGAAGCTGACAGGAGCGGCAGTAGAACACGACCGCTCAGCTCCACGCAGCAACTGAAGTGAGCCGCGCGATCAGCTGTGCCTTCATTCAGGTGACCCGCGGACACAGCTCTCAAGTGGAGGACTGCAGCTGTGGCCGCGGGTCACCTGAGTGACGGCACAGCTGATCGCGCGGCTCACTGCAATCACTAAGGGGATTTCCGGTCACCTATCTCTCTCCTCCCAACCGCAAATCTACTTTTCCCGGCAAAACATTAAAAAAAAACAAAAAACTGCAAAACGTTCTTTTAGGGGTAGGTGGAGCCGAGCGGGCCATGGCACTGAGGACGTCAATGCCGGGGACTGCATGGCTGGGGACAGGTGACTGTGTGTGTGTGTGTGTGTGTGCGCGTTCGTTCAGTGTATACATGCGGAGGGCGGAGCCGAGCGTGGTAATGTGTGCGGATAGGGTGGAGCAGAGCAGGGACATGGCGCTGAGGGATTCAGTGCCGGGGACTGCATGGCTGGGGACAGGTGACTATCCGTGTGTGTGTGTGTTCAGGGTATACATGCGGAGGGCGGAATGCAGGGGGGTGGGGGGGAAGGGAAGGTGGAGCCGAGTGGGGTAATGTGTGCGGGGGGCGGAGGCGAGCGGTGGGTATGTGTCGGCTAGGTTCCCAGTGTGGGCCCCCGGGGGTGCAGCACTCACCGGGCAGTCGGGGCTCCATGTGGGTGCGGGGGAAAAGTGTTGGGCGTCGTCCTGTCGGCCCGAAGTTCGGGCTGTCCAGTTAGCTGAGCCGTTGGTCGCAGGCTCTTTAGCGCGCGGTGTGGCGACGGTTGTCACTGTAATGACGTAATTTTGGAGCAAGACAGACAGACAGAATAAGGCAATTAGATATATAAATATATATATATATCCCTTCCTTTTATCGTTTCCCATCAATTGGTTGAACGTGATGGAGATTAACAAACAGTTAGAACCTCAAGTGATTACACATAAATCATCAATTTTGGCAAATATAAATAATATTAGTTTCTAATTGACCTGAAACGGGAAACATTTATTCAGATTTCATGTCAGATACTGAGAAAAACCTGCAGATGTGTCTTTTTAGATAGTGGATGGAAACTTATAGCTTCAACTGTATACACTGTGTGCAGAATTATTCGGCGAATGAGTATTTGATCACATGATGCTTTTTCTACATGTTGTCCTACTCCGAGCTGTATACGCTTGAGAGTAAACTACCAATTAAGTAAATCAGGTGATGTGCATCTCTGTAATGAGGAGGGGTGTGGTGTAATGACATCAACACCCTATATAAGGTGTGCTTAATTATTAGGCAACTTCCTTTCCTTTGGCAAAATGGGACAGAAGAGAGATTTGACGGGCTCTAAAAAGTGAAAAATTGTGAGATGTCTTGCAGAGAGATGCAGCAGTCTTGAAATTGCCAAACTTTTGAAGCGTGATCACCGAACAATCAAGGGTTTCATGGCAAATTGCCAACAGGGTCGCAAGAAGCGTGTTGGGCAAAAAAGGCGCAAAATAACTGCCCATGAATTGAGGAAAATCAAGTGTGAAGCTGCCAAGATGCCATTTGCCAAAAGTTTGGCCATATTTTAGAGCTGCAACATTACTGGAGTATCAATAAGCACAAGGTATGCCATACTCAGGGACATGGCCAAGGTAAGGAAGGCTGAAAAATGACCACCTTTGAACAAGAAACATAAGATAAAATGTCAAGACTGGGCCAAGAAATATCTTAAGACTGATTTTTCAAAGGTTTTATGGACTGATGAAATGAGAGTGATTCTTGTGGGACAGATGGATGGGCCAGAAGCTGGATCAGTAAAAGGGCAAAGAGCTCCACTCCAACTCAGACGCCAGCAAGGTGGAGGTGGGGTACTGGTACGGGCTGGTATCATCAAAGATGAACTTGTGGGACCTTTTCAGGTTGAGGATGGAGTGAAGCTCAACTCCCACACCTACTGCCAGTTTGTGGAGGACAACTTCTTCAAGCAGTGGTACAGAAAGAAGTCGGTAACGTTCAAGAAAAACATGATTTTCATGCAGGACAATGCTCCATCACATGCATCCAACTACTCCACAGCGTGGATGGCCATTAAAGGTCTAAAAGATGAAAAAATAATGGCATGGCCCCCTTGTTCACCTGACCTGAACCCCATAGAGAACCTGTGGTCCCTCATAAAATGTGAGATCTACAGGGAGGGAAAACAGTACACCTCTTGGAACAGTGTCTGGGAGGCTGTGGTGGCTGCTGCACGCAATGTTGATCGCAAACAGATCAAGCAACTGACAGCATCTATGGATGGTAGGCTGTTGAGTGTCATCAGAAAGAAAGGTGGCTATATTGGCCACTCATTTTTTGGGGTTTTGTTTTTGGATGTCAAAAATGTTTCTAAATTTTGTGAAGTTATATTGATTTACCCGGTGAAAATAAACAAGTGAGATGGGAATATATTTGGTTTTTATTAAATTGCCTAATAATTCTGCACAGTAATAGTTACCTGCACAAACAGATATCCTCCTAAGATAGCCAAATCTAAAAAAAACCAAAACACTCCAAAGTCCAAAAATATTAAGCTTTGATATTTAGGAGTCTTTTGGGTTGATTGAGAACAAACAGTTGTTGATCAATGATAAAACAAAATCCTCTAAAATAAAAAACTTGCCTAATAATTCTGCACACGGTGTAGGTAAGGCTGCTTTCACACATCCGGCTTGAGCCGTGCGGCTCAATCCGGCTGTGCAAGCTATGCAACGGATGCGGTGAAAACACCGCATCCTTTGCATAAGTTTTTCCCATGCGGCCCGTCCGGTTTTTGCCCCTCGCGGCATGCTACTGAGCATGCGCAGTGGCAAAAACCGCATGCGGCGGCCGGATGCGGTTTTTGCCGCATCCGGCCGCCATAGGCATGCATTGAAAAATGCGCCGCATCGGCCGGATGCGGCGTGATGCGGTTTTCTTTGACGCACGAAAAAACGTACCAGGCAACGTTCCATCCGGCCACCACATTGGCTAAATCTTCCGCATGCGGCAAAAACCGGACCGAACGCAAGGCCATGCGGCACAATGCTGCACTAATTAAAGTCTATGCAGGAAAACGCAACCGGCAGCAAAAAAAAAACGGTTGCGATTTTCCTGCAAAGTGCCGGATTGTGCCGCATTGCAGAAACCGGAGGTGTGAAAGCAGCCTTACCCTGAAGCTATCTACTGTGTCGGGTGAGCTTGAGTGTCAAAAACCGTCATTGCTATGTTTGCCAGAAATCATTTTGCATTCCAACATGGTAACGAGGTGCTCAGTGCAAAATTACATCTGAAGGGGGAAACCAATCACTATATGGGTGTGTACACAAATTTATACACATGACACACTCACAGACAGATGGAGAAGTCCCATCTATGATCAGCTCTAATCCTGCCATCTCCACCGCTCTCATTACACAAGTATAACACATATAATACTGGAGGATAAAACAAGACTGAGCACAAGACCTTCACAGCCGTCTACACATCATAGGAGATTTCATGGCACCTTCTCTCCATCTACCTGATGATCCTGAGGAACATCGGGATCTTCTTGTTTACAGTCCTGTGGGAGAAGAGGACGGGGACATCTCCCTGGTGTTGTCCTCTTACTGGATAGACCTGGAGGAGACACATACAGGGACTGAATTCATTCCTTACATACAGATAATTATAGGCCGTGTGTATTTAGTCCTGTCTATTACCTGGTGATGTGAGGGGCTGAGGATCCTCCATCATGACGTCCTTGTACAGATCTTTGTGTCCTTCTAAATACTCCCACTCCTCCATGGAGAAATAGACGGTGACGTCCTGACACCTTATAGGAACCTGACACATACAATGATACCGTCACCCCCGAACCCTTCATAGCGTTACTGTATAATGTCCCAGCAGTGTCACCTCTCCAGTCAGCAGCTCAATCATCTTGTAGGTGAGTTCTAGGATCTTCTGGTCATTGATGTCCTCATGTATCGGGGGGTGAAGTGGAGGCCCCGTGATTGGGCTCAGGGGTCTTCCCCATCCCTCAGAGACAGGGGCCTGACAGCGCTCACTAGAGGTCTTCTTCACTACTGTGTAATCCTGGTTATGGAGAGACACAGTAAGAAATCTCACTCCAGACATTTCCAGAGTCCTCACCTCTCCAGTTCTGTCCATCTGTTATTCCCATAGATAAGAATGGTGTAATGTGACGTCATCAGAATCTCTCACCTCTCCAGTAAGCCGGAAGACGATCTCTAGGGTGAGGTGTAATATCCTCTCCGCCATCTTGTCCCTGTCCATATCCATCCTTCACGGGGCAATCAGGAGAATTCTCTTCTATAGAAGATCTCCACTGAGAAGATCCGATATTGTAGGGACCTGAATGGGGAGAAGATGACGATGTAACATCATAAAGCATCCGCTATAATAATACAATTACTGGAGATACAAGAAATACCCTTCACTATAGGGAAAACCCTGAGAATAGAACAAGATGGAGACGACATTTCCCAGTGCAGAGGCTGGAATATCAGCAGAACGTATGTGACCGAGACAAATAGAGCCGCCACCATTAACAGAGAGCAGATTGTTAAAAACACTCGCCCGCCACCCCACCCACGTCTCTCAGAGCTGAAGGGGTTAATTTTTTTTTTTTTTTTTAAAAACCATTTCAGGTTTAAGTTGACGGTCCACCATCATCCGATTCACCCATAAAGGGAGACAAGAGATGGACACCACTTAAATCATCATGCAGGTTGTGAAGGACGTTTAATAAGAATCAGAAGTAACAAAAAATAATCCAAACAATTATTACCTCATAATTATCTGTTGCCACTTTCGGAATTTCCACACTCCCTCCGCATCCAGCCCGCCTCTCACATCACATTTATAATAAAAGTACAGTTTGTCCAGAACCATACTTACACATTCATCTACATCAAAGCTTTCCTTCTTGTACACATACAAATTTCTACTATTCCATAACACTTCCTTCACACACGCCAGAAACAACCACAACACCCTGTCTTTCTCACGCCCTAACTGGCATAGCCCAAACATCACAATGCCATAACTCAGCTTCTGTACCCCGGTCAACTCACCACATAAACCACTCAGCTTGTCCCAGACGTCCCTAGCATATCTACACGACCACAGCACATGATGCACCTCCTCATTACTTCCACACCGCTCTCTTGGACACCGTTCAGATACAGCCAAACCTTTCCTCTTTTGCACACTCTTAACAGGCAGAACCCCATGCAATGACATCCACACCAGATCTTTCTGCTTATTAGACATATCACACCGATCCAGCTTCCTCCATACCTCCTCAGCCTCCGCAGACCTGAGGCCATTGATATTACACAACATGTCATCCACACACATCCTCTTCACCACAGCCTTGTTCCGTAAGAAACTCACCATTTGCAGTTTTTCCAATCGGTATTTTTTTATAAAACATTCCATACGCAAATACCACTGGGGACATAAAAAAGCAATAGGCTTAGCATTATCAGGCGGCAGCCATTTCAGCCGATACACCATGGTACCCGAGAGATATCTGGCCATACAAGCCGCTTTTGTGTGCTTTGAAAGCAGCTCAACAAAAAAACAGATGCAATTAATGCCAATAAAGGATTCCAGATTGGGGAAACCAGCACCACCATTTCTCCTGCTTTTAAGCAGTATTTCCCTTTTGGCCTTTTCTATAGCGCTGCCCCAGAAAAAAATGAATAAAAGCCTATTGATCTTTTTTAACATCTCCACAGAAGGGGGGAAAACCAATGCCAAATAAATCAGCATAGGTAGGATAACACTTTTAATTATCAAAATTTTCCCAGCAAAAGAAAGCTCCCGCAACCGCCACATGTCCAACTTCCTCACAATCTTCCCTCCTAACTCCTTCCAGCTTTCTTCACCTCTCAGGTCCTCGTTCAGACACACACCCAGCACTCTGATCCCACCACTCACCACTTCCATGTCCGCATCCCTCAATACAGTGTTGCTGAAAAACACTTTCACCTTGCTTTTCCCCCAATTGATTCTGAAGGCCGAGGCAATACAAAATAGGTTGACTAACAGCTTCACTCTTACAAGATCTCTCTCGGACTCACACAGCACACATACATCATCCATATAGCCCACCACCTTAACCGTGTTACCACCGCTGCCAGGGACCAATAGACCCTTAAAGACTTTATCCCTCCTAATTAGCTGAAGCAGAGGCTCCATCACACAAATAAATAATATGGGCGACAGAGGACAGCCTTGTCTCACCCCAGACAAAATTTCAAAGGATGCAGTCAGGACCCCGTTCACTTGCACCCTGCTCCTAGCACCCCCATACATCCCCATAATCAGTCTTACTAACCTCTCAGGAAACCCCATCCGCTCCAACACACTAAATAAAAAGAAATGTGCCACACGGTCAAAGGCTTTCTCAAAGTCCAGCGCACACACAATCACGCTCTTCTTCCGGCTCCCACAATCTTCAATCATATCCCGCACCAGGCAAACATTCTCATGCAGTTTACGTTTAGGTACCGCGCACACTTGCTCCTCCTCAATCACAGTATCGATCACTCCTCTCATACGTCCGGCTAAGATCTTAGCAAATAGTTTATAATCTGCATTAAGCAATGTAATCGGTCTCCAATTGGATAACCTCTTCCTCTCACCTTTCTTAAATAACAACACAACCAACCCTTCTTTCATGCTTTCAGGCATACTGACACCAGAGAACAATGCACGCACAACTTCTAGGAGATCTTGGGAGATTATGCTCCAGTAACTTCCATAGAAATCACAAGGTATCCCATCATGCCCCGGGGCTTTGTTTTTTGGTGAGTTACATACTGCCTCATACAACTCCTGCTCTGATACATCACATAACAACCCTTCATGCGCACTCTCAGCCACAACATTTGTAATCACATGTAGAAACTCCTCATCATTCTCCAAGTCACACACCTTCCTACCATACAACTCTCCATAAAACCTCCCCACTTCCTCCAGCACACCGTCACCTCGCACCTCATTCCCCTCCTCGGTAATCAGCACATTCATTTCCCTTTTACCACCACACATTTTCCTAAAGAAGAACCGCGTGCACTTCTCATCCTGCTCCCGAACCCTCACTCTGGACCTGAACATGATTTCTCTCCCGCGCTCTCGCATCCAGTCATCCACTTCTCTCTTCATCCTCGCCAGTTCCTCCTTGACATCCACTCCCATAGACTTACAACTATGCAAGAAGGAAATTCTCCTGTTCACACGCGCATACAACACCCGCTTCTTTTTAGCTGTGCTGTACCCAAGCCTCCTAAAGAAAAGCCTCACCCTTCCCTTTTATTATTATTATTATTATTATTATTATTATTATTATTATTATTATTTATTTATAGAGCACCATTAATTCCATGGTGCTGTACATAAGGGGGTTACATACAAAATACGTATACAAGTTACAGTAGACAGACTAGTACAGAGGGAAGAGGGCCCTACCCTTGCGGGCTTACATTCTATAGGATTATGGGGAGGAGACAATAGGTGGGGTGTAGGTCAGGCGGCAGCTCCGCACGGTGGTCGGGCGGCAGCTCCGCACGGTGGTCGGGCGGCAGCTCCGCACGGTGGTCGGGCGGCAGCTCCGCACGGTGGTCGGGCGGCAGCTCCGCACGGTGGTCGGGCGGCAGCTCCGCACGGTGGTCGGGCGGCAGCTCCGCACGGTGGTCGGGCGGCAGCTCCGCACGGTGGTCGGACCCACACCCACCACTGCACAATATTAGTAAACCTTTGTTTCATTCTCGCCCAAGACGCGTATTTCAAGCGGAAAGCTCTGTTCACACTCACATCTCCCAACGCACTCACATTCATCCGCCATCTACCTCTACCATACACAAAACCCTGCACCTCAAACACCCCACCCAAACATTCATGATCCGAAAACCAAACTTTTTCCTGAACATAGGAGACACATTGAATTGAAGATGAAGAAAAAAAATAGTCCAACCTCGAGTTTGCCAGTCCATCATCCGCATGGTAAGTAAACGGGGCTGGCTTTACTGACACTGCGTCCTGTAGGGAAAAATCGCCAACCATCCTATTCCAAAGATGGCCAGTACCATCCACCCTGGACTCCCATGTTCCTGCTCTGGCTTCTTTGGAAAGAATGCAATTAAGATCACCCACAATAATCAAAGGTAATTTACCAGGAAGAAAAAATCTCAATTGTTCAAAAAGTGCCAAACGTTCATTCTGGACAGCATTCGCATAAATGCAAAATAACCGGAACTCCCATCCCATATAGGACAGAACCAGACACATACATCTACCCTCTTGTATAATCGTCTTCTGCTTTACATAAATGTCCTTATTTTGTATAAGAATACCAATCCCATCATTTCTATTGCTGCTAGAAAATGACCACACTGCTTCACCATGGCTCCATTCGGTCTTGTTCGGAAACCTGGACAAACCACATTCCTGTACGCATATTACATCGCTGCCTTTAGAGGCCAGATAGTCTAGCACCGCAGCCCGCCTAGTGGCAGAAGCAAACACACGCACATTTTGAGAGGTGATTTTCAGTTGTAGGACCATGGCAGACAGCTATTGAGACAGATGAGATTTTAGAAGATCATTCCTCAGGTTTCTGGAGGGAACTGCAGCAGATCCACCAACTCAGCCACAGCCTCCTCGCCCAGGTACACCTCACTTAGCGATACAGGTAGAGGGTCGTAAGCTCCAGCAGCGGGCGACTCACTCTCAGAATCCGATACTAAGGCGTCAAAACGATTAGATGTTGTGAGAGGATCATGCAGAGGTTTCTTCAACCTTTTTAACCCTTTAGAGCCCTTTTGCCTAGCTGCAAGCACCTTAGTGAAAATAGCAACACTCTCAGGCTTAGGCATCCTGCTCTCCGCTCTTTCCTCAGGAGATAAAGTCCACTGGATATCAAGAGAACTGGATAAGGACACTGCCCCTGGGCTCTCCACCCCTCCAGGAAAATCACCCAGGGACAATGCCCCTCCAGCCACAGAGGGGAGTTCCACTACTGGGGGCTCCACTGGTGGAGGATCTGCAGCCACAGCAACCAGCTCCTGAGCCACAGGGTCCTCCACCACCACAGAAGTATTGCTGTCCTCCACCACAGACAGGGTAGGTTCCACCACCTCCATCTCAGACACCACAGGAACAGGGTCTGCAGGCATAGTAGCACTAGGACGCTCACTTGGTTGGGCTTGCACAGGTCTCCTCTCACGTGCCACGCGCCTCTCACCACCAGAGCTCCCAAACATCGGCCCGCTGACATTAGGGCAGGCCCTACAGGTATGGTCACTTGCACCACACAAATCACAGTTGGGTGGAAAAGGACACGTGGATGCCTCATGCCCAGGGTTCTTACAATTCCTACAGGAAATGCCCACACCACAGTCCTCAGAAATGTGACCATAGCGAAAGCACCTCCTGCAGAAGGAGGGCTGGCCAGGGTAATGCAGGAATCCTCTATTACCTCCAATGGAGAAGTTAGCAGGTGGGTGCATGATCCCACCAATACCCTCTGGGTCGGCTTTAAACCGAACCCAGAACTTAACATTCCCATTAAAAATGGCAAAAATGTTTTTCTGAGGTATTCCACCCCTCACTGAGGTACAATAGCGGTACAAAAAGGCCCTGATCATAGGAATCTCCACAAAGGGATTGTACATATGGACTGTGAGAGGTTTCTCTACATTGGAGAACAGCGGCTTCGGTAAGAGGAATTGCATGTACTCGTGGTCACGTTTCCCCTTCAAAAATTCATAGAAATTGACCGCATCCTCCTCTTGGTAAAAAGAGATGTCAAAATTACCGGCTCTATTGAACTCCTGAATGCAAAAAATCTTGTCCAATGTGAAACCGGCCAATTCCATGACCACATTACGCACCACATACTCCAACCCGATCTGCACCCTGCTGTCCTCAATCACCTCCAAACGGACCGTGTTCTTTATAGCCGCCATGATTAAATGCCCAAGGCACAAGATCTCCGCTCCACTCCGGAGTCTGCAGAGACACGCACCTCCGGCCCAGACCGAGGCAGAACCTCAGCCTGAGCCAAAGGCCGAGAATTCCCCCTGCGCCCAGTAATGGGGAATCTCCACATACCTCCTCCTGTAGAGCCGCACACTAGATATATCGCTGCTCTGTGCTTCCAGGACCTGTGATGATGTCACATGGAGGGGAGGAGTCAGGGGTCACATGATCAGCTCCACAGTGCATGGTTATGCTCACATGAGTGAATGACTCGCATGAGCGCAGTGAGAAAATCTCGCATTGCACTCAGCCCCATTTAAGACAATACTGCAGCTCACATCTGTGTTTGTCAGCCCTAATCGGACTGTGATTGTCTGCGAGAGCCATGTCACTTGCATCCATAGAAGTCTTAAAGGAAGGGTGTCGCGGTTTTTTATTTTTGTATTAAAAATAGTGATTATGAAATAAAGTATTTTTAATACAAAATTAAAATCACTGCTTATTTAGTTTTTATTTAATTCTAATTTTACTGGAGGCACTGGGTGCTGCCATGCTGGATTTGCTGTGAGTAACGACAGTAACTCACTCCTTTATGGCAGCCCCTGGGCATAGAGAACAGTGGTCGGGATCCGACCCAATTTAGTAACGTTACAGTGGGCGTCTGCTGTGACCTGGACGCACCCCCTGGGCTGTCCAGATCACAGCAGAGGGAGGAGATCAGCACCATCATTAAGGAGCTCACAGCATATGCTGTTTGCTCCACTTTACCCCTATCAACCACCGGGATGTGTGAGTACAGGCCACCTACCCTCCCCTCCCCCCGCTGTTACCGTCTCCAATGACACCCCCTCCCTCCGCTCTACCCAGCCCTTGCTCTGCCCCCGCCGATGCCCCTCCCCCCGCTGTTACCGTCCCCAATGACACCCCCTCCCTCCACTCTACCCAGCTCCCACTCTGCCACCTGCCGCCGCTGCTGTGTGTGTTTGTGTGCCTCTGCATGTGGGTACCAGTGCCCCTCCCCCCACCACCACCGCGGCTACCATCTCCAAAAACACCCCCTGCTAAACACCCCCACCTCCCCCTTGCCACCTGTGACCTGTGACCTGTCGGCCTGTGTGTGTACCGGTGATACTGTCTGCACGGCTGTGTATCTAATCCTAGCCTGTATGATACTATCTGCTGAGTTGTGTATCTAATCCTATCCTGTGTGATACGCCTGCTGTCCTTGGTGACACTTTAGACATTTGTGGTCACCAACAAAATGGCTCAGCACTATGTCCCTACATTTCATTCTTCTATCCTTTGGAAACACCCAGGTTGGGAGGGGGAGGTGACATCACACACAGGAGAGCAGATTCTGCCCACTTTACTGCAGCTGTAATCCAGGATTTTTCTACAGTAGGATTTCAGCAGCTGCTCCCCCTAGTGTTTAACAGTGGAAAATATCAAACTTTAATTTTTTTTTTATATTTTGCTCAATTAAAAAAAAAAAATAATATTTAAAACAAAACATTAATACATTTTTTCAGTTATTGAATTTTTTTTTTTTGGATGACACCTTCCCTTTAAAGTCACAATACAGCCACATACTTAGTAGGGCTTGCACTCCCCAACAGTAGTACCGGGATAAAGGATGGGTGCCTACTCTATAAATGCTATACTGATTTCCTCAGTATTGTCTTTTCCTTATTTAGCACCCAGAGAAGGGGGTACTCTGTCCCGGGCAGTAACAAATGGGAATGTCACTCTGGTGGCCGTTGCCCGGTCCCGTGCTCTGGGCTCCTTTTGTTAATGGGGGGGTATTTACAGGGGATATTAAGAGTTTGTCATGTGACGCCACCTGCAGGTGGCAGTTAAGGATGGAGAACCGCCGCTGCTGAATGTGGGTACTCCCAGAGCTGATGGTAGTGGCAGCTGTGATGGTAGGCCCGCCGCAGGTAGGGCTGGGCCATGAAATGGGGCAATAATGGAGACCCCACCAGGTTGTCTTTAACAGTCTCTACTCTCTGTGGACCCAGGGGTTGCTGGTTCAGGTCCCTTGGAGGGCCAATGTAGTGACCCAGGTTGCTCTGTCCCTAACACACTGTTGATTGGGTCTCCGTAGCGTGAAGCGTTTGGGGGCCCCCGACTGTTCCTTTTGGGGTACAGTCTCCTTCTTCCTATGGTGGGCAGTGCGGACCCTGCAGGGAGGTAAGTGTCCGAACGCCGATCCTAGTTTACTGCTGATTCCCCCAGATGATTTGGTTTGGTGAAGTCCGTGAAGGTGTCCTGACCGGGCAGGTATTTGCCAAACAGTCTAAAACTTGCGCTTGACCTAGGGCGCTGTGCCCCGTTCGTGCTCCGGTCCCAGCGGTATCTCGGTACCCGTCCTGGCGACCTCTCTCCTGTGCCCCCGGGGTCACAGTTACACGGACCCAGCTCACGCACGTCTGCACACCTCAGTGCGCTACACTCTCCTAAACTCACTACAGACTCTCTGCTGACCCCTCCTACCAGGCTGGCTATACCCAGGGACTCGTTCCCATGGCGACCATCCCCTTACGTGGTTAACCCTCTATGCCCAGTGTGGAGAGGAGACCTAGGATTTAGATTGTGTTTTGGTGGAATCGGCACTGGTACTCCAGGTCCCAGGGGGTAGGTCCTGCATCCCCAAGAGGATGCAGTTCCCTGTAGTGCCACCGAGAGCCTCAATGAGCTTATCTTCTCAAATCAAGGATAAATGCTCTACGGAACAGCTACAGGAGGCACTACCCATGATTAAAAAAGCAGTGGCGTTTTTTTAGTGGATGCCTCGGTGAACAGTGTGAAGTTCATCACACATGCATGTGCTCTGTCCAACGCCAGCTGCAGAGCTTTCTGGTTAAAGAACTGGGTAAAGTAAAGCTGTGCTCTCTCCCTTGTCAGGGAGAGTTTTTGTTCGGCCCAGCATTAGATGAGATTATGGAGAAAGTGGTGGACAAGAAAAAGAACTTCCCCTTTCCAAAGGTTCAGGAGATCCTTTCGTGGTTCAGGGAAGAGGACGTAGAAGGGGTTTAACAGAAAGCAGGTCAAGGTGGGGGGAGATGGGGGGGGGTTGCTTTCCTGGAAGGAGAAGGATAGTACGGGATTCCTGTTCAATAAGGCTTCCTTAGCAACAGGTGGGAGGAAGGTTGAGACTTTTCTCTCACCAGTGGTCTCTACTCCCATCATCCAGATGGGTAATAGACACACTATCGCAGGGATTAAGACTAACCTTTTCCTACCTCCAACCACGGATGATAATAAAAACGCGACTACACAGAAACAGAGAGCATTGGAGTGGGAAGTTCTCCTTCTGTTGGACAAATGAGTACTAAAAAAAGTACCATGTTCCGTCGTTGGACAAGGGTATTACAGCAGTCGGTTTTTGGCCAAAAAAACTGAATGGGTCCTACAGGAATTTAGTCAACTTGAAGCCTCTGAAGCAGTACATCAAAGTGAAGAGGTTCAGGATAGTGACCATAAAATTGACTGTAAAACTCCTTTACCACGCTTGTTACATGTCAGTTGTAGATCTAAACGATGCGTACTACCACATCCCCATTTACAGAGAACATCAGAGATACCTAAGGGTATTAGTGGACATCGCCAGAGTCCTGACCACCTACAAAACCAGTGCATACCCTTTGGGATCTCTTTATCACCAAGAATATTCATCAAAATGGTGGCCGAAATTACATCGTACATGAGGAAGAACAATATCTTAATAGTGCCATATCTAGATGACTTCCTGTAGTGGGCAAATAAAAAGAAGACTGCTCAACATTATAAAATTCACTGAAGCACCTGGGGGTTCAAAGTGCTCAGCACACTCCTAGATAGCTTCCATGGGGAGTCTAGTTTCCAAATTGGGGTTTCCAGTGTTTAGACACCTCAGGGGCTCTCCAAACGCGACATGACACCCGTAGATCAGTTCATCAAAATCTGTACTCCAAATCGTCCCTTTTTTCTCCGAGCCCTGCCGCGTGCCCAAAGAGATGATTTCCACTACATATGAGGTATCTGCATACTCAGGAGAAATTGCACAATAAATTTTATAGTGCATTTTTTCCTTATACCCATGTAAAAAAAAAAAAAAAGCTACCTGCTTGAAGTAACATTTTTGTGGTAAAAAGAAATATAAAAAATAATTATTTTCATGGCTCAATGTTATAAACTTCTGTGAAGCCCCCCAGGGGTTCAAAGTGCTCACCAAACATGTAGATAAATTCCTTGAGGGGTCTAGTTTCCAAAATTGAGTCACTTGTGGGGAGCTCCATTGTTTAGGCCCCTCTGGGGGTCTCCAAACGCAACATGGCATCCGCTAATGATTCCAAATTCTTTCAGAAAGTGAAATGGCGTTTCTTCCCTTCCGTGCCCTGCCGTGCGCCCAAACAATTGATTTACACCACATACGAGGTATCAGCGTACTCAGAAGAAATTGCACAATGCATTGTTTTCTTGATACCCTTGTAAAAATTAAAAATGTTATGGCTAAAGTAACATTTTTGAAGAAAATAGTAAAAAATTTTCCTTCCACATTAGTTCAGTTCCTGTGAAGCACCTAAAGGCTTAATAAACTTCTTGGATGTTGTTTTGAGCAGTGTGAGGGGTGCAGTTTTTAGAATGGGGTCACTTTTGGGTATTTTCTGTCCCTTAGGCCTCTCAAAGTCACTTCAAATGTGATGTGCTCCCTAAAAAAAAAATGGTTTTGTAAATTTTGTTGGAAAAATGAGAAATTGCTGATGAACTTTGAACCCTTATAACCTCCTAACAAAAAAAAATAAATATTAATGAGAGAGAAAGAGAAAGAGAGTTTATATGTTTCAAATATTGCACTTATGTAAAGTAGACAAGTGGGGAATGTTATTTAACTAACTAGCTGTAGTACCCGGGCGTTGCCCGGGATAGTAACTGTCTCTCTGTCTCTCTCCCAGTCTCTGTCTGTCTCGCCGTCTGTTTCTTTCCTTGTTTGTCTGTTTCTATCTCTCTGTCTGTATTTGCATCAGTCTGTATCTATCTGTCTCTCTCTCACTCTCTGTCTGTTTGACCGGCTGTCTCTCTCTCTCTCTCTTTGCCCGGGCTGTCTCTTTGTCCGGGCTGTCTCTTTGCCCGGGCTGTCTCTTTAGCCCACTTTACACGTTGCAATTAGTTGTACAATCGCATTTGCGATGTGACACGCCCAGGTTGCATACGGGATCTATGAGATTTCACGTTGGTCGTTCATTTGCTGTCACACGAGCGTTAGTAGTCTATGTTAAATTGGTCAATTTTATGTGCGATCCTTTAGATCATGTGTTCTGTGACGTATGCATTGGGCACCTTTTTTTTTTTTTTTATTTATTGACTTGCCAAGCGTGTGTAATGTGTAGGGATGCGTTTTTACTATGTCATCTGCCATTCAGCGCTGCTACATGGCCGCTGACAGCAGACACAGACAGCCATGTAGCAGAGCTGAATGGCAGATGACAGCAGACACAGACAGAGCCGCACTGTCAGAATGAACTCGGGTGAACCTCACCCGACTTCATTGTCATGCTGCGGCTCTGTCTGTGTCGCGCCCTGATTAGCGGTCACCTGTGAAGGACTCACCGGTGACCGATAATCTCCTAAGTTACTGAAGTTAGCAGCCCTCTCTCATACTCACCAATCCCCGATCTCCGGCGCTGCACGGCATTCACACTGCTCCGGCGGCTTTTACTGTTTTGAAAAAGCCGGCCGCCCATTAAACAATCTCGTATTCCCTGCTTTCCCCGCCCACCGGCGCCTATGATTGGTTACAGTGAGACACGCCCCCACGCTGAGTGACAGGTGTCACACTGCACCCAATCACAGCAGCCGGTGGGCGTGTCTATACTGTGTATTGAAATAAATAATTAAATAATTAAAAAAAACGGCGTGCGGTCCCCCCCAATTTTAAAACCAGCCAGATAAAGCCATACGGCTGAAGGCTGGTATTCTCAGGATGGGGAGCTCCACGTTATGGGGAGCCCCCCAGCCTAACAATATCAGACAACAGCCGCCCAGAATTGCCGCATACATTATATGCGACAGTTCCGGGACTGTACCCGGCTCTTCCCGATTTACCCTGGTGCGTTGGCAAATCGGGGTAATAAGGAGTTATTGGCAGCCCATAGCTGCCAATAAGTCCTAGATTAATCATGTCAGGCGTCTATGAGACACCCTCCATGATTAATCTGTAAGTGACAGTAAAAAAACACACACACACATGAAAAAATCCTTTATTAGAAATAAAAAACACAAACACATTCCCTCATTACCAATTTATTAACCCCCGACAAACCCTCCATGTCCGGCGTACTCCACAGTCCTCCAGCGTCGCTTCCAGCGCTGCTGCATGGAGGTGACAGGAGCAGCAGAAGACACCGCCGCTCCGGTCACCTCCACGCAGATAATGAAGACAGCCGCGTGATCAGCTGATCTGTCACTGAGGTTACCCGCGGCCACCGCTGGATCCAGTGACAGCGGGTAATCTCAGTGACAGATCAGCTGATCGCGCGGCTGTCTTCATTACCTGCGTGGAGGTGACCGGAGCGGCGGTGTCTTCTGCTGCTCCTGTCACCTCCATGCAGCAGCGCTGGAAGCGACGCTGGAGGACTGTGGAGTACGCCGGACATGGAGGGTTTGTCGGGGGTTAATAAATTGGTAATGAGGGAATGTGTTTGTGTTTTTTATTTCTAATAAAGGATTTTTTCATGTGTGTGTGTTTTTTTACTGTCACTTACAGATTAATCATGGAGGGTGTCTCATAGACGCCTGACATGATTAATCTAGGACTTATTGGCAGCTATGGGCTGCCAATAACTCCTTATTACCCCGATTTGCCAACGCACCAGGGTAAATCGGGAAGAGCCGGGTACAGTCCCAGAACTGTCGCATATAATGTATGCGGCAATTCTGGGCGGCTGTTGGCTGATATTGTTAGGCTGGGGGGCTCCCCATAACGTGGAGCTCCCCATCCTGAGAATACCAGCCTTCAGCCGTATGGCTTTATCTGGCTGGTTTTAAAATTGGGGGGGACCGCACGCCGTTTTTTTTAATTATTTAATTATTTATTTCAATACACAGTATAGACACGCCCACCGGCTGCTGTGATTGGGTGCAGTGTGACACCTGTCACTCAGCGTGGGGGCGTGTCTCACTGTAACCAATCATAGGCGCCGGTGGGCGGGGAAAGCAGGGAATACGAAATTGTTTAATGGGCGGCCGGCTTTTTCAAAACAGTAAAAGCCGCTGGAGCAGTGTGAATGCCGTGCAGCGCCGGAGATCGGGGATAGGTGAGTATATGAGAGAGGGGGATAGACTGACATGGACAGAGAGTGAGGGACAGAGATAGTGACGGACTGACAGAGATTAGTGAATGACAGACATTGTGAGGCGCTTCAGAACGCAGCTTTTCAGCTGCGCTCTGAAGCGGACCTTTTTTAAGCTGCGGTGCAGAGCGCACACCTGCGCACATAGCATCAGACACCGAAATCGTATGAGGGATGTCACACGTTACAATTCACTAGGTTCGTGCAACAAAACGCTCAATTCTAGAGAATGATACGATGTGTTTGCGATCAACGGTTTTGCGTTCAATCCTGATCGCAAGTAGATGTCACACGCAGATACCTCACAAACGATGCCGGATGTGCGTCACTTACAACTTGACCCCAACGACGGATTGTGAGATATATTGAAGCGTGTGTAGCGGGCTTTTGTCCGGGCTGTCTCTTTGCCCGGGCTGTCTCTTTCTTTCTCTATCCATCTCACCACCGACATCTTTATACCTCACACATAAGCTTCTTATACTAACAGTTTATTTTGTTCCTATAGCAACCACTGACAGTTGCTATTTATAGCCTGCAGCTCCCAGCTCAATTCAGTTTAATGGCTGCAGGATTTTTGTAGAGTAACTGTAAAGCACAGGGTTACATTTTCCCGCCCAAACATAGTCTATGATGTTCCCTGAGTCACATGTGGCGTCTGTGCAAAATTTCGTGATTGTATATGCGACGGTGCGGATTCCTTTAGCGGACACACACACACACACACACACACTGAGCTTTATATATTAGATTTTGTGTGACATAATTCTCGGATTTTTAGGCATTATATTTCAAAGTTTGAAAATTGTGAAATTTTCAAATATTTTGCCAAATTTCCGATTTTTTCACAAATAAACATTAAAAAATATCGGCCTAAATTTACAACTATCATGAAGTACAATATGTCACGAAAAAAAACCCTGTTAGAATTACAAGGATCCGTTGAAGCGTTCCAGAGTTATAACCTGTCAAATTGACACTGGTCAGAATTGCAAAAAATGGCCTGGTCAGAAGGGTGTTTTAATGGCCAGGGTGAAAGGATTAAACCTAGAACACATACCTGGGGCCTCGAAGGCCTGCTAGGTTACTTGTTTTCTATGGTAGATTTCTATGGTTGCGCGTTCTAGGGTTAATTACCCAAGTTGCTAGAGCCAGGTCATTACCCGAAGTCCCCTGAAAACTTTGACCCTGGGGTCAGTGCTCAGCTAGTTTTGAACCCGCCCGGATCCAAAATTTTACAGTCTGGGTCTGCCCATCACTAGTCATAAAAAAAAAAACCTCATAGTAACTGGGATCTGTTGAAAGGGTTCCACAGTTATAACCTGTCAAAGTGATAGTGGTCAGAATTGAACAAAAAAAAAAAAAAAATGGCCTGTCATGAAGGTGAAAACAGATTTGGGTGTGAAGGGGTTAGGGGTACTTTGCACACTGCGACATCGCAAGCCGATGCTGCGATGCCGAGCGTGATAGTCCCCGCCCCCGTCGCAGCTGCGATATCATTGTGATAGCTGCCGTAGCGAATATTATCGCTACGGCAGCTTCACATGCACTCACCTGCCGTGCGATGTCGCTCTGGCCGGCGACCCGCCTCCTTATTAAGGGGGCGGGTCGTGCGGCGTCACTGCGACGTCACACGGAAGGCGGCCAATAGGAGCGGAGATGAGCGGGATGTAAACATCCCGCCCACCTCCTTCCTTCCGCATAGTCGACGGAAGTCGCGGTGACGCAGGTAAGGTGATGTTCCTCGCTCCTGCGACTTCACACACAGCGATGTGTGCTGCCGCAGGAGCGAGGAACAACATCGGACCGTCGCGTCACCGTAATTATGGAATTTGCCGACGCTGCACCGATGATACGATTACGACGATTTTGCGCTCGTTAATCGTATCAGCTAGGATTTAGACACTACGATGTCGAGAGCGACGCAGTAAGTGCGTCACTTTCGACATGACCCCACCAACATCGCACCTGCGATGTCGTAGTGTGCAAAGCCCGCCTTAATCTAGGAATCCAATACATTTACTTAGTTGACAGCATAATGGCTTGACTGAACTGTAGCAGTGATAAGTATTATACAGTGCAGCAAACAATACATGATTGTTTCTCATAGTCATAATATCACATTGCTGCCCAGAAACAAATCTATACATACAATGTCTTCAAAAATGTTGATAGTATACAAAGTGGATTGCGTAATTCATTACAATATTAATACAAAACTCTCAAACGTAAAGTGAATTTGTCCAAATGATGCAACCACCCACCTCGTTAGAGTTTATGTTCAATCTGTTTTTATTAAAGTGGAGAAAACAATAATCAACAAAGAATACATAATCCCAAAATCATGTAAAAAACCAAGGTCTAACTGTCCTATTACATAGTACGGTCACTTGCATGCTTAAGCACACATTCAGGTATTTGGAAATTATTACCTAGCAAGAAGCATGTGGAAGTCTGCTAAGCATTCGCCAGAAGGTGTCCCCAGGTAAACAGTTGAGGAAGTGAGACAGTATTCTTCACAAAATGTAACTACTCAGACTATAAGGCCTAAGGGTACTTGCACACTTGCGTTGTTTGGCAGCCGTCTCAATCCGCCGCTTTGGGAAACAGCGCAATCCGTTAACGGATGTGCGCTGTTTCCCATTGACTTGTATTGATGACACATTGCGACGGATAGCCTTGCGTTGCATCCGCCAACCGACGCTGCGTTGCATCTGCTGGGTGGAAAGAACGCAGCATGTAGCGTTTCTCTGCGCTTCCCAGAGTGTAAAAAAACCGCAATGTGCTGGATTCTGTCGGCGTGCGTCATTTTTATAATGGAAGCCTATGGTGGCGGAATCCGTCATTTGACGGATCCGTCTTTACACAACTGCGCATGCTCAGTTGAGTAAATTGCTGAAAAAAAAGCTACAACGGATTCCATTGTTTTGCAGGATCTGTCGCATCAGTTGTGCCACTATATGCAACGCATCCGTTACATCCGTCACACAACGCAATGCGACGGATGCCACACAACGCAAGTGTGAAACTAGCCTAAGACACACTGCATGAAAAAGGGAGCAAGTGGAATGCGATAAGACATTGCATTCCACTCTGACTAATATTAGCCTATGTGCCAGCACCCATGAGCGATTATTTTCTCAGCCCCAATCGGACCAAGAAAATAGTCGCAGCATGCTGCAGGTGCAATACGATCTTTGTTTCTCTCGCACCCATTCAAGTCTATGGGGCGAGAGAAAAAAAAAAAAAATTGCACTGCACTCGCAGTACACAGGTGTACTGCGAGTGCAGGGTGAGGATGGCAATAGCCAGCAACTGAGGAGAGAGGGAGATAAATCCCTCCCTCCCCTCCGCAGCGCCGGCCCGCCCCTCGCAACTGTGGTCCGATCGCATGATCGGACCTCAGTCGCAGTGACACTCGCATAACACTTGGCTCCTGCTGTGCTGCCACCATAAGCCGCGTGTGATGCGAGGATCGCAGTAGTCTCCCATGTGGACCCGGCCTTATGACATTACAACTGTGTTTGAACAAAGGGGTGAAGAAAACCCTTCAGGAAAGATGTTTTTTTTTCTCAGTGGCTAGTTTGCCTGTTGGTAACTAAAAAAAACCCCAAAGTCTTTGTGGGGCACCTGCCGGCTCACTGTGGAATGGTTTTTGTACCCCCCATATTGCTCTGTATTGATGCAGCCTACTTGCACCATCTGAAGCCGGGGCCTTTCCTGTGCCTGCATCCAGAGATGTGCTCCATGTGGTTGGTGTTGTCGCCCAGCCATATCACTCACCTCTGCCTGCTGTGTACCTGCGAGACATCAGAGCTCCATCTGTAGCTCCATCCAGCTTTCTCTGGGGGCTGCCTCTATTTTGTGGGGAACCCTCCCTTCTATACACAGCAGTGAATAGACTCTGGATTGTCCTATTCTTAGGCTGAGGCCACACAGGGATTAGTGTGAGTGTTCTTATGACACTCGGCTCACGCTCGCAAAGTGGGAGCCGAGTGTCATGAGACTGTGGTCCGATCCTGCGATCAGACCACAGCTGTGGAGGGAAGGGCCAGCGCTGTGGAGGGGAGGGTCGGCGCTGCGGAGGAGAGAGCTTTATCTCCCCATCTCCTCCGTTGCTGGCTGATTCGAGAATCGCATTGCACTCCACTGTAATGTGAGTGCAATGCGATATTTCTCTTACCCCCATAGACTTGAATGGGTGTGAATGAAAGGATCGTATTCCACCCGCAGTATGCTGCGACTGTTTTCTCGGTCTGAGTTGGGCTAAAAAAAATAAATAATTAAAAAAAAAAAAAAAAAACGCTCATGCTGCCCCAAAGAGTAATATTGTTCCGAGTGGAATGCGATTTTTTTATCGCATTATATTCTCTCTGTATTGATCGCCGTGTGTGCTGGCTCTTATACTGTAGATAGCCTTCTGCAGTCCTCTGGCGTTACCGGCTGGTCTTTTATGCTTACTACAAGTTTTTAATGACTGCTTTGAATGCTGTTTGCTGGCATCTAACCCGCTATTAGGCTGGTTTCAGACGTCCATGTTTAATTAGGTACCAGTCACACGCATGGTTATGGTCACACGTATGTCATACGTGTGTTACATGTGTTTGCATACGTGTGACACGTACTGGGTAAAACACGTGTCTCTGCAGTGAAAAGATGTTCTATATTTACCTGTATCCAGCGATGCTGTCTTCTGCTCTGCTGCCGGAGCATCGCGGGGACAGGTGAGTATACAGCAGTTTGTGCAGTGATATCCAGGGGGTCATCGGAGTTCCCAATGAACTCTAATGAACCCCTGGAAGTCACCATCGTGACACTCGCTGTAGCGCAGTTGTCGCAGGGGTGTCATCAGGAGGTCATGGAGTTCATTGGGAAATCCGATGACCTCCTGGACGTCCCTGCACACACACTGCTGGCAGGATACTAACCTGTCACTAGCGATGTCCCCAGCGATACTGTCCACAGCAATGCTGTCTCCAGCGCTGTCACCGCGATGCCCCTGCTCCCAGCTGCTCACTGCAGTGAATAATCAATGAAAATAATGAGCGGGGTTCAGGAGCGGGAGACAGCAGAGCGGGGGACAGCATCGCTGGATACTGGTAAATATTGAAAATCTTTTTATTTAAAAACCTGTGTTTTCTCCAGTCCGTGTCACACTGATGTCACACGGATCACAGCAGTGTGCGGTCTGTGTGATACCCGTGCTGCCGGAGGTAAAACGGACATGTCTCCGTGTGAAATAGCAGGGCCACACGGTCCGTGTGAGTACACAATAGGGTAACATGGGTACGTGTGATATCCGTGTTAAAAATGGATGTAACACGTACCTAAAACACGGACTTCTGAAACCGGCCTTAATGTGAGCTTTTAATTTGTGCTACCTCCGGAAGTCAACGCTAGGCAGTGATTACTGCTTACTGGTACGTGTGCACATTGCATTCTGCTGTGACAAGTATTCTGCAGCGTTTTAGATGCATTTTGAATGCAGAATGGATGCATTTTTGACAGTGCGTTCCCACTTGGCTCTGCTACATCCCCATAGAGCATGGCTGGCTGCGAGACAGAGCCGCGCGATCAGAATGAACTCGGATGAACTTTACCCCCATTTCATTGTCATCGCGCGGCTCTGTCTGTGTGTCGCGGTCACTGGTGAAGAACTCACTGGTGACCGCAAGTCCCCTGAGTGACATAAAAAGTGAACAGCGTGATCAGCAGTGCCGTCACTCAGGTTACTCGCGGCCAGCAGGAGTCCTCCGCCTGATCACCGAAATCACCGGAGTGAGGGCACCGCTGATCGCGGGGCTCTCTTCAGTCACTCGGGTGACTTGCTGTCACAGATGAAGGACTCCAGCTATGGCCGCCCGCGGGTCACCTGAGTGACTTAAGTGAGCCGCGCGATCAGCGGTGCAGTCACTCAAGTTACCTGCGGTCACAGCTGTAGTCCTCCCCTGAGACAGTTGGAGGATCCAGCAGTGGCCGTGGGTAACCGGTGTGACATCATCGTTGACAGCGCGACTCACTTCAGTTGCTCCGTGGAGCTGATAGAGAGCTGTCGTGCTCTACGGCCACTCCTGTCAGCTTCCAATGTAGCAGAGGTGGATGCGTCATGGGACCTCTTGTGGATTACGTTAGACCTGGAGGAGTGTTTGCGGATTTTAATAAAAGTGGTGAAACAGGGTGATTTATTTTGTCTTTTATTCCAAAAAAGGGTTTTTTGGGTATATGTGTTTATTTTCTTTAACTTACAGATTAATCATGGGGGTGGTGTCTCAGACGCCTGCCACGATTAACCTATGACTTATTGGCGGCTATGGGCTGTCATTAATTCCTTATTACCCCGATTACCACCGCACCAGGGTAATTCAGGATGAGTCGGGAAGAGTCCCGGGACTGTCGCATCTCTTTCCCTGGCTGCATTGTGACACGCCAACATTCCATATAAGGCCGTGGCTGCGCATTCTTCTGAAGTTCTGGCTGCACTGTGGCTCCCAGCTCCATTCGCTTTAATGGAGGCAGGTTTTTTGGCGAATAACTGTAAAGTGCGGGGTTAAAGTTTCCCCTCAAAACATAGCCTATGACGCTCTCGGGGTCCAGAAGTGTGAGTGTGCAAAATTATGTGGCTGTAGCTGCGACGGTGCGGATGCCAATCCTGGACATACATACATACACACATACACACATTCAGCTTTATATATTAGATATATAGATAGATATATATGTATATATATCTATCTATCTATCCATCTATCTATGTGTGTGTGTCTATATATACATATATGTGTGTGTATATATATATGTGTGTGTCTATATATGTGTGTGCACCGTATATATATTTGTGTGTTTGTCTATATTTGTGTGTGTGTCTATATACATGTGTGTGTGTGTGTGTGTGTGTGTGTGTATGTATATATATATATATATATATATATATATTATATATATATATATGTGTGTGTGTCTATATATATGTGTCCATATATGTGTGTGTGAGTATATATATATATATATATATATATATATATATATATATATATATGTGTGTTTGTGTATATATGTGTGCGTGTGTGTGTGTCTATATATATATATAGTATGTGTCTATATGTGTCTATATATGTGCGTACTATATATATATATATATATACTAGCTGTACTACCCGGCTTCGCCCGGGTTAATAACTGCTGTTAACAAAATAGACTGTATTGACAAAAATGTATTCTGCACACAAAAACCACAAAACAAATAGATATAAATGTAATTAGAATGTCTGTCTCCCCCTCTGTATATAATCTCTGTCTCTCTCTCTCTCTCTCTATATCTTTGTCTGTCTGTCTGTCTCTTTCCCTGTCTATCTCAATCTCTTTCCCTGTTTGTCTAGCAATCTCTTTCCCTCTTTCCCTCTGTCTCTTTCCCTGTGTCTGTCTCTTAACCTGTCTCTCTCTTTCCCTGTCTCTCTTTCCCTGTCAGTCTGTCTCTTTGTCTGTGTCTGTCTCTTTGTGTCTGCCTCTTACCCTGTCTGTGTCTGCCTCTTTCCCTGTCTGTGTCTGTCTCTTTCCCTGGCTGCATTGTGACACGCTAACATTCCATATAAGGGCGTGGCTGCGCATTCTTCTGAAGTTCTGGCTGCACTGTGGCTCCCAGCTCCATTCGCTTTAATGGAGGCAGGTTTTTTTGGCGAATAACTGTAAAGCATGGGGTTAAAATTCCCCCTCAAAACATAGCTTATGACGCTTTCGGGGTCCAGACGTGTGAGTGTGCAAAATTTTGCGGCTGTAGCTGCGACGGTGCAGATGCCAATCCCGGACATACACACACACACACACACATTCAGCTTTATATATTAGATGTGTACGTACTGTATGTATATATATATATATATATATATATATATATATATATATATATATATATATATATATATATATGGATAGGAAGATAATCTATTCACTGCACTGAGAGGTAAATGTTTGCTAAAAGACTAGAAAAATAAGATTGCAGCCTGGTGACCGTTCATAGGATCCATTTAGCACCGCTGTTGGTGACTTTCACCCATACGGATGGCAGCCCCATAGTTGCCGCAACAAAGAAAGCACGTACCTGCTGATCACCCGAACGGGTGCAGACTCTTGACTTTCACCCATACGGATGGCAGTCCAGAATTCGCCCGGGGTCCCCCCGACAAATAAAAAAAAAAAATCAAAGAAACGCACATGCGATATCGATGCGTTTTTGCCTGACAACTTCCCCTCGTGGCCCCGGGGGCCCAGGCACGCCAACGAGGGGTTCCCCTCTGAGCTCTGTGGGTGTCAGCGGGACATGCGCGAAAAACAATCCGCGGCTCGGGAGTCCTCCGGCATAGTCAGCGCTCGCTAACTATGGAAGTCTGAGAAATTTGAAAATTATTCAAAGTTGCAAGGACTCTCGGGTGATATTGTCTGGAGCCCTTTTCGGATGCCGGGGGCTGCCGACGCTGGTCAGATCTCGGAAGTATGAAAAATGTGTCTTCTTTTTTTTCTAAGTCCCGTGTCCTTGGTGCACTCAGTCTGCCAAGGGATAGGAGTATAGTCAGATGTCAAAAAGATCCCTCTAGTGGGCAACTCCAGTCCTCAAGGGCCACCAATAGTTTATGTTTTCAGGATTTCCTTAACAATGCCCAGGTGCTGGAATCATGGCTTGTGCAGGTAATTATCAAGGAAAACATGCACAGTTGGTGGGCTTTGAGGACTGGAATTGCCCATTTCTGTTCTAAATCATGCCAGAACGTAAAAGCCAGGTTAAAAAGTAGGATGTACATCTTCTGTTCTTGAGTTTTCGCAGGTGCACTACAATACTTTGATCTGCCCTGAGGAGGGCAGATCAAAGTGCGCCTGGGCAGGACCTCAGTGCCGGCGAGTGTGTATAACGTGGACGCATCATTCACACAGGCTTCAGAAGACTGAGGAGCAAAATGGCCAAGAGAGGAGGCGCCGGTCCCGGAGAACAGCGCCGCCCATCTGGCCAAGCAGCACCGCAGCGACCGGTTTAGGTGAGTATAAGGCCCCTTTCACACGTCAGTGATTCTGGTACGTTTGTGCCTTTTTTTGAACGTACCAGAATCACTGACATACGCAGACCCATTCTAATCAATGGGTCTGCTCACACATCAGTGATTTTTCACTGAACGTGTCTCCGTGCAGCGTGCACCCTTGGCCGTGATTCTGTACGGAGACATGTCAGTTTTTTTATGGCATCAGTGATGACCCACGGACCACACTATGGTGTGATCCGTGTGTGATCAGTGAAACACGTACCAAAAAAATCACAGACATATTAAATATTATCAACTTACCTTGCCTGCGATTCGCTGTGCCTGCTCCGCTCTCGGCAGCTCCTGCCCGGCTCATGAATATTCATGAGAGCAGGAACTGCCGACCAGGAAGTAGCTGCTGAGAGCGGTGGGCGGACGCTGCAGAGCTGGAGACTTCAGCACCATGGACAGCAGCAGTCAAGGCAGGTGAGTAATGTCCATATGCAATCACGGATTGCACATGGACAAACCATGTGTGCCGTGAATCACGGAACACGGAGGGACATGTGCGTGTTATACACGTCAGTGAAGAACGTCAGTGTTTTTCACTGACGTGTGAAACGGCCCTTATAAAGTGTTTATGTTCTCACAGCGGCCTGGGCTCTTATATACAGTATGTTAGAATGCTGTATATAAGAGCCCGGTGGTGGTGGCCGCAGATTATAGGCCATAAAACTGGTGACAGGTTCCCTTTAAAGAGCCTTGGTTGCTGGATCCACTTTAATATGGCTGAAAATGCCTTTCTCTACTGTATGATAAGTATCTATCCCACTACTTATTTATATATTTAGCTACCGATCATCCAACAGCAAAATATTCCTACTTAATACAGTGTGTTTTACAATGCAGATGCACAACAGCAATTACATCTAGGTCCATAAGAACAGAACTTTGTTCACATATATCTTAAATTATCAATACTCTCTCTGAGGTTTTTCAAGGCTTTACAAAGGCCTCTGTAGAAGGGCTGAAAGGTAGAAAAGAGTGTCTATGTTTACAATGCCCCAAAACATATAAGTTTTAAAGGAATTGGTCTCAAGGCTTTATGCTCCCCCATCTGAGAGCAGTATAATATAGTGACAGAGACCCTGATTCCAGCGATGTGTCACTTACTAAGCTATCTGTTGTCTCCTCTGCTGCAGATCTAGCAGTTATACAGAGCTCGTGAATATGCTGGACTACCTGCAGCACACCAAGTAGTCCTGTAATGATAATCTACTTCTGATTAAACTGTGATTTTATCAAAAACTACTATAAGCAACTTAGTAAGTGACAGCTGGAATCAGGATCTCTGCCCCTACATTATGCTGCTCTCAGATTAGGTGGCAGATTCCCTTTAAAACATTAATAATGCTAAAATACCTGTTGTTGCTCGTTTGGCTCTCTATGTGCAGGTGAATTCTTTCCTTGATCTGAGGAGTCCTATGATAGTACATACAGTAACAACGCTCACTGTTAGTGCCATATAGCAGCTAAATTTATAGTATTACTTATATATATTGCCATTATAAAAGACATAGATTGGAATCGTCCCTATAAATATGGTACACCTATAGTAGTCCAATACTTGTTTTCCCTTTTAGTACCACTCAATGCCATTAATGCCTACGTGTAATTCCTTAATCTTGTAGGGCATATATGCTATTATGTGTCAATAATGTCATATTAATAGGAATTTCTTAGACATTTTTATCAGATTCTCAGGAATTGCCAGAAATGAGTCCTGTTTAGAACAGGGGTCCTTAACCATATGATAGTGTCCCCCCACATTGTTTATTTACACCACTGAGAGCCCAAATGGCACCCTTTAATATTTGCATTGTTCCATTTAGTGGCAATGCCACATTGATATATTTGTTATTTACTGCCTCTATAGTAATATCCATGGCAGAAGAAAATAAAGTGGCAATGAATAAAAAACAGACAAATAGGGCATGAAAATAAGGATATCAAAGGGGGAATAAAGTAATATTGTGCAGAAAGGGGCACTGACCAGAGCAAGCTAAATAAAAAGTAAATGGCAAATCAGCGATGTGCAATATCTACCCTGTATTGCCTTAGGCCAGGGGTGGGGAACCTTTTTTCTGTCGGGGGCCATTTGGAAATTTCTACCAACCTTCGGGGGCCGCACAAAATTATCAATGTTTAAATGACCCTGCTATATTGGGTGAAGCAATTAATTAACTGGGGGCATGGGGCTGGGGGCACAGACACCACTGGAGGGGCTGGGGGCACAGACACCACTGGAGGGGCTGGGGGCACAGACACCACTGGAGGGGCTGGGGGCACAGACACCACTGGGGGGAGGCACAGACATTACTGGGGGGAGGCACAGACATCACTGGGGGGAGGCACAGACATCACTGGGGGGGCTGCACACAGGACTGGGGGGGGGCTGCACACAGGATGGGGGGGATGCACAGAGGACTGGGGGGGGCTGCACACAGGACTGGGGGGGCTGCACACAGGACTGGGGGGGCTGCACACAGGACTGTGGGGGGCTGCACACAGGACTGGGGGGGGGCTGCACACAGGACTGGGGGGGGCTGCACACAGGACTGGGGGGGCTGCACACAGGACATTGGGGGGCTGCACACAGGACATTGGGGGGCTGCACACAGGACTGGGGGAGGGGTGCACACAGGACGGGGGGGCTGCACACAGGACTGGGGGGGGCTGCACACAGGACATTGGGGGGCTGCACACAGGACTGGGGGAGGGCTGCACACAGGACTGGGGGAGGGGTGCACACAGGACTGGGGGAGGGGTGCACACAGGACTGGGGGGGCTGCACACAGGACTGGGGGGGGCTGCACACAGGACTGGGGGGGCTGCACACAGGACTGGGGGGGCTGCACACAGGACTGGGGGGGGCTGCACACAGGACATTGGGGGGCTGCACACAGGACATTGGGGGAGGGCTGCACACAGGACATTGGGGGAGGGCTGCACACAGGACTGGGGGAGGGCTGCACACAGGACTGGGGGGGAGGCTGCACACAGGACTGGGGGGGCTGCACACAGGACTGGGGGGGGCTGCACACAGGACTGGGGGGGGCTGCACACAGGACTGGGGGGGGGCTGCACACAGGACTGGGGGGGGCTGCACACAGGACTGGGGTAGGGGTGCACACAGGACATTGGGGGGCTGCACACAGGACTGGGGGGGGCTGCACACAGGACATTGGGGGGGCTGCACACAGGACTGGGGGGAGGGGTGCACACAGGACTGGGGGAGGGGTGCACACAGGACATTGGGGGGCTGCACACAGGACTGTGGGGGGGTGCACACAGGACATTGGGGGGCACACTGCGCTGAGAGTTTCATGCAACTCTGGGGGAGAAGGTTTACAGAACTGGGGTGGGGAGGCACAAAGCATTGGGCAGGGCACATAGCAGCAGAGGGTCGGCGCTGGACTCACAGCAGCATTGCATTCACATCACCGGAGTGCAGGAGCCGGACACACTGCATCAGAAGGAGAAGGCAGGCACTGATCTCCGGAGGGCAAGCGGCGTGCACACAACGCTGGAAGCTGTGAGGCTGCTGTAGACCCGCCCACAATTGGCACACAGGACTGGGGGGGGGGCTGCACACAGGACTGGGGGGGGCTGCACACAGGACTGGGGGGGGCTGCACACAGGACTGGGGGGGGCTGCACACAGGACATTGGGGGGCTGCACACAGGACTGGGGGAGGGCTGCACACAGGACTGGGGGAGGGGTGCACACAGGACTGGGGGAGGGGTGCACACAGGACGGGGGGGCTGCACACAGGACTGGGGGGGCTGCACACAGGACTGGGGGGGGCTGCACACAGGACATTGGGGGAGGGCTGCACACAGGACTGGGGGAGGGCTGCACACAGGACTGGGGGGGAGGCTGCACACAGGACTGGGGGGGAGGCTGCACACAGGACTGGGGGGGGGGCTGCACACAGGACTGGGGGGGGGCTGCACACAGGACTGGGGGGGGGCTGCACACAGGACTGGGGGGGGGGCTGCACACAGGACTGGGGGGGGGCTGCACACAGGACTGGGGGGGGCTGCACACAGGACTGGGGGGGGGCTGCACACAGGACATTGGGGGGCTGCACACAGGACATTGGGGGGCTGCACACAGGACATTGGGGGGCTGCACACAGGACATTGGGGGGCTGCACACAGGACATTGGGGGGCTGCACACAGGACATTGGGGGGGGTGCACACAGGACATTGGGGGGGGTGCACACAGGACATTGGGGGGCACACTGCGCTGAGAGTTTCATGCAACTCTGGGGGAGAAGGTTTACAGAACTGGGGTGGGGAGGCACAAAGCATTGGGCAGGGCACATAGCAGCAGAGGGTCGGCGCTGGACTCACAGCAGCATTGCATTCACATCACCGGAGTGCAGGAGCCGGACACACTGCATCAGAAGGAGAAGGCAGGCACTGATCTCCGGAGGGCAGGCGGCGTGCACACAACGCTGGAAGCTGTGAGGCTGCTGTAGACCCGCCCACAATTGGCACTGGCCGACGGGAGAACACATTGCAGCACAAACAGCAATGTGTGGATTTAAAGGGCAGGCGGCAGCAAGACCGCGGTGACAGCACGAGCACTGCCTCCCCCGGGAATCTGCCCGGGGGCCACATAAAAGGTCATGGCGGGCCGCATGTGTCCCGCGGGCCGGAAGTTCCCCACCCCTGCCTTAGGCTATGTGCCCACAGGACTCTGTACCCGCGGATTTTGCCACGGAAAACCTGCATATTTATCTGGATATTCTAGATAAATCCGCAGGTTCTAGCATGTACAAACACTCCCCATGTTATCCTATGGGACATGGGGAGTGTGTGTCCATGCTGCGGTACGTGCGGCTGCGGAATATGCTGCTGATGTCCCGCAGCCGCACGTAACTACATGTCAATTATTCCTGCGGAAATCCCGGCCCTCTACTATGGAGATAGAGGCCGGGAGTTTGGCAGGTAAATCGCACGAATGTCCGCAGGTTTACCGCAGATATTTCGCTGGAATCCCGCAGCAATGGATAGCTGCGGATTCCGGGGATCAGCTGCGGGAAACCTGCGGATATATCTGCAGGTCCAATCTCCCGTGGGCACATAGCCTTAAAGCTGTGACACCCTTTAGGCTATGTGCCCTCAGGAGATTGCACCTTCGGATATACCCACAGGTTTCCCGCAGCTGATCCCCGGAATCCGCAGCTATTTTAGCTGCGGTAGTACAGCGTAATATCTGCGGTAAACCTGCGGACATTCATGCGGATTACCTGTGGAAGTCCCAGCCTCTATCTCCATAGTGGAGAGACAGGATTTCCACAGGTAATTCCGCAGGAATAATTGACATGCAGTTATGTGCGGCTGTGGGACATCCGCAGCATATTCCGCAGCTGCACATTCCGCAGCATGGACACACACTCCCCATGTCCCATAGGATAACATGGGGAGTGTCTGTACATGCTGAAACCTGTGGATTTATCTAGAAAATCCAGAGAAATCTGCAGGGTTTCCACGGCAAAATCCGCGGGTACAGAGTCCCTTGGGCACATAGCCTTAGTGCCCAGGTGACCCCCATGTAAAATAGGCCTGGTTCACACCGTTTCTGCAGAACGTTCAGGGGTTAAGTCAGAATCCCCCATCTAAACAGATGGACACTTTCTGGAAAAAAACAAAACAAAAAAAAAACAAAGTTCTTTTGAACACAGTTGATGTCTGTGGCTCTATTGTGAGTTTGTCTGAATTGCATTTTTACAAGTAATTCCGAGGGGACCGCATACTGGAGTTTAGGTACAGGGGGCTCAGAAGGAGAGGGGCATTTTTCTTTGGGAGCACAGATAGATTTCACTGGATTTTATTTGGGAGATGAGAGCTGTCATATTTGTTCTCCCAGTAATGTGGGGACCCCCGATATTTTCTTTGAATGGTGACAGACCTGAGTGGCAGGCAGCCGGCCGCCGGCCCAGAGAGGCAGGCAGCCGGCCGCCGGCCCAGAGAGGCAGGCAGCCGGCCGCCGGCCCAGAGAGGCAGGCAGCCGGCCGCCGGCCCAGAGAGGCACAAGGCAAAGCCTTTTGCCCGCGCAGCGGTTAGAGTAAAAATGCAGTGCTGGGACCAGAGGAGACAGGAAATGTATGACTTCCTCTCCTGCGCCCCCCTTCAGGCAAGGCCGTCGGCACCCTGTGCGACCGCACAAGTCGCACATGCCTAAAGCCAGCCATGTGTATGTGTGTATATATATATATATATATATATATATATATATATATATATATATATATATATATATATATATATATATATATATATATATATATATATATATGTGTCTATATATGTGTTTGTGTGTCTATATATGTGTGTGTCTATATATGTGTGTGTGTGTGTGTGTCTTTATGTGTGTGTATGTGTGTGTGTCTATATATATGTGTGTGTGTGTGTTTATATGTGTGTGTGTGTGTGTCTATATATGTGTGTGTGTGTGTGTTTATATGTGTGTGTCTATATATCTGTGTGTGTTTATATGTGTGTGTGTCTTTATGTGTGTGTATGTGTGTCTATATATATGTGTGTGTGTGTGTTTATATGTGTGTGTGTGTGTGTCTATATATGTGTGTGTGTGTGTGTTTATATGTGTGTGTGTGTCTATATATGTGTGTGTGTGTGTTTATATGTGTGTGTGTGTGTGTCTATATATGTGTGTGTGTGTGTGTGTCTATATATGTGTGTGTGTTTATATGTGTGTGTGTGTGTCTATATATGTGTGTGTGTTTATATGTGTGTGTGTGTGTGTGTGTGTGTGTGTGTGTGTGTGTGTAAATGAGGACCTAAAAAAATCGCCTTCATTCTAGTGGTTTCTATGAGGAGCTGTCTAGATTGGAGTTGAGTTTCTGAGGGAGGGAGATCCTCAATATATCACCTCCATTCTAGTCACCTCAGCACAGGGCGTCTGGTATGTGGAGGGGCTAAAATGAGGGACTCAAAAAACCAAGTCCATTCTATACAAACCCAGCTAGGTGATCCTCCATTCAGTCTGCAACGCCCACTACAGTCACATGGTCTATGACACGCACAGTATTACCATTGATTGGCACGCCCACTACAGTCACATGGTCTATGACACGCACAGTATTACCATGGATTGGCACGCCCACTACAGTCACATGGTCTATGACACGCACAGTATTACCATGGATTGGCACGCCCACTACAGTCACATGGTCTATGACACGCACAGTATTACCATGGATTGGCACGCCCACTACAGTCACATGGTCTATGACACGCACAGTATTACCATGGATCGGCACGCCCACTACAGTCACATGGTCTATGACACGTCCAGCATTACCATGATCGGCACGCCCACTACAGTCACATGGTCTATGACACGCACAGTATTACCATGGATCGGCACGCCCACTACAGTCACATGGTCTATGACACGTCCAACATTACCATGGATCGGCACGCCCACTAAAGTCACATGGTCTATGACACGCACAGTATTACCATGGATCGGCACGCCCACTACAGTCACATGGTCTATGACACGCACAGTATTACCATGGATCGGCACGCCCACAATAGTCACATGGTCTATGACACGCTCAGTATTACCATGGATCGGCACGCCCACAATAGTCACATGGTCTATGACACGCACAGTATTACCATGGATCGGCACGCCCACAATAGTCACATGGTCTATGACACGCTCAGTATTACCATGGATCGGCACGCCCACAATAGTCACATGGTCTATGACACGCACAGTATTACCATGGATCGGCACGCCCACTACAGTAACATGGTCTATGACACGCACAGTATTACCATGGATCGGCACGCCCACAATAGTCACATGGTCTATGACACGCACAGTATTACCATGGATCGACACGCCCACTACAGTCACATGGTCTATGACACGCACAGTATTACCATGGATCGTCACGCCCACAATGATCACATGGTCTATGACACGCCCAGCATTACCATGGATTGGCACGCCCACTACAGTCACATGGTCTATGATGCATATGGCATCATGAATGACACGCCCATTATGGTCACAGTTCTCTGTATTAGACTATGTGCGCACTAGAAAATTGATTTTTCTCAACAAAATCTCTTGAGAAACTTCTGGGAGTTGAAGATTTCCGCACCTGCGGTAAAAAACGCACGAAAACTGCGGGAAAAACACATGCGTTTTTGCCGCGATTTTGCCGTGGTTTTTCCGCAGGTTGGTCCCTGCGGTTTTTTTATGCTGAACTGCAATAAATAGTATAGATAATAGATAATCGATAGATAGACAGATAATGGATAGAGGGAAAGATGTATAGATGAAGATAGATAGACGAGAAAGACCTATATAATGTCCCACCCCCCTGCATATTCTAAGCTGGCACCCTTTAGTGACTTTCATGTGGCACTAAAGGGTGCTTAGCCTTATATTTAGCCATAAAATAAATAAATAATTTAAAAAAAAAAACAACATCTTTTGTAGCCAGCTAGGGTAAAGCAGACGGCTGCAGCCTGCAAACCACAGCTGGCAGCTTCACCTTGGCTGGTAATCCAAAACAGAGGGCACCCCACGCTGTTATTTAACATTAAATAAATAATTTAAAACAAAAAACGTGGGGTCCCCCCCATATTGGATCACCAGCCGAGGTAAAGCGGACAGCTGGGGTCTGATATTCTCAGACTAGGGAGGTCCACTGTTATTGGACACTCCCCATCCTACAAATAGCAGGCCGCAGCCGCCCCAGAAGTGGTGCATCTATTAGATGTGCCAATCCTGGTGCTTCGCCCCAACTCATCCCGTTGTCCTGGTGCAGTGGCAAACTGGGTAATATATGGGGTTGATGCCAGATGTGTAATGTCACCTGGCATCAAGCCCTGGGGTTAGTGATGTCACGCGTCTATCAGATACCTGACATCACCAACCCAGTCAGTTAGAAATAAAAAATAGACAATAAAAAAAGTTTTATTTGAAAAAACACTCCCCACATTCCCTCTTTCACCAATTTATTGACAAGAACAATCAAATCCGGGTCCGGCGTAATCCAATAAGGGGGGGGGGGGGGTCCCACGACAATCCATACCATAGTCACTATCCCAGTAAGTGAAGAACAGAAGGTTCCCCATTGGCTGGAAGAGTAATGCAGTGACCTGAGCTAACATCAATAGCTCAGCCCAGGTCACTCCAGGGGATGACGAGCGCTGCCATCAGGAGGTTAGATGAGATCATTACCTGCTGTGATGATCTCCTGCAGTCCTGCCATCAGCGCTGTCACTGCCTTCTATGCCCGCCGCGTTGTCAGCAGTATCGCGAGAGCCCGTGATGTCACCGTTAGTGACAGTCTCGGGCCGCGGGCATAGACGGCAGTGACAGCGGTGACGTCAGGAGGCAGGAGATCATCACAGCAGGTAATGATCTCATCTATCCTCTTGACAGCAGCGCTCGGCATCCTCGCGGCTGCACGCACTGCTGTGTGTCAGTGTCTGCCTGCGCTGCAGGGTGACAAGCTGCCGATACTGCGGGCAGACACTGACACTGCTGTGCTGGCAGCGGCGGGGCCGGAGCAGGACACAGACTGCACGGGCACCCGCCGGACGTCACACGGAAGTGCTTCTGTGCGGCGTCCAGGGAGTGTGATGTCTGTGTTTACTCTGCTCCGCTTCCTCTTCTGTCATAATGACATCACTTCCTGCAAAACCGCAGGCAGCGATGAGCATTACCGCAGGTAAATCGCGGCTACACCGGGGGTATACCGCACATCATTTGCTACCTGCGGTATACCCCCGGAATTTCGCGATTACATTACAGTGAATGGAGTGAAATACCGGGGGTATACCGCAGGTACCTGCAGAAAAGAAGTGACATGCACATTTTCTCAAGAAATTTTCTCAAGAAAATGTGTGATTTAATCTGGTGTAGCTGTTGTGTACTGTGGAATGAAAACTGTAGTCTCTGTCTCCGGGATGCAAGACCCTCCAAAGATCAACTAATTTAAGGGATGTCAGTTCCCTTTTCAATCTACGTAGTGCCGAGGAGGGGATTGCGGACCTACCAGAGGATGAGTCCAGGACTGGGTCTAGAACGAGGTTGAAGTCTCCTCCCACGATGATACAGGTGCCACCCTCAAACTCCGCCAGCCCCCTCAAAGTCTTTAGTCCAAAGGATACCTGGTCTTGATTTGGAAAATAGATATTAGCAGTAGTACGGGTGGCACGGTGGCTCAGTGGTTAGCACTGCAGTCTTGCAGCGCTGGAGTCCTGGGTTCAAATGCCATCAAGGACACTATCTGCAAGGAGTTTGTATGTTCTCCCCGTGTTTGCGTGGGTTTCCTCCGGGTTCTCCGGTTTCCTCCCACACTCCAAAGACATACTGATAGGGACTTTAGATTGTAAGCCCCAATGGGGACAGTATTCCTGATGTATGTAAAGCGCTGCGGAATATGTTAGCTCTATATAAAAATAAAGATTTATTTTATTTTAATAGTGTTATGGTTAATATTTTATATTAAGTTTTGGTTATCATTTAAGCAATTTATATATGTTTAATAATTTTGTATTTTTGTATTAGCTCTATAAGTGTTATTCATAAAAGCAATAGCACTGGGTGTAGTCGCTTTAAAGAGGCCTTTGTCTAAAGTTTCTTTGTTACTGAAGGTCCAGAAAACTGGACAGAACTAGATTTTTAGGAATGCAGCAGGATCCATAATTTACGATTTTGTTATTTTCAACCTATATACCCATTTTTGGTCATGTACTAAGCTGTCCCCTTTTCTTTTGTGGTTTTAATAAACTACTGTTTGGGCATCTGAGATTCAGACAAAGCCTGGTACACGGATTGACTGTGTGTTCTTGTGTTTGTCTCCGATGCATCGCTATTAAATTGGAACAACATTGGCAGATCTGGAGATCCCTTGCATCTCACCCTAAATTAGCTCTCCCAAGAAAGGGGTTTCCACGACAGAACATGGTGCAGAAACCTGGGATGGTTAACTGGACCTCTCTGTGACCCGACTACAAAGACCTTCCCAGGAACCACTGAACAAAATCCGCGGTGAGTAACCCATTGTGTTACAAATGTTTCAGTGCTTTCTGGAGGTCCGAGACGGGTACGTAGTGGTCCAACAAGACCATTCTTATCAAACCTCTGCCAGTGTTTGGATTTTGTGTGTATGATTGAAATAATAGAGATATGCCATCTGTGATCTGTTATATGTATCAATGTGTTTTTAAATGTGCGAATGATTGTTGAAGGAAATTGAATGAAGAGTATATCATCTCAGCAGTTGAAAGATTATATGTTGTCCTGTGTTTTCTATATGACTGTTATGTCTGGAATTATATTTTAAGCTATGAGGATCCTTTAATGTGGGACTGATTGATCTTTGAGTGACGGATGTATTGTAAAAATCTGATAAACCATTGTGCTGGTGTTTATGTTCTCTTGCATTTGCATTTAAGATGGGAATTGGCTTAATAGGAGGTGTAGTTTTTAATCGTCCAGTTTATCCAGACAAAAACATATAGCCAGAGAGGGAAAACTTATTGAAGATTTTATTTTTGGAGCTGCGCCCTCTACAGGACAAGAAAGGGAACTTGTTTGAGTAGTTGAAATCTGATATGCTCTGGTTTGGATACACTGTCTCTTTTGTGTTTGATGTAATCTGTTTGAGTCAGAGGTAGATGGAGATTTTGTAGGAAATTAGCTTAGTCTCCCATGATATATTATATTGAGAAGTAGAAGTAATCCCAATAACTGTTGGTAGTAGAGTTTATGAATTGTTATTTGTTTGGTTCTGTCTCAGAATTGTACGGGTACAAAGGGCTGGTAACCTGATGCTTCCTAGAAATTCTTCTCCTGCGAGAACAGTGGTTCTGGGAGTAGAAATCCTTCTCTTGCGAGCAAATTGGTGCTGGGAGAAGAGTAGAGTCTTCTGCGGTTAAGACTCTATGGCCCATTTCAGTTCTACGGTTAACTGCGGGCATTGAAGTTGCAGTCAGAGGACTGGCAGCTATAGGATGTAATCAGCCTCAGAGGTACCACCCATGTCCCTACAAAGGATATAGAAGAAAGACGAAAAGGGAATGAAGCAATGGATTGATGCAACATGTTATTGGAATTTTTTTTGTTTTGGGAGATGTTTTTTTCTGCAAATGTGAAGACTGTCCAGGGCGCTGTACCAGTCTCCCAAAGTGGAGCAATATGAAATGGATGTATTTGAGGGAAATATCCCCTGGGGAGCTGAACTAGAAAGGAAAGCGTTAATTTGGCCCCCCTGCAGCCAAGTAGAAGAAAAGGGAGGGGTAGAGGGGGAATCCACCACAAGAAGGAGATAAGAGACTAAACTACAGGAATACACAAAAGAGTGAGGAGAAAAAAAAATAGCCTATATGTAACCATTATAGAGGAGAAATAACACAATAATGTTTATTGATAACAAGTAAAATGGTGCAGTGGGTACAACCGAGAAAGGGCAGCATCACAACAATCAAAATACGTAAAAGGAATATTTATAATGTTGTATTATAAAGGAATGTTTATAATGATGACCACAAGCAGCAATGTGAATAGACCCGTATTGACCTATAATGATACAAAAAGCAGCATGAGTTATAAAAAGTAACATGTTGCGTGTGTATGTAAGGCAATGAGTTTATAGAACAGAATGGAATGATGGTGAAGTATATTACAGCAGCAATGTATGAAGAACCATACAAAAGTACATGGTGTAAATGTAAGGTGCTAAAAAAAAAAAGAGAAAATGTGCAAGCAGTAGCAATGGTAAATGTGTCAGCTAAAAAGACTGAAGGTATGTCATCCATGCTGCATAGGAAGATAGCACAATGTGTGAGAGGATGGTGCCTCGCTACAGACATCTTGTTGGTGTGTGATGTCCAGAACCAATGTGTGGTTTTGTGATTAGTGTCACCTTCATCAGGGTGTGGGGTTGTCGCAGCCCTAGAGGCTTTGAAGGCTTAGACTATAGCAATGTAAAAGGTTGGGCTTGTGGACAAAAAGGTTTGTTTTTTTTTTTGTTTTTTTGAGGGGACAAATGTCCCAAAAAGGCAACAACTACTATCGTGACCCTCACCACCATAGGAAACTGACAATTCAGATGTCTCCCACAACCCCATTGTCATCCCCCGGGGACTACATTCACTGTTCCTATTTTGTGACCCAGGTTTTAGTTTTCTCATATTCACTTATTAATTTAAGGACAGACGTGTTGCAGAAAATTGGGTCCTGCATATAATTTACCCTAATTGGGCCCAAGGTGACCACCCCCCTTAAAAGAAGGCACTCTGTGTAGTCTCCGAATCCTGACTGACTATTCCCAAAGCTAGTTGTTTGACTCGAGAATAAACCCAGACAGTTGTGGTCACATAAGCAAAATAGACGTGGGAAAAACCTTTAACCCTTTACCGCCACAAACAGGTTGGACATATAGCCGGCGTCCTCACCCAAGAACACGGTGGCAGACAGCACCCTCCAGAGTATTACTCTGGGATACTACATTCAGTTAATACAGTGACCCCTGCTTGTGTAAGAGCTGGGCAGCTGTTTCAGGACTCTATTAGACATATACAGAGGACATAGTGTTCAGCTGCCCCCTCACTCCAATCTCCTCATGCTGTATCTGAAAGACTCCAACAGGCTCAGACCCACCATCCTTCAGTATAAAGGCCGGACAAATATTAAGCTTTTCCCTCTTTACATTCCCCCATAATGCTCTCAAACTGTAATGGTCTAAATCCAGCTGCATGATTAACAGTAGATTGTAGAAAAGGGAGGAGAATATTTGGATGGGGAAGTGGGAGGGACCGTGAGACAAGACCGGCCCCTGTGGGAGGGACCATGAGACAAGACATGTCCCTGAGGGAGGGACCATGAGACAAGACATGTCCCTGTGGGAGAGACCATGATACAAGACCTGCCCCTGTGGGAGAGACCGTGAGACAAGACCTGCCCCTGTGGGAGAGAACGTGAGACAAGACTTGCCCCTGTTTTTCAAACTAGCAGATGAAGAAGTTCAGTTTGATATGACATATGACTGTCAGGCATTGGTGGAGGCAGAAACAGAGGACTTGACAAATATCACTGATGTACCACTCACTAACCCCTCTGCTGAGTATTTTATAGATGGTTCCATAGCTTTGGACAATGATCAAGGACTGTTCATCACCGGATATGCAGTAGTCCACAATGGTAAGGCAGTAAGAACCATTCCCTTCGAGCTACTCTGCGCAAGAGGTTGAGCTGAAGGCATTCGCTGTAATGTGCAGTCTGGGAAACGGTAAGAAGAGTAATGTATTTTCTGACTCACAATACGCTTTTGGGGTAGCACACGACTTTGGCGTCATTTGGCGGAGCCGTAATTTCCTGAAGTATGCGCAGGCGGTAGAGCAGTTACTCGCAGCACTCACCATTTCCCAAAGGGCAGCCATAGTCAAAGTATCGGCACACGCACGGGAACAAACTCCCCTTGCAGTAGGGAATGCACTGGCCGACAAGGCGGCTAAAGAAGCAGCAAGACTACCTCTGACAGACATACTGGCCATAACAGACATAGCCCTCTCAGGGAGCTTAGTGACCGAGAGTGCGGGGTGCCCCCTTACAGCAAAGGAGGCTGGCACCGTACCGGCCCCAGTGGCCGTTGATCGTGAACTGTTGCAGGTCTTCCAGACCCAGGCCCCCTCAAACGAACAGAATGCAATGCGCTGTACGGTCAGAGTCAGTGGTATGGCAGGTAAACACCCGGATTTGCCTCCCTCGCTGCCTGTTCCCCATGATGGCTGCCCTGGCACATTCTCCGGTGCAAAGGTGTGACGTGTGCGGTAGTGCTGCAAAACTGATGTGCCCCAGGGTTCCCGAATATGGCTGCAAAGTATGTCTTGTTTGTGCAAAACACAGCCCCGGTAGGCCTATTTGAGTTCCGCAGAAATTCAGCACCAAAACCAGATTACTCATTTCAGAGACTGCAGGTGGACTACATACTGCTGCCTAAGGTGGGTACTTATGAATATGTCCTGATATGTCTGAAGCTTAGACCGTGATGAAAGATAATACAAAGACCACAATTACCATCAAGATGTCAGGTTTCCGGGTTTTCCAGTTCTCTTTTGACAAAAGCTTGCCCTCGGTTAACATGGAGTTTACTGTTCTATTGCCCTACTTCCTGTCCAGCTGCTTAAAAGGCCGCCTCTAAGCCTAGTCCAGTGCCTGAGTATACTGCTTGCTGTGTGCTCCTGCCTTGCTGCTTCTAATTCCTGATTGCCTTTGGATCCTCCTGAAAGAATACTGACCGACTCTGGACCATACCCGGTTTCTTCAAGCTGTGCCTGGACTCCGTCTGCCGTCTGTGGTCAGCACTTCTGCCCGGTTCCTTCCGGTTTGTAACCACTCTGGACTATCATCCCGTACGGACACTCCTGGACTTTACCACTTGCCCCTTGTGTCCCGGCTGCTGCGCATTTAGGCCTTCCGGGGTGATTGCCGGACAGTCCCTGTATAGGGGTTCGCTCTGGTGGTCTCCCTGGGGGAGTCCGGTGCGTGGCCCCGGGAATTCCCTTCGCTCCGTTTCGGGAAAGTATTTTGTGTGTTTGTTCTGCTGTGTTTGTTCCGTTCTGTACCTACTGTGGTTACATATTATAAACATCTTGTACCAAGAACTCGTCTCTGGTTGTCATTGCCCTAACGCTATCGAAATCCTCAGAACATACAATAGTATTACATTATACTCAGGCCATAAGAGAATTTCGCTGGGGCAATGACTGAGACACGAGTAGATCAGCTCTTTTCCATGATTAACTCCTTACAGCAGGAGATGGAGGCGGTACAAACTAAACTTAGAGATGTGGAGGCACAGCTGGGCCATGATCACCAGGTACTGGGTCCGGCTATTCAGGATTTGCAAGTCAGAGTGGAGGCTCAGGAAGCCGTCCCCACTACGTCCGTAGCAGCTGCCGGTATGCCTAGGTTACCCCCATTCCGTTTCAATGGTGATCGTAGTCAATTTCGTGGATTTGTTAACCAATGTATACTGTTTTTTGATGTACATGCTGATTATTACCGTTCTGACCGGTCAAAAGTGTTATGTATAATCATGTTATTAACCTCACGAGCACTGGCTTGGGCTAATCCTATGATAGAGAATCGGGACATTCGTTTAAATCACCTGGATGACTTTCTGACCGCAATGGCGCAAATGTTTGATGATCCGAATCGCCGTGCTACCGCTGAATCGGCTCTCCTTTCCTTGCGTCAGGGAAAGCGTTCTGTCGTTGAATACGCCACTGAGTTCAAGAGGTTAGTGGTAGACACCGACTGGGGAAACAATGCATTATTGTCTGTTTTCAGAAAAGGTTTGTCCGGTACCATCAAGGACGAGTTAGCTCGTTCCGAATCTCCAGGGGATTTTGAACTGTTTCTCCAGCACTGTGTGCGCATTGATACCCGCTTGACGGAACGTAGACAGGAAAAATGGGCAGCTGTAAACCGTGTAAACAACTTTGCGTTTCCTTCCAGAGAACCTGCTCTCCGGACGCCACGGGAGGCCGAGGACGTTCCTATGCAAGTGGACTCTCTGCAAAAGCGAGAGACCAACGAACGTCGTGAACACCGGCTCCGTGAGCGTTTGTGTTTCTATTGCGGTCAATTGGACCATTTCTTGATCGACTGCCCGAAACGTCCAAATCGCCCAAATAAGGTATTGGCAGCCATGGCAGAGTGTGACAACACGGACGCAGAGTCCGATATCTCTGAGGCAAGTGGACACTTGGATGCGGTATTTCCCTTGACTGTAATGTCAACCTCACCGAAGGACTCAGAGGGGAAATATACCCATTGCTCGCTTCCAATTCAGATCCGGTGGGAGGGACAGCTAATACCTACCTCTGCAATGATAGACTCTGGGGCAGGGGGAAATTTCATGGACTCTTCTTTTGCCAGGAAACATGGTATCCGGACTCAGCAAAGATCCTCACCGGTTACCATGGAGACAGTAGACGGATCTCCGTTAATCTCTGGACCAGTTGATCGGGAAACAGTACCGCTAGAATACGTGATGAAACCAGGTCAGCAGGAGACCCTTGTTTTCATGGTAATTTCTTCTCCTCATTTTCCGATTATTTTAGGTATTCCGTGGCTACGGTCTACAAATCCTGTCATCGATTGGGAGACTAAGGAAATATCCTTCCCACCGCAGAGTGGTCCGACCATTAGTCCAACTGTTCCAGTTCCAGTAACACCGAATGCGGAGGGCACTGTACAGGTACCTGTTTTACCCCCGGTTTATCATAACTTCGCTGATATATGCGACAAAAGAAAAGCCGATCGGCTTCCCCCGCATAGACCGTATGATTGCCCCATAGACTTACTCCCAGGGGTGGAGATCCCGTTTGGTCATGTCTACCCGTTGGCGGCACCTGAGCTAGAAGCACTAAAAGAGTACATTGATGAAAGTCTAGCCAAGGGATTCATTCGCCCGTCTACCTCACCAGCAGGGGCACCCATCTTTTTCGTGAAAAAGAAAGAGGGGACTCTGAGACCCTGTATTGACTACCGGGAACTGAATAAAATAACCATCCGGAACCGGTATCCGTTACCGTTGATTCCTGAGCTATTGGAGAGGGTCCAACAGGCAAAAATATTCACTAAATTGGATCTCCGTGGGGCATATAATCTACTTCGCATACGTCCCGGAGACGAGTGGAAGACCGCGTTCCGATGTCGGTATGGACATTTTGAGTACCTAGTGATGCCTTTTGGACTTTGTAACGCTCCCGCGGCTTTCCAACATCTGGTTAACGATATTTTTAGGGATATAATGAACCAATTCATGGTGATTTATCTGGACGATATCCTAATCTTTTCTGATTCCCTACAGGAACACCAGGAGCACGTCAAGACCGTACTTACCCGGCTGAGGGAAAACCACCTGTACATTAAGCTGGAGAAATGCGAATTCCATTGCTCACAAATACAATTCTTAGGTTATGTCATCTCTCCTCAGGGACTGAACATGGAGTCTGGCAAGATACAAGCAATTCTAGACTGGCCGGAACCGGGAAACATCAAAGAGGTACAACGCTTTGTCGGTTTTGCCAACTTTTACCGACGCTTTATCCGTAACTTTTCAGAGATCGTTCGTCCCATCACTCTGTTAACCAAGAAAGGACAGAAGTTTGTGTGGTCCACCCAGGCCCAGGAAGCTTTCCATCGTCTCAAGGTTTGTTTTACCTCAGCGCCAATATTAGTACATCCGAATCCCGCACTTCCCTTTATCGTGGAAGTCGACGCTTCCGACTATGCATTAGGGGCCATCCTTTCTCAAAGGACTGGGGACAAGAGTCTCTTGCATCCGTGTGCTTTCTTTTCCTGCTGGTTGTCCCCTGCAGAAAGGAACTATGACATTGCGGACAAGGAATTGTTGGCGATTATTTCAGCTTTTAAGGAATGGAGACACCACTTACAGGGAGCCGCGCAGCAAGTGATAGTACTCACAGATCATCGTAATCTGGAATTTCTTAAGTCTGCCAGGTGCCTGTCTCCACGGCAAGCCCGTTGGAGCCTATTCCTTAACCAGTTCAATTTTATCGTTACCTACCGTCCAGGTTCACGTAATGGGAAAGCCGATGCCTTGTCCCGAATCCACGCCGTGGACTCCGTGCCTGGAACCCCGTCTCAGACCGTGTTATCGGATGCCAATTTCGTTGGAGTAATCCAGGACCAGGACTTGTGGAAGGACATCAAGCTGGCCTATGATGGTGACGTATTTCTTGCTGCCCCCCCGAATGATGTAACTCTTGTTCTTCGGAATGGTGTGTGGTTGAGAGAGCGACGCATTTATGTCCCGGAGGCCGTAAGACTTCGGGTTCTCAAGTTAGTCCATGACTCCGTGTTGGCTGGTCATAGGGGGGTACAGAAGACGCAGGAATTTCTGAGCCGTTTTTTCTGGTGGCCTACCTGTTTAAAGGATGTAAAGGACTATGTCCACTCATGTGTGGTTTGTGCCCGGTGCAAGGTCCCTCGTGTGGCTCCTACGGGACTCCTCCAACCGTTACCCGTGCCATCTCGCCCTTGGGGGTCTATCTCAATGGATTTTATTGTGGAGTTGCCGGTCTCAGGCGGTCACAATACCATTTTAGTGGTGGTGGATCGGTTGACAAAAGCTGCTCACTTTATTCCGTGTACCGGTCTTCCCTCAGCCGCAGAGACAGTGGATTTGGTTATCCAGAACGTATTCCGATTGCATGGGGTGCCAGACGAGATCATCTCTGACCGGGGCGTGCAGTTCACGTCTAGGTTCTGGAAGGGGTTTTGTACGGCACTCCAGATTGATGTCTGTTTGTCTTCTGCATACCATCCTCAGACAAATGGGCAAACCGAACGGACTAATCAAACCCTGGAACAATACCTTCGATGTTATGTCAGCCATCTGCAGGACGATTGGTTGAAGATGCTTCCGTTGGCGGAGTTCTCGTATAACAACACTCAGAGCAGCTCCACTAAGGTAACGCCCTTTTTTGCTAACTTGGGTTACCATCCGAATGTTTTGCCTAGGTCACCCGTTGCGGTTTCGGTGCCAGCGGTGGAGGACCGAGTGACAGAACTACGACAAAATCTGGAGATTCTAAAGGACACTGTGGCTACGGCTCAGGAGCGTTACAAGAGGTCGGCAGACACTCACCTGAAACCGGCACCCATGTATAAGGTAGGGGACTCTGTATGGTTATCCACCAAAAACCTGAGGTTGGGTGTTCCTTCGCAGAAGCTGGGACAAAAATTCATCGGTCCGTTTAAGATCACCGGGATCGTGAGCCCTGTGGCCTGTCGGCTGCGGTTACCGCACCATCTGAAGGTACACCCGGTCTTTCATGTTTCTCTCCTCAAACCCGTTTCTCCTAATACGTTTCATGGTCGTGTCGTGCCTCCTCCTCCGCCTGTGCTGGTCGACGGCGAGGAGCAGTTCGTGGTTGAGGACATTATTGACTCCCGGATCCATCGTCGTCGGCTTCAATATCTGGTACGTTGGCAGGGGTACGCCCCCGAGGACGATTCCTGGGAACCGGTGGGTAACATTCGGGCACCCCGGAAGATTGCTCAGTTTCATCGACGGTACCCGGACAAACCTGGCCCTGATCCGTCCTGAGGCCGTTTCTGGGGGGGGGAGTAATGTCAGGTTTCCGGGTTTTCCAGTTCTCTTTTGACAAAAGCTTGCCCTCGGTTAACATGGAGTTTACTGTTCTATTGCCCTACTTCCTGTCCAGCTGCTTAAAAGGCCGCCTCTAAGCCTAGTCCAGTGCCTGAGTATACTGCTTGCTGTGTGCTCCTGCCTTGCTGCTTCTAATTCCTGATTGCCTTTGGATCCTCCTGAAAGAATACCGACCGACTCTGGACCATACCCGGTTTCTTCAAGCTGTGCCTGGACTCCGTCTGCCGTCTGTGGTCAGCACTTCTGCCCGGTTCCTTCCGGTTTGTAACCACTCTGGACTATCATCCCGTACGGACACTCCTGGACTTTACCACTTGCCCCTTGTGTCCCGGCTGCTGCGCATTTAGGCCTTCCGTGGTGATTGCCGGACAGTCCCTGTATAGGGGTTCGCTCTGGTGGTCTCCCTGGGGGAGTCCGGTGCGTGGCCCCGGGAATTCCCTTCACTCCGTTTCGGGAAAGTATTTCGTGTGTTTGTTCTGCTGTGTTTGTTCCGTTCTGTACCTACCGTGGTTACATATTATAAACATCTTGTACCAAGAACTCGTCTCTGGTTGTCATTGCCCTAACGCTATTGAAATCCTCAGAACATACAATAGTATTACACAAGAAAGTAATAAGTAAGGTGGTTTGCAGATATGGGTTTCCCAAAACTATAGAAAGTAACAGAGGTGCTTACTTCAATGGAGAATTAAATGAAACAGATCATGGCTACTTTGGGATTAGAACATGCTTTCCACGTTCCCTTTGACCCACAAAGTAGTGGGAAGGTGGAACGCTTTAACGGTACTCTTAAATTAAAGTGCATAAGGAAACACACTTGTCCTGGGTAGATTGCTTGCCCATCACATTGCTTTCAGTGAGAACTGCCCGAAGAGGTATAAAGAAGCTGTCCCCATATGAATTAATGTTTGGTAGTGTTCCTTAGACAGAATTATATTTCCCACAGCAATTGCAGGCCTCGTATGCTTTTCTCACTGAATATGTCGCTGAGTTGCACAAACATCTGACTGTTACTCATAACTGTGTTCTTTCCTCCATCCCAGACCCCAAGTTTATAAGCAGCACACACACACTGGCACCAGGCGACTGGGTCGTGGTCAAGAGACACATAAGGAGACCATTGGAGCCTAGATCCAGGGAGCCATTCTAAGTGATGCTAACCACTGCCACTTCTGTCAAGATCCAAGGCAAAGATACAAGGATAACCACTCTGCCTTTTGGATTATGCTGATGGCAACTGTACCTCTTGTCCTATCAATGAGGCACTAAAAGAGGACTGTGATAACAAACTGATAAAGCATCACCAAGTTCTGTTCCAAGATATGGACTCTAAAGCACTAAGAACTGTTGGATATGCAGTCCGAGCCCAATATCTTCTAATTCTACGCCATATCTTGCAGATCCCCTGACCCTATATGAGGACTATAAGTTACGCCTGTGATGCTCCCACTCTTAGGACTGGAAAAACTGTGAGAGTACTTCAATTACTCGTGATTATTTGTAATGATAGTTGTTTCCAGAAAAGTGACCATGGATGTTTTGAGCAATAGTGAACTGTGGTTTACACATTCTGTGTAGACTTGTGAACAACTTTACCAATTTAACTAACATTTTGAGTCTAAGACATTCTGAAGGAATGAGGTCTGTCTCAAAAACTGCTGAAATTGGTGTGCCAAACCTTCGAGGCAAAGGACGTTTGACTTATATGTGTTGTGTTGGGAGAACCACTGACATAATACACTGCACAATTCCTAAGGATTTATATCTAGTGTGTGGTCACCAGGCCTATAAATGACTTCCCCGGGGCGCAGAGGGGATCGACACCTCTGCACGCCTTATGCCGCTACCTTCATATTTCCTCATGGTGTTCTAGATATAAGTGCTTTACCCAAACATTCCCTATATAACCGAGCTGCAGACAAATGTCTCCGACAATTTGGTTCTCATGTATCACTGGGTGGCCGATGGGCATTCTACAGATGGGAATGTTGGTACTATTAGTGTATGTAGCTGCTAGAATTGGTGAATTTGTAATGACAACACTATGAAAAGAGACATGTAAGATCAAGTATCACAGGCCGTCAGTTAACACATCTGCAAAACATCAAAGTGCTCCCTTGGTAAACATATATGATGAACTTTACAAACAAGATATCTATCGGTGAACGGGGTTGGCCCCTCCATGCTGTCACAGCATGGGGATATAGCTGATGGATAAATTGTCTGTAAATAATAAAAAGGGAGGAATTGTTATGGTTAATATTTTATATTAAGTTTTGGTTATCATTTAAGCAATTTATATATGTTTAATAATTTTGTATTTTTGTATTAGCTTTATAAGTGTTATTCATAAAAGCAATAGCACTGGGTGTAGTCGCTTTAAAGAGGCCTTTGTCTAAAGTTTCTTTGTTACTGAAGGTCCAGAAAACTGGACAGAACTAGATTTTTAGGAATGCAGCAGGATCCATAATTTACGATTTTGTTATTTTCAACCTATATACCCATTTTTGGTCATGTACTAAGCCGTCCCCTTTTCTTTTGTGGTTTTAATAAACTACTGTTTGGGCATCTGAGATTCAGACAAAGCCTGGTACACGGATTGACTGTGTGTTCTTGTGTTTGTCTCCGATGCATCGCTATTAAATTGGACCAACATTGGCAGATCTGGAGATCCCTTGCATCTCACCCTAAATTAGCTCTCCCAAGAAAGGGGTTTCCACGACAATAGTATAGATGTTATTCAAAAAAGATATTTTAAGAAATAACCAGCATCCCTCCTGATCAATGAGTGTGTCAAGGATTGTTGGCTGGAACGTTTTGTGGAAGGCAATGGAAACCCCGCATGCCTTCCGACTAGGGTGTGGGCCATGAAACCACGTTGGGTAATTTTTGGTTTTACATTTAGGTGTATTGGAAGCTATGAAGTGTGTCTCTTGGAATAGAGCTATTTTAACTCCCTTCCTATGAAGACGATATAAGATTTGACTCCTCTTTTCAGGTTTATTTAAACCTTTAGTATTGTAGGTGCAAAAGGTTAGGTGCGACATCACAGAAAAGAGTGGGCAGGGGATAGAAAGAGAGAAAAGAAAAGGAAAAAGAAGAAAGAAATAGAAATAAGATAGTTAAGAAAGAAAAGAGGTAAGTAAGCTAAGTAGGACTAGATGGCCTACTGCTCCTGAGTATCTACTAGTAGACTATTGTCTAATGTGGCACTCTGCCACGTCCCTAATAGAGGTACGGGGAAGCCTACGGCACTTCAAGAGCTCCCCCGTCCCCACGACGGACCCCCACATGAAATATGAATAACAATCCACGTATGCAATTTAATAATGGTCAATAACTTTTCCTTCCCTCCCTCCTCCTAACCCCCGAATGTTTGATAGATTTCAAATATAAAACATATGGCACCGGGAGAACACGGTACAACCAACTTAGAAAAATGTAATTAAACCAGAGCTCAATATCAGATCTAGATGAAGGGGAATGGGAAAAGGGGAGAAGGGGAAAGACAACTGGGGAAAGAAGGATTATGTAACGCAGGGAGTGATGCGAAGATAATGGACCAGTGGGGAGAAGCAGGAAAAATTTGGGGAGCAGGGAAAAAAAAGGGGGGGGTAAGAGAGTTGAATATGGTGTGGGGCATATGGTATGCGTAATTATGGCGGGGGAGAATAGGTGGTGAGCCGGGTGCTAGAGAGTGATGAGAGTGTGGAGAATGTAGGAAGGTAGGAAGCGGGGAGAAAGAATGAAAAAAAAAAGGGAGGGGGGGAGAAGGAGATATGATAGGAGAGGTGGGGAAAAAGCATTGATATAGTTATGCTCTATAGATAGGTAGGTAGGTAAACAGTCAAATATAATCAACATGTATCTCGCCTCCTGGCTCCTCCAGTATGTTTCCTTTCTTTCTCTGGATGGTCAGCGATTATCAGCGATGTACATCTCGGGGGGATCCTCCAGCTCGTCTGTTCTGTACTTGTCGCCATTGCTCCCTTGGTGGTAAGGGTGTGGGACCTCCCGGAGTTGGCCAATCTGGCAGACTGATCATAGGCAGTTCAAAAGTCCCTAAGAAATTAGGAAGATCTCCCAAGGACCAGAGGACTGACGACTTCCCATTCTTCTTTGCTAGGAGTTGGAAAGGATATCCCAAGCGATATGGAATATCTTTATCTTTAAGGGACTGGAGTAGTGGTCTTAAGGCCTTACGTAGTTGTAGTGTTCTCCGTGATAGGTCTGGCAGGACAATCAAGGGTGTCCCTTTATATGTACCCACTTACCCGCTCCTTTCTCTCTGCATCTTTGTAGTATGGCCTCCTTTTCTTTATAGAAGTGGACCCGACATATCACATCTCTTAGTCTGGCCGGGTCAGGGGATTTGGGACCCAGGGATCTGTGGATGCAGTCCAGTTCTGTGCGTTGTTCTGGATCACGTTGGAGGAGACGGGTGAAGAATTTTTGTGCCCATTCGTCCTGCTGTGATGGTTCCACTGCCTCTGTGAGGCCTCTAATCCTTAAATTATTACGGCGATGCCGGTTCTCGATGTCATCTAAATGGGTCAAAATGTCCTGTATCTGGGCTGTGTGCTCTGATAGGACTTGTTGATGTGATTCTATATGGGAAAATATCTGTTCCTGCACCTCTTCTGTAGCTGCTACACGCTGACCAATTTGTTTGATCTCTGATTGTATAGAGGCTATGTCCTGCTTGTGGGATTCCCTTAGTTTCGAGTCCATTTCCTGCCTGGTTGGAATTGATCTAATATGTGCTTTCCAATCCCAATCTTCCTCTTGTACCTGTGACTGGTCTGGTTTATTCTTGTCTCCTTTGTTTCTGCTGGTGGAGGTATTTGAATTGGAGGGTCTTTGTTCTTTAGGTGATGTGTGCTGTTGTGGTGGTTTTATTATGGGCTCCTCTCCGGGTGCTGCAGGTCTGCTTCCCATAGCTGCTGAAGTTTGTTGTAATATTGGGCTGGAGCCTTGCTCTGCCTGTAACTGCTCTGGAGATCGTTGTTGTGTCTGGGGCAAGGGGTTATCAGTATTCCCCTCTGTGGTGCCCAGCTTTAATGTGTCTGCATTTAGAGCTGTGCTGGCTGCCGGTATGTGTGGGGGCAGTGAGGTCGCTCCGCTGCATGTTTGCTGAGCGTTATCTCCTGTCAGGGCCCCCCATTAGCTGTATAGCTTGGGGGACACATGGTCGCACACACCCCCTCATTTGAATTTGAATATTTATTTTCAAGTATTTGCTGTGGTAAAAGTTAATATTCAGGTGGTGGTTAGTAAAGAGTTAATAAAAGTTAGCTGTGGCAATCTGCCTTGAGCTGGTTTAATCCGGTTTTTGCATATTTGAATTTTGCGGGCTTTTAAGAGCTTTTGATTGGTCGCTGTGGAAAAGTGCGGGAAAGGAGACTGTTTTTAAATACCTGGATTGCGGCATCAGCTGTTAGTCGCCGCAAGATCACGAAGAAAGAAGCACCCGCCCACCTGCCCTTTGGATCTGAGTGTTAGGCGTTGTCGTGATGTTTTTTTAGTGGGATAATCGTCCAGCTAGTGCTGGGTGGATTTGGTCTTAATTTATGGTTTCTATGGTGATTATTATTTTATTTGGAATTTATTTATTGTATTTATATTTATTGGAAATTTTTAGTAATCCCTTATTAAACATCACAGCCTATTTCTTCCAAAAAATTAAAGTGTCTTGTGTATTTATTGGGGTATTTAATTTATTTAAATGGGAGTGGGTCTTGTGCTACCATGTCTCAGTATCTGCCGGCGCCATCTTGGAGAGAGCAGCGGTGTCAGGCTGAGAGGCTGCAGCCCCGAAAAAGCGGGCAATATCAGCACCTTCTCCCTCCTGGATCTGTGTGCTTGTCGCCCGTCCTCTCCTGAGTGCCATTACCGTCCTGGAGCCCGTTGAGTGCCTGTGTTATTGGAGTTCTGCCGTGGGTCTGTGGGAGCTCCTTCTTTCTGCGTCCTAACGCGCCATCGGCTAGCTCCGCCCCCCCTCCATTTATTTATTTAATCATATGAACGTATACATTACCATCATATAAAAATAAACACCAGACAATAGACAATGATTGAAAAATATCAAAAGGATAAAAATCAAATTTGAATATCAAGATTATCTATATATGCAATAGCGTTATCATTTACAGTATAGAAATCATTCTTGTCACCATGGTAGGATCTCAGGGGGCACTCCTCAACAATGTGCTGGATAGTTTGTCGATCTGCTCCACAGCCACAAGTTGGAGAGTCAAATTTTCCCCACTTACACATAACATCTGCACATACGCCAAAGTTTGTTCTGATACGATTTAGAGTAACCCATATTTTCCTTGGTAGTTTAAAGCCTGGTGGAGGGTTTTGTAAGTTAGGGAACATTTGGGGATCACCGTCTACTACATTGACCCAAAGTTCTCGCCATTTCTCCTCTAAATTGAAGTCTTGTTCATGCAAGGTGATTGCAGTTCGAATGGGTGGGTGTCTTGATTGCAATCGTTGTATTGTAACATCTCTGATATTTTGATGTATTGGAAGTTTTTCATTATTCACTACTTTAGTGTATTCTTTAAGAAGGAGCTTTTGTCTTCTTAGATTTGCAGGTGCGATATGACTCAGGCAGGGCTGTATTTTGCCTTCATGCTGCCCTAGGCACTTTAAGTGGTCGTGCCCCTTAGTGACAACGTAAAACTGAGTTTTCGCACTCGACATCTGTTTAAGGCAGATCTACTCTGTAAAACACTTTAAAAAGTATAAATGAGAAACAAAGGGCACTACCCCCCCCCAATGGGGATCACCACAGGCACATCAAAACATAGCATGAGTATAAAATATTCCCACCACACCGTCCCCACTTATATACTGTGACTGTCACACTGCCCCTAATAAACTACACACTGCCCTCCCTTATAAATTATACCCACCACACCTTCCTCAATTATGAAATATGATCTGCACATTGACCTCACATCATGCTACCCCCTCCTCACAGTGTCCCATGCATGCTGCCCCCTCCTCACAATGTCTTATGCATGCTGCCCCCTCATCACAATGTCCCATGCATGCTGCCCCCTCATCACAATGTCCCATGCATGCTGCCCCCTCCTCACAGTGTCCCATGCATGCTGCCCCCTCCTCACAGGGTCCCATGCATGCTGCCCCCTCCTCACAGGGTCCCATGCATGCTGCCCCCTCCTCACAGGGTCCCATGCATGCTGCTCCATCCTCACAGTGTCCCATGCATGCTGCTCCATCCTCACAGTGTCCCATGCATGCTGCTCCATCCTCACAGTGTCCCATGCATGCTGCTCCATCCTCACAGTGTCCCATGCATGCTGCTCCCTCCTCACAGTGTCCCATGCATGCTGCTCCCTCCTCACAGTGTCCCATGCATGCTGCTCCATCCTCACAGTGTCCCATGCATGCTGATCCCTCCTCACAGTGTCCCATGCATGCTGCTCCATCCTCACAGTGTCCCATGCATGCTGCTCCCTCCTCACAGTGTCCCATGCATGCTGCTCCCTCCTCACGGTGTCCCATGCATGCTGCTCCATCCTCACAGTGTCCCATGCATGCTGCTCCATCCTCACAGTGTCCCATGCATGCTGCTCCCTCCTCACGGTGTCCCATGCATGCTGCTCCATCCTCACAGTGTCCCATGCATGCTGCTCCATCCTCACAGTGTCCCATGCATGCTGCTCCATCCTCACAGTGTCCCATGCATGCTGCTCCATCCTCACAGTGTCCCATGCATGCTGCTCCATCCTCACAGTGTCCCATGCATGCTGCTCCCTCCTCACAATGTCCCATGCATGCTGCTCCCTCCTCACAGGGTCCCATGCATGCTGCTCCCTCCTCACAGGGTCCCATGCATGCTGCTCCCTCCTCACAGGGTCCCATGCATGCTGCTCCCTCCTCACAGGGTCCCATGCATGCTGCCCCCTCCTCACAGTGTCCCATGCATGCTGCCCTCTCCTCACAGTGTCCCATGCATGCTGCTCCATCCTCACAGTGTCCCATGCATGCTGCTCCATCCTCACAGTGTCCCATGCATGCTGCTCCCTCCTCACAGGGTCCCATGCATGCTGCTCCCTCCTCACAGTGTCCCATGCATGCTGCTCCCTCCTCACAGTGTCCCATGCATGCTGCTCCCTCCTCACAGTGTCCCATGCATGCTGCTCCCTCCTCACAGTGTCCCATGCATGCTGCTCCATCCTCACAGTGTCCCATGCATGCTGCCCCCTCCTCACAGTGTCCCATGCATGCTGCCCCCTCCTCACAGTGTCCCATGCATGCTGCCCCCTCCTCACAGTGTCCCATGCATGCTGCCCCCTCCTCACAGTGTCCCATGCATGCTGCCCCCTCCTCACAGTGTCCCATGCATGCTGCCCCCTCCTCACAGTGTCCCATGCATGCTGCTCCATCCTCACAGTGTCCCATGCATGCTGCCCCGTCCTCACAGTGTCCCATGCATGCTGCCCCCTCCTCACAGTGTCCCATGCATGCTGCCCCCTCCTCACAGTGTCCCATGCATGCTGCCCCCTCCTCACAGTGTCCCATGCATGCTGCCCCCTCCTCACAGTGTCCCATGCATGCTGCCCCCTCCTCACAGTGTCCCATGCATGCTGCCCCCTCCTCACAGTGTCCCATGCATGCTGCTCCCTCCTCACGGTGTCCCATGCATGCTGCTCCATCCTCACGGTGTCCCATGCATGCTGCTCCATCCTCACAGTGTCCCATGCATGCTTCTCCATCCTCACAGTGTCCCATGCATGCTGCTCCCTCCTCACAATGTCCCATGCATGCTGCTCCCTCCTCACAGGGTCCCATGCATGCTGCTCCCTCCTCACAGGGTCCCATGCATGCTGCTCCCTCCTCACAGGGTCCCATGCATGCTGCCCCCTCCTCACAGTGTCCCATGCATGCTGCCCCCTCCTCACAGTGTCCCATGCATGCTGCTCCATCCTCACAGTGTCCCATGCATGCTGCTCCATCCTCACAGTGTCCCATGCATGCTGCTCCCTCCTCACAGTGTCCCATGCATGCTGCTCCCTCCTCACAGTGTCCCATGCATGCTGCTCCCTCCTCACAGTGTCCCATGCATGCTGCTCCATCCTCACAGTGTCCCATGCATGCTGCCCCCTCCTCACAGTGTCCCATGCATGCTGCCCCCTCCTCACAGTGTCCCATGCATGCTGTCCCCTCCTCACAGTGTCCCATGCATGCTGCTCCATCCTCACAGTGTCCCATGCATGCTGCTCCATCCTCACAGTGTCCCATGCATGCTGCCCCCTCCTCACAATGTCCCATGCATGCTGCCCCCTCCTCACAGTGTCCCATGCATGCTGCCCCTCTCCATGAGCTCCTAATGCTGCCTTACTCTTTTCCATAATGACACCTCCATGCTGCCCCATTCATCATACTAAGACCACCACACTAACGCTTATGCTGAGACCCCCCCCCACACACACACACACTACCCCACTCTTGATATTGACTCCCCTACATTGCTCCACTCCATACTGAGCCCACACATGCTGCCCCTTCTCCATAATGAGCTCCCAATGCTGCCCCCCTCTCATTCTGAGTCCTTACACTCCCCCCATCGATTTTGTCATTGCACTATCCCTCAACCCTTGTCCTCTGTCTCTAGCATTAGCCCCTCTCTCCCATTCCCCCAGCAGCAGCCTCACTCCCCCGCCTTCAGCATCAGCCTCTCTCTCCCCCAGCCTCCCCCAGCCTCAGCCTCTCTCTCCCCCAGCCTCCCCCCAGCCTCAGCCTCTCTCTCCCCCCAGCCTCTCCCCCAGCCTCAGCCTCTCTCTCCCCCCAGCCTCCCCCCCAGCCTCAGCCTCTCTCTCCCCCCAGCCTCCCCCCCAGCCTCAGCCTCTCTCTCCCCCCAGCCTCCCCCCCAGCCTCCCCCCCAGCCTCAGCCTCTCTCTCCCCCCAGCCTCCCCCCCAGCCTCAGCCTCTCTCTCCCCCCAGCCTCCCCCCCAGCCTCAGCCTCTCTCTCCCCCCAGCCTCTCCCCCAGCCTCAGCCTCTCTCTCCCCCCAGCCTCCCCCCCAGCCTCAGCCTCTCTCTCCCCCCAGCCTCCCCCCCAGCCTCAGCCTCTCTCTCCCCCCAGCCTCCCCCCCAGCCTCCCCCCCAGCCTCAGCCTCTCTCTCCCCCCAGCCTCCCCCCAGCCTCAGCCTCTCTCTCCCCCCAACCTCCCCCCCAGCCTCAGCCTCTCTCTCCCCCCAGCCTCCCCCCCAGCCTCAGCCTCTCTCTCCCCCCAGCCTCCCCCCCAGCCTCAGCCTCTCTCTCCCCCCAGCCTCCCCCCCAGCCTCAGCCTCTCTCTCCCCCCAGCCTCCCCCCCAGCCTCAGCCTCTCTCTCCCCCCAGCCTCCCCCCCAGCCTCAGCCTCTCTCTCCCCCCAGCCTCCCCCCCAGCCTCAGCCTCTCTCTCCCCCCAGCCTCCCCCCAGCCTCAGCCTCTCTCTCCCCCCAGCCTCCCCCCCAGCCTCAGCCTCTCTCTTCCCAGCCTCCCCCCAGCCTCTCTCTTTTCCCAGCCTCCCACCAGCCTCTCTCTTTTCCCAGCCTCCCCCCAGCCTCTCTTTTCCCAGCCTCCCCCCAGCCTCTCTCTCTTCCCAGCCTCCCCCCCAGCCTCAGCCTCTCTTTTCCCAGCCTCCCCCCAGCCTCTCTCTTTTCCCAACCTCCCCCCAGCCTCTCTCTTTTCCCAGCCTCCCCCCAGCCTCTCTCTTTTCCCAGCCTCTCTCTTTTCCCAGCCTCCCCCCAGCCAAAAAGAGGCATCGCAACGATCATCAACTAACCTGTAAGGTGCCCATACATTCTAGGCTCTGCCTTACGCATACCTGCTCCGGTGCCTGCTGCCCTGCTCTGCTATTATCCTCTTCTGGCTGGCTCCAGCTCCAGTCGCGTCCTCCTCCGCGGCGTGTGTTGTCTGCAGAATTGGACGCTGCAGCACGGGGCAGTGAGCTGATTGGCGCGCCCGCGCGCCTCTGACCCGGAAGTGCAGGCGCTGGAACTTCCGGGGTTATTATCAAAAACAATTAATTTGAGTTGAGTTTTGAAACCAAAACCGAAAGACCTCACTCATCAATAAAATTATTAAACTTTATTATTTCATCAATATTTAGAAAAACACACCCAGTGATTGTGGACACACACAGGGGCATAAAGGAGGATTTTGGGAGCAACCTAGGACTTGATCCTTATATTCTCTTTTAAGAGGTACAGCTCCTATATAACCTACGGGGTAACATGCACAAAGGTGTACACACAGGCGCCACACTTTTCTCTGGGCACCCCCGTTCAGTTTCAATAATCCTAAATGCACCCTCAATAAAAAGTATTTGCCACTAGCAGGGCCGGGAAATGGAGGAGGGGGGAGAAAACATTCTCTATGGGGTCCCTATCTCACCCTATGAACCTTACTCCCACCTACCAACGGAGGGTGTGACGCCGTAACTGTTTTGGGCGCCCCCGTTCCACGTCGGCTGACCCTTAATGCGCCTTGACTCCAAGTGGATAATACTAAAAATGGCACAACATTCGTACGTGATTCAAGATGATAGAGTAATGAACCCACAACCTGTGCTTTGATAGCATAAATATCCTTTCTCACCAGAATTTAAAATTGAAAGTCAATATGCTATCACTTAAATCCGTACGTTCTTGTAACCATTAAACATGGAAACACACAAAACTTCCAACTATGCAGGTATGTCAAACAAGCACTTAGATAACAGATTCCTCAATTGTGCATTTATATTTAAGCAAGTTCCTGCATATTATGAAGCCAACAACAAATCAAAAACTGAAATTCCAAGGGGGAATTATTGAATTCCAACTACTTCCCTTTTAGATGTATCTTTTCAAACCGCCTCGACGCGTTTCCCCTTCATTTTAAATTCAAGGATCATCAGGAGGCAAAGAATCCTAGTTGTCAGATGTGGTGATCCATGGCTGTGTGCCCTGATCACAGAGTATGCAGGGTTTAAAAGCCGGTGCCATAAGATCACATGGACAAGACCGACCAATCAAAATCACTGGCTAATTAGTTTCTGCTGATTTTTGCTTCACATACCACCTTGATGCACGCAGGCGCTGTGTAGTTGTATGCAAATTCAGACAGGTGCGGCAACTAAACGAATGCCGCCCATTTTCTTAAAGTCATCAGATGTAATCACCCCCATATTATCACAATCATGCTCTCCCATAAAAAAGTAAAAAAATCGAGCGATATTTATTCATCACAAATGCTCAGCTTAATCCGGATACTGTATACTATGATATGTTGTATTACACCTTAAGTCCTAGATGCAAACACAGAATCGTGCCTGCACACTAAACTTCCAGCAAAATACATGTGAAAAGCCTCCACAAGCATCACCCAATCAGATGCTGTATTTCAGGAAAGCCTCCAATCATAAAGGCCGCCACACCTAGCCCAATCAGCCGCATACACGTCACCAAATAGGACGCCAACCAATCGGAATATCCATCTAGATTGACGTCACCGCGCACGCGCGCCAGAACGCCAGATTCACTAACATTTGAGAGGATTTCATCGCGCATGCGCAATAGAAACCCCGGCCTCACAGAAGCGTCCCATTACATCAAAGCAACAGATGCATTAGGCACTGTTGCGCACGCGCGGAGAAACGTGAGCTTCTAAGGAGCACAGGACACATTTATTAACCCTTACCGGGTTAAGGTGAATTTTAAAAAGGGTGTCACAAGCTGTATAATGACGGCGCAATGTAAGGGGATGTATTTTATTTAGGGAGATGTAATATCCTTGTCAATAACAGCATGATTAAGATGGGAAGGGGGGGGGGAAATGATTTGAAAGGGGGCCGTCAATTAAAGGCAACAAACAAACCTATTTATCAATACCAGTGATTTTGAACATCTTCAGATTATGAAGGTGTATAGAACTAATGCCCGTAAATCCCCTTTCTCGGGGCAATGACGGGTTGGGTATAAATTAAACGGGACCTAATATTTGTTTTTATATTTTTATTTTTATTCTCCATTAATATGGGACCAGTTTAGAACAAGTGAGAGAAAAAATTTATGTATTGTATATAAAACCACTGGAGAGTATTGTTATTTTCTACTTATTATTTTTATTGGTTTATAGAAATGGGGAATAAGTTAGCCTATCGTTAAGACCCATCGGCACCTGTGTTTTTAGAAAATAAATCCATCTACATTCTCTCTGTAAAATTCTCCTATCCAAATCACCACCCCTAGGGCTTGCTTTAACCACTTCAATGATGACAAACGAGATGGACTTGCTATTACCCTGATGAAATTCCCAGACGTGACGGGCCAAGGGGGTGTCCCTCTTGTCTCTAATGTCCCCCAAATGCTCTCCGATGCGTCTACGTAGTTCCCTTGTAGTTTTGCCCACATAGTTTAGGGGACAGCTACAAGTAGCCATATAGACCAACCCACTTGTTTTGCAATTGCAAAAATCGTTGATGACATATTTTTTACCGGTACTGGCACTGAAAAATTTTTTTTTGATTTAACCACCCAATTGCAATACTTGCAGTCCCCACACCGGAAGCATCCTAAAGGTTTCCTTTCAAGCCAAGTGCCTGGGGGAACTGGTCTCTGATAGTGGCTGTGGACCAGTTGATCCCTCAGCGAAGTTCCACGTCTGTAAGTGATGGATGGACAGGGGGCAATATTGTTACAAATGTCTGGATCTGCACGAAGGATTCCCCAGTGTCTTCGGAGTATGCCATAGATTCTTTCTGACTGACAGTCGAAAGTACCAATAACTCTAATAATTTCCTCATCCTTTTCCTTCTCCCGAGGTTGTAAAAGAGAATCCCTATCTCTGTTTAGGGCATGCTTAAAAGCTCCTCTTAACACATCATCTGGATAGCCTCTTTGTCTAAAGCGCTCTTGTAGGTCCCTAGACTGCTCAAAAAAGTCATCTCTCTTAGAACAATTTCTCCTCATACGGAGATATTGTCCTTTAGGTATTCCACGTTTTAGAGGGACCGGATGGAAACTATCCCATCTTAAGAGGTTATTTGTTGAAGTTGGTTTCCTATAAGTTCGAGAGGAAAGATGACCCTGATTATCCACTGAAAACACAATATCCAAAAAGGCCAGTGATGATGACTCTATTTCGCTTGTAAATGACAGACCAAAATCATTAGTGTTAATCTCCTTGATGAATCTATGGAAGTCTATTTTACTACCTGACCAAATCAAAAAAATATCATCGATGAATCTCCCCCAAAAGTGGATCAATTTGACCCACCAGGGAGATTCATCGGAAAAAATGACGGTTTCCTCCCACCAGCCCAGGAGCAGGTTGGCATACGACGGGGCACAGGAACTCCCCATCGCAGTGCCCCTGCGCTGGTGGAAGTACTTACCGTCAAAAACAAAATAATTGTGCGTCAAGGTATATGTCAGAAGCTCCAATATTAAGTTGTTATGGGGTTGCAAGTACACTGCTCTAGACCTAAGATAATGACGTACTGCTTCAATACCCCTAGCATGTGGTATGGAGCTATATAGGGCTTCCACATCAATTGATGCAAGGAACATTTCTGATTCGATCAAGACCCCGTCTGTTTTCAAAAGGAGATCAGAGGTATCCCGGATATAGGATGGTAGGGCAAGGACGAAGGGTTTGAGGATTACATCGATATAAATACCAACATTTTGGGTAATTGACCCCACTCCCGAAACTATTGGGCGTCCCTTAAGTGGGGGATACCCCTTATGAATTTTCGGGAGTGTATAAAATGTGGCCACTGATGGTTTAGTTGGTAACAAAAATTCATATTCCTTCTGGGAAATTAGATGTGTCTCAAGGGCCTGATCCAAGATCACTGTGAGCTCAAGCAAAAATATACTCGTGGGGTCGGTCTCAAGAACCCCGTAAGTTGTTTTATCATCCAGGAGACACCTGCACATACCCCTATATACATCATGGTCCATCACAACAAGGTTTCCACCTTTATCTGATGGTTTCACTATAATCATCTGATTATTTCTAAGTAGTCCAAGGGCCTCCCTTTCACCCTCAGTAAGATTACTAGGATTTGAACCACCCTGCAATCTTGCAATATCATCCTCTACCAGTTTAAGGAATATATCAATGCTTGATAATTCACTTAACGGAGGTAACCTCTTACTCTTGTTGCACAGCTCTGTAAAAGGACCATGACTTCTGTCTCGTTCTCCCTCCTCCAGGAGTTCCGTCAGGATATTTACTCCCTCCAAGTCAGAGACCTCAATCCCCAGTTGTTTACATTTCTCACTATCGTTGTTTTTAAAAAAAAATTTCCATTTAAGTTTCCTACAAAACAAATTAATATCTTTAGTCCAAGAAAATCTGTCAAATGACTGTGTCGGCACAAAAGACAGACCCTTTCTTAGGACGGATAACATATCATTTGTGAGAATGAGTGGGGAGAGATTTATTATCTGGGTATCATTCAAGTTTTTACGCCTGTTTGGTCCCGACTCCTCAGATTGTAGGAGTTCGGGATTCCCTTCTCTAAAAAAGAAGGAGCAGCAGCAGATGAGGAGGAAAAATGAGGCAAGGCAGAGCCTGAGACAGACTGTGTTGGGCCCCGAAACGGTCTTATTTCTGCGTTCGAACCATGAGAGAAATAATTCCCTCTCTGATTGCGCCATCGCTGTCTACGAGGTGGTCTATTGATGTGACCCCTTCCTCTATAGTAATCCCCTGAATAAGATGGACCCCCTCTTTCTGAATCCGAAAACTCCTGATCCGACGAAGATATATCTGTATATATTTTTGGCTCACTAGATGTTGTAAAATTGTAGGCCCTCTTATCCTTGAAATCGTTGAAATCACGCAAAAATTGTTTATGTTTTCGCTTTTTTAAGGTTGCTTGGTACTTTTCTATACTATTCTGCAAGGATATTTCTTTCCTCCCGAAATCAGGATCACTTTTCAACTCCAGTGCCTTCTTCCTCAGTATGTCCAATTTGGTCAAAGATTCGTTATAGTTTATTTTTTCTTTTTCAAGGAGCAATTGCATAAACCTTAGCGAGGACCCCACTGACTCTTTCTCCCAGTTGGACAAAAACTCAGGATCCTGTAACCTTGGGGCCGGATTTATATTGATCCGCAATCCCCTAGGGACAATGTTTTGCTTGATATAATTTTCTAGGGCTTTAACTTCCCACCAGGCCCTCAGGTTTTCAGAATAAAGGTCCTGCAAATCCCTAAAAATAATTCTTAAAGATGAAGAATTTGATCCTGAGTTTGTGTCCTCCGTGGAGAAGGCCAGAACTGCGTCCTCCAGCCAATCGTCTGCTCCAACAGATCCCGATAAAAAACCCGCCATAGAACCTTGGGTTATTATCAAAAACAATTAATTTGAGTTGAGTTTTGAAACCAAAACCGAAAGACCTCACTCATCAATAAAATTATTAAACTTTATTATTTCATCAATATTTAGAAAAACACACCCAGTGATTGTGGACACACACAGGGGCATAAAGGAGGATTTTGGGAGCAACCTAGGACTTGATCCTTATATTCTCTTTTAAGAGGTACAGCTCCTATATAACCTACGGGGTAACATGCACAAAGGTGTACACACAGGCGCCACACTTTTCTCTGGGCACCCCCGTTCAGTTTCAATAATCCTAAATGCACCCTCAATAAAAAGTATTTGCCACTAGCAGGGCCGGGAAATGGAGGAGGGGGGAGAAAACGTTCTCTATGGGGTCCCTATCTCACCCTATGAACCTTACTCCCACCTACCAACGGAGGGTGTGACGCCGTAACTGTTTTGGGCGTCCCCGTTCCACGTCGGCTGACCCTTAATGCGCCCTGACTCCAAGTGGATAATACTAAAAATGGCACAACATTCGTACGTGATTCAAGATGATAGAGTAATGAACCCACAACCTGTGCTTTGATAGCATAAATATCCTTTCTCACCAGAATTTAAAATTGAAAGTCAATATGCTATCACTTAAATCCGTACGTTCTTGTAACCATTAAACATGGAAACACACAAAACTTCCAACTATGCAGGTATGTCAAACAAGCACTTAGATAACAGATTCCTCAATTGTGCATTTATATTTAAGCAAGTTCCTGCATATTATGAAGCCAACAACAAATCAAAAACTGAAATTCCAAGGGGGAATTATTGAATTCCAACTACTTCCCTTTTAGATGTATCTTTTCAAACCGCCTCGACGCGTTTCCCCTTCATTTTAAATTCAAGGATCATCAGGAGGCAAAGAATCCTAGTTGTCAGATGCAGTGATCCATGGCTGTGTGCCCTGATCACAGAGTATGCAGGGTTTAAAAGCCGGTGCCATAAGATCACATGGACAAGACCGACCAATCAAAATCACTGGCTAATTAGTTTCTGCTGATTTTTGCTTCACATACCACCTTGATGCACGCAGGCGCTGTGTAGTTGTATGCAAATTCAGACAGGTGCGGCAACTAAACGAATGCCGCCCATTTTCTTAAAGTCATCAGATGTAATCACCCCCATATTATCACAATCATGCTCTCCCATAAAAAAGTAAAAAAATCGAGCGATATTTATTCATCACAAATGCTCAGCTTAATCCGGATACTGTATACTATGATATGTTGTATCACACCTTAAGTCCTAGATGCAAACACAGAATCGTGCCTGCACACTAAACTTCCAGCAAAATACATGTGAAAAGCCTCCACAAGCATCACCCAATCAGATGCTGTATTTCAGGAAAGCCTCCAATCATAAAGGCCGCCACACCTAGCCCAATCAGCCGCATACACGTCACCAAATAGGACGCCAACCAATCGGAATATCCATCTAGATTGACGTCACCGCGCACGCGCGCCAGAACGCCAGATTCACTAACATTTGAGAGGATTTCATCGCGCATGCGCAATAGAAACCCCGGCCTCACAGAAGCGTCCCATTACATCAAAGCAACAGATGCATTAGGCACTGTTGCGCACGCGCGGAGAAACGTGAGCTTCTAAGGAGCACAGGACACATTTATTAACCCTTACCGGGTTAAGGTGAATTTTAAAAAGGGTGTCACAAGCTGTATAATGACGGCGCAATTTAAGGGGATGTATTTTATTTAGGGAGATGTAATATCCTTGTCAATAACAGCATGATTAAGATGGGAAGGGGGGGGGGAAATGATTTGAAAGGGGGCCGTCAATTAAAGGCAACAAACAAACCTATTTATCAATACCAGTGATTTTGAACATCTTCAGATTATGAAGGTGTATAGAACTAATGCCCGTAAATCCCCTTTCTCGGGGCAATGACGGGTTGGGTATAAATTTTATAAATGCTGTTATTGACAAGGATATTACATCTCCCTAAATAAAATACATCCCCTTAAATTGCGCCGTCATTATACAGCTTGTGACACCCTTTTTAAAATTCACCTTAACCCGGTAAGGGTTAATAAATGTGTCCTGTGCTCCTTAGAAGCTCACGTTTCTCCGCGCGTGCGCAACAGTGCCTAATGCATCTGTTGCTTTGATGTAATGGGACGCTTCTGTGAGGCCGGGGTTTCTATTGCGCATGCGCGATGAAATCCTCTCAAATGTTAGTGAATCTGGCGTTCTGGCGCGCGTGCGCGGTGACGTCAATCTAGATGGATATTCCGATTGGTTGGCGTCCTATTTGGTGACGTGTATGCGGCTGATTGGGCTAGGTGTGGCGGCCTTTATGATTGGAGGCTTTCCTGAAATACAGCATCTGATTGGGTGATGCTTGTGGAGGCTTTTCACATGTATTTTGCTGGAAGTTTAGTGTGCAGGCACGATTCTGTGTTTGCATCTAGGACTTAAGGTGTAATACAACATATCATAGTATACAGTATCCGGATTAAGCTGAGCATTTGTGATGAATAAATATCGCTCGATTTTTTTACTTTTTTATGGGAGAGCATGATTGTGATAATATGGGGGTGATTACATCTGATGACTTTAAGAAAATGGGCGGCATTCGTTTAGTTGCCGCACCTGTCTGAATTTGCATACAACTACACAGCGCCTGCGTGCATCAAGGTGGTATGTGAAGCAAAAATCAGCAGAAACTAATTAGCCAGTGATTTTGATTGGTCGGTCTTGTCCATGTGATCTTATGGCACCGGCTTTTAAACCCTGCATACTCTGTGATCAGGGCACACAGCCATGGATCACTGCATCTGACAACTAGGATTCTTTGCCTCCTGATGATCCTTGAATTTAAAATGAAGGGGAAACGCGTCGAGGCGGTTTGAAAAGATACATCTAAAAGGGAAGTAGTTGGAATTCAATAATTCCCCCTTGGAATTTCAGTTTTTGATTTGTTGTTGGCTTCATAATATGCAGGAACTTGCTTAAATATAAATGCACAATTGAGGAATCTGTTATCTAAGTGCTTGTTTGACATACCTGCATAGTTGGAAGTTTTTTGTTTCCATGTTTAATAGTTACAAGAACGTACGGATTTAAGTGATAGCATATTGACTTTCAATTTTAAATTCTGGTGAGAAAGGATATTTATGCTATCAAAGCACAGGTTGTGGGTTCATTACTCTATCATCTTGAATCACGTACGAATGTTGTGCCATTTTTAGTATTATCCACTTGGAGTCAGGGCGCATTAAGGGTCAGCCGACGTGGAACGGGGGCGCCCAAAACAGTTACGGCGTCACACCCTCCGTTGGTAGGTAGGAGTAAGGTTCATAGGGTGAGATAGGGACCCCATAGAGAATGTTTTCTCCCCCCTCCTCCATTTCCCGGCCCTGCTAGTGGCAAATACTTTTTATTGAGGGTGCATTTAGGATTATTGAAACTGAACGGGGGTGCCCAGAGAAAAGTGTGGCGCCTGTGTGTACACCTTTGTGCATGTTACCCCGTAGGTTATATAGGAGCTGTACCTCTTAAAAGAGAATATAAGGATCAAGTCCTAGGTTGCTCCCAAAATCCTCCTTTATGCCCCTGTGTGTGTCCACAATCACTGGGTGTGTTTTTCTAAATATTGATGAAATAATAAAGTTTAATAATTTTATTGATGAGTGAGGTCTTTCGGTTTTGGTTTCAAAACTCAACTCAAATTAATTGTTTTTGATAATAACCCAAGGTTCTATGGCGGGTTTTTTATCGGGATCTGTTGGAGCAGACGATTGGCTGGAGGACGCAGTTCAGGCCTTCTCCACGGAGGACACAAACTCAGGATCAAATTCTTCATCTTTAAGAATTATTTTTAGGGATTTGCAGGACCTTTATTCTGAAAACCTGAGGGCCTGGTGGGAAGTTAAAGCCCTAGAAAATTATATCAAGCAAAACATTGTCCCTAGGGGATTGCGGATCAATATAAATCCGGCCCCAAGGTTACAGGATCCTGAGTTTTTGTCCAACTGGGAGAAAGAGTCAGTGGGGTCCTCGCTAAGGTTTATGCAATTGCTCCTTGAAAAAGAAAAAATAAACTATAACGAATCTTTGACCAAATTGGACATACTGAGGAAGAAGGCACTGGAGTTGAAAAGTGATCCTGATTTCGGGAGGAAAGAAATATCCTTGCAGAATAGTATAGAAAAGTACCAAGCAACCTTAAAAAAGCGAAAACATAAACAATTTTTGCGTGATTTCAACGATTTCAAGGATAAGAGGGCCTACAATTTTACAACATCTAGTGAGCCAAAAATATATACAGATATATCTTCGTCGGATCAGGAGTTTTCGGATTCAGAAAGAGGGGGTCCATCTTATTCAGGGGATTACTATAGAGGAAGGGGTCACATCAATAGACCACCTCGTAGACAGCGATGGCGCAATCAGAGAGGGAATTATTTCTCTCATGGTTCGAACGCAGAAATAAGACCGTTTCGGGGCCCAACAGAGTCTGTCTCAGGCTCTGCCTTGCCTCATTTTTCCTCCTCATCTGCTGCTGCTCCTTCTTTTTTAGAGAAGGGAATCCCGAACTCCTACAATCTGAGGAGTCGGGACCAAACAGGCGTAAAAACTTGAATGATACCCAGATAATAAATCTCTCCCCACTCATTCTCACAAATGATATGTTATCCGTCCTAAGAAAGGGTCTGTCTTTTGTGCCGACACAGTCATTTGACAGATTTTCTTGGACTAAAGATATTAATTTGTTTTGTAGGAAACTTAAATGGAAATTTTTTTTTAAAAACAACGATAGTGAGAAATGTAAACAACTGGGGATTGAGGTCTCTGACTTGGAGGGAGTAAATATCCTGACGGAACTCCTGGAGGAGGGAGAACGAGACAGAAGTCATGGTCCTTTTACAGAGCTGTGCAACAAGAGTAAGAGGTTACCTCCGTTAAGTGAATTATCAAGCATTGATATATTCCTTAAACTGGTAGAGGATGATATTGCAAGATTGCAGGGTGGTTCAAATCCTAGTAATCTTACTGAGGGTGAAAGGGAGGCCCTTGGACTACTTAGAAATAATCAGATGATTATAGTGAAACCATCAGATAAAGGTGGAAACCTTGTTGTGATGGACCATGATGTATATAGGGGTATGTGCAGGTGTCTCCTGGATGATAAAACAACTTACGGGGTTCTTGAGACCGACCCCACGAGTATATTTTTGCTTGAGCTCACAGTGATCTTGGATCAGGCCCTTGAGACACATCTAATTTCCCAGAAGGAATATGAATTTTTGTTACCAACTAAACCATCAGTGGCCACATTTTATACACTCCCGAAAATTCATAAGGGGTATCCCCCACTTAAGGGACGCCCAATAGTTTCGGGAGTGGGGTCAATTACCCAAAATGTTGGTATTTATATCGATGTAATCCTCAAACCCTTCGTCCTTGCCCTACCATCCTATATCCGGGATACCTCTGATCTCCTTTTGAAAACAGACGGGGTCTTGATCGAATCAGAAATGTTCCTTGCATCAATTGATGTGGAAGCCCTATATAGCTCCATACCACATGCTAGGGGTATTGAAGCAGTACGTCATTATCTTAGGTCTAGAGCAGTGTACTTGCAACCCCATAACAACTTAATATTGGAGCTTCTGACATATACCTTGACGCACAATTATTTTGTTTTTGACGGTAAGTACTTCCACCAGCGCAGGGGCACTGCGATGGGGAGTTCCTGTGCCCCGTCGTATGCCAACCTGCTCCTGGGCTGGTGGGAGGAAACCGTCATTTTTTCCGATGAATCTCCCTGGTGGGTCAAATTGATCCACTTTTGGGGGAGATTCATCGATGATATTTTTTTGATTTGGTCAGGTAGTAAAATAGACTTCCATAGATTCATCAAGGAGATTAACACTAATGATTTTGGTCTGTCATTTACAAGCGAAATAGAGTCATCATCACTGGCCTTTTTGGATATTGTGTTTTCAGTGGATAATCAGGGTCATCTTTCCTCTCGAACTTATAGGAAACCAACTTCAACAAATAACCTCTTAAGATGGGATAGTTTCCATCCGGTCCCTCTAAAACGTGGAATACCTAAAGGACAATATCTCCGTATGAGGAGAAATTGTTCTAAGAGAGATGACTTTTTTGAGCAGTCTAGGGACCTACAAGAGCGCTTTAGACAAAGAGGCTATCCGGATGATGTGTTAAGAGGAGCTTTTAAGCATGCCCTAAACAGAGATAGGGATTCTCTTTTACAACCTCGGGAGAAGGAAAAGGATGAGGAAATTATTAGAGTTATTGGTACTTTCGACTGTCAGTCAGAAAGAATCTATGGCATACTCCGAAGACACTGGGGAATCCTTCGTGCAGATCCAGACATTTGTAACAATATTGCCCCCTGTCCATCCATCACTTACAGACGTGGAACTTCGCTGAGGGATCAACTGGTCCACAGCCACTATCAGAGACCAGTTCCCCCAGGCACTTGGCTTGAAAGGAAACCTTTAGGATGCTTCCGGTGTGGGGACTGCAAGTATTGCAATTGGGTGGTTAAATCAAAAATTTTTTCAGTGCCAGTACCGATAAAAAATATGTCATCAACGATTTTTGCAATTGCAAAACAAGTGGGTTGGTCTATATGGCTACTTGTAGCTGTCCCCTAAACTATGTGGGCAAAACTACAAGGGAACTACGTAGACGCATCGGAGAGCATTTGGGGGACATTAGACACAAAAGGGACACCCCCTTGGCCCGTCACGTCTGGGAATTTCATCAGGGTAAAAACAAGTCCATCTCGTTTGTCATCATTGAAGTGGTTAAAGCAAGCCCTAGGGGTGGTGATTTGGATAGGAGAATTTTACAGAGAGAATGTAGATGGATTTATTTTCTAAAAACACAGGTGCCGATGGGTCTTAACGATAGGCTAACTTATTCCCCATTTCTATAAACCAATAAAAATAATAAGTAGAAAATAACAATACTCTCCAGTGGTTTTATATACAATACATAAATTTTTTCTCTCACTTGTTCTAAACTGGTCCCATATTAATGGAGAATAAAAATAAAAATATAAAAACAAATATTAGGTCCCGTTTAATTTATACCCAACCCGTCATTGCCCCGAGAAAGGGGATTTACGGGCATTAGTTCTATACACCTTCATAATCTGAAGATGTTCAAAATCACTGGTATTGATAAATAGGTTTGTTTGTTGCCTTTAATTGACGGCCCCCTTTCAAATCATTTCCCCCCCCTTCCCATCTTAATCATGCTGTTATTGACAAGGATATTACATCTCCCTAAATAAAATACATCCCCTTAAATTGCGCCGTCATTATACAGCTTGTGACACCCTTTTTAAAATTCACCTTAACCCGGTAAGGGTTAATAAATGTGTCCTGTGCTCCTTAGAAGCTCACGTTTCTCCGCGCGTGCGCAACAGTGCCTAATGCATCTGTTGCTTTGATGTAATGGGACGCTTCTGTGAGGCCGGGGTTTCTATTGCGCATGCGCGATGAAATCCTCTCAAATGTTAGTGAATCTGGCGTTCTGGCGCGTGTGCGCGGTGACGTCAATCTAGATGGATATTCCGATTGGTTGGCGTCCTATTTGGTGACGTGTATGCGGCTGATTGGGCTAGGTGTGGCGGCCTTTATGATTGGAGGCTTTCCTGAAATACAGCATCTGATTGGGTGATGCTTGTGGAGGCTTTTCACATGTATTTTGCTGGAAGTTTAGTGTGCAGGCACGATTCTGTGTTTGCATCTAGGACTTAAGGTGTAATACAACATATCATAGTATACAGTATCCGGATTAAGCTGAGCATTTGTGATGAATAAATATCGCTCGATTTTTTTACTTTTTTATGGGAGAGCATGATTGTGATAATATGGGGGTGATTACATCTGATGACTTTAAGAAAATGGGCGGCATTCGTTTAGTTGCCGCACCTGTCTGAATTTGCATACAACTACACAGCGCCTGCGTGCATCAAGGTGGTATGTGAAGCAAAAATCAGCAGAAACTAATTAGCCAGTGATTTTGATTGGTCGGTCTTGTCCATGTGATCTTATGGCACCGGCTTTTAAACCCTGCATACTCTGTGATCAGGGCACACAGCCATGGATCACTGCATCTGACAACTAGGATTCTTTGCCTCCTGATGATCCTTGAATTTAAAATGAAGGGGAAACGCGTCGAGGCGGTTTGAAAAGATACATCTAAAAGGGAAGTAGTTGGAATTCAATAATTCCCCCTTGGAATTTCAGTTTTTGATTTGTTGTTGGCTTCATAATATGCAGGAACTTGCTTAAATATAAATGCACAATTGAGGAATCTGTTATCTAAGTGCTTGTTTGACATACCTGCATAGTTGGAAGTTTTGTGTGTTTCCATGTTTAATGGTTACAAGAACGTACGGATTTAAGTGATAGCATATTGACTTTCAATTTTAAATTCTGGTGAGAAAGGATATTTATGCTATCAAAGCACAGGTTGTGGGTTCATTACTCTATCATCTTGAATCACGTACGAATGTTGTGCCATTTTTAGTATTATCCACTTGGAGTCAGGGCGCATTAAGGGTCAGCCGACGTGGAACGGGGGCGCCCAAAACAGTTACGGCGTCACACCCTCCATTGGTAGGTAGGAGTAAGGTTCATAGGGTGAGATAGGGACCCCATAGAGAATGTTTTCTCCTCCATTTCCTGGCCCTGCTAGTGGCAAATACTTTTTATTGAGGGTGCATTTAGGATTATTGAAACTGAACGGGGGTGCCCAGAGAAAAGTGTGGCGCCTGTGTGTACACCTTTGTGCATGTTACCCCGTAGGTTATATAGGAGCTGTACCTCTTAAAAGAGAATATAAGGATCAAGTCCTAGGTTGCTCCCAAAATCTTCCTTTATGCCCCTGTGTGTGTCCACAATCACTGGGTGTGTTTTTCTAAATATTGATGAAATAATAAAGTTTAATAATTTTATTGATGAGTGAGGTCTTTCGGTTTTGAACTTCCGGGGTTAATCAGCTCACTATGCCTGGCGCCCTCCGTGTATTTAAAGAGACAGAAGTGCGCCTTTCCTCTCCCTCTCAACCCCCCCCTCCCCCCCCGAGAACACAGCGAAGTGCAACGGAGGGAGGAGCGGGGGGCGGGGATGTAAAAAAAAAAAAAAAATTTATATATAATTTTTTTTTTTTTTGCTGCCAGAACGTGCCGCCCCCCCCGCAACGTGCCGCCCTAGGCACGGGACCACGGGTGCCTAGTGGCAAATACGGCCCTGCACTCAGGACAGGTAACCAGTGAACAGGTGTAGGTCTAATAGCACCAGATATCATACACATAGAGTTGTTCAGCTGATGGTCAATTAGATTTACACGACAGCTGTTTAACCATGCTGGAGCACAGTATTCTGCAGCAGAGTACACCAGGGCAAGAGTAGATGTTCTCAAAACAGATGTTGCCGAGCCCCAGGAGGATCCACAAAGTTTCTGAATAATATTATTACGTGCTTTCACCTCCAAGCTGGCTGAGACAGAACCATGGCCTGATGAGGTGTAGCTAAATCAGGTGTAAGTGTGTGTTGCAGACTCTTCCTCACCAGAGAACGGGGTTCCACACCTCTGACTGAGGTGCAGTACCTCTTGGTGACTGGGTGACATTATAACAAACATGATCTTTGCAGTCAATCAGTGGCTGAAGTATTGACAAAATAACCAGTGATTGGGAGCAGACGAGACGTCTTAGTCACCAATTCAATTTATGTTCCAGTCCATACGAGTCCAAAGCGAACAACTCCTCATATGTTTCCCCTTAGATCTCCAGTTAGGCTAGTTTCACACTTGCGTTCAGCGCCTTCCGTCACTATGGAGAATAGCGCAGTCCGTTAACGGACCGCGCTATTCTCCATAGAGTTGTATGGACGACGCACTGTAACGCAAGTGTCTGCGTTGCATCCGCTGGACGACGCAGCGGCGTTATTTTGACGCTGCGTCTAGCGGATTGAACGCAGCATGTAACGTTTTTTGGAGCGTTAAAATAGCGCACCATGACGGATTCCGTTGGAATCCGCCACGGTGTCTAATGATTGTCTATGGTGGAGGTTTCCGCCGCTATGCGCTAAGCGGCGGAATCCGCTGACGGATTTCGTCACGTTCTACTGCACATGCTCAGCATGTCCAGCAGAACGATCGAAATCGTTTAAAATCACTCCTGGTCTCTGTCCCCCCTCTCCCCTCCTCTCTCATACTCACCGATCACCGGCGCGGCGCTGCACGGCGTCCACACTGCTGCGGCGGCTTTTCCTCTTTTGAAAAAGCCGGCCGCCCATTATTCAATCTCGTATTCCCTGCTTTCCCTGCCCACCGGCGCCTATGATTGGTTGCAGCCAGACCCGCCCCCACGCTGACTGACAGCTGTCTCACTGCAACCAATCACAGCCGCCAGTGGGCGGGTCTATACTGTTGTCGTGGAAACCTTGCTATACAAAAAAAGCTATAGGAGAAAGACAAATGGTCTCACACGTTTTCCAGTGTTAACTAAAACAAGTTGGTCGATCGATCGGAGAACAAGGACACACACACAGCCAATTGTGTCAGTGTGTTAGGCTTGTCTGAAATCTCAGATGCCCAAGACACTAGTTTTATTACTGTCACAAAGAAAGGGGCATGACCTAATAGATTACCTTAAATGGGTATATAGGTTGACAAAAACAAGATCGTAAATGATTGATCCTGCTGCATTCCTAAAAGTCTAGTTCTGTCCAGTTTTCTGGACATTCATTAACAAAGACATTTGAGACAAAAGCATCTTTATAACAAAGAGTACACCCTGTGTTATTGCTTTTATGAATAACACTTATGAAGCTAATATAAAAGTACAAAATTATCAAAGATATATAGATATATAAATTGCTTAAATGATAATCTAACTTAATATAAAATATTAACCATAACAATTCCTCCCTTTTTATTATTTACAGACAATTTATCCACCAGCTATATCCCCATGCTGTGACAGCATGAAGGGGCCAACCCCGTTCACCGATAGATATCTTGTTTGTAAACTTCATCATATATGTTTACCAAGGGAGCACTTTGATGTTTTGCAGATGTGTTAACTGACGGCATGTGATGTTTGATCTTACGAGTCACTTTACATAATGTTGTCACAACAAATATACCAATTCTTGCAGCTACATACACTAATAGTACCAACATTCCCATCTGTAGGATGCCTTGCAGAATGCCCATCAGCCACCCACCTATACCCTTAAACCAATTAGCGGGATTAAGAAATGAAAAAGTATTGTTCCACCAAGAGTCCTTGTTTTCATGGTGTTCCTGTAACCATTTATCTGTAACCATGGGCTCTCCACCCACCCCGCAATTTGGATCGGAACCACATGGCTGCTGGTGAGGTTTCCTCCATTATAGTAGACGGAATCAAAAGTCTCTTCGTGGAAACAGCTATAGTTGAAAACCTCATATGGAGTCAGAGGCACAGCGAGATATGGCATAGAATTAGAGGCTATTGGGCTATGAGTGCATATCCAGCAGTTCTTAGGGCGGTCTCCAGAGTCCATGTCTCGGAGCAAGACTTGGTGATGCTTTATCAGTTTATTATCCCAGTCCTCTTTTAGCTCCTCATTGAGAGACCAGGCAAGGGAGACAATTGACATCAGCATGGTCCAGAGGGTCAGGGTCATCATTTCTGCTTTTACCAGGGTTCAGGATCTTTTTGCAGTGGCTCTCATGGATCCAAGTGTCTTTGCCTTCGAGCTTGACAGAAGTGGCAGTGGTCAGTATCACTTGAAATGGCTCACTGTATCTAGGTTCCAGTGGTCTCCTTATGTGTCTCTTGACCACAACCCAGTCTCCTGGTGCCAGTGTGTGTGTGCCACGTATACAGTTGGGGTCTGGGATGGAGGAGAGAACACGTTTATGAGTGACATTCAAATGTTTATGCAACTCAAGGACATACTCAGTGAGAGTACCATATGAAGCCTGCAATTGCTGTGGAAAATACAATCCTGTCTTAGGAACACCACCAAACAGTATTTCATAATGGGACAGCTTCTCTATACCCCTTGGGGCAGTTCGCACTGAAAACAATGCGATGGGCAAACAATCTACCCAGGACAAGTGTGTTTCCTCCATGCACTTCTGGATTTTTAATTTAAGAGTACCGTTAAGGCGTTCCACCTTCCCACTACTTTGTGGGTGATAGGGAACATGGAAAGCCTGTTCTATCTGCAAAGTAGCCATGATCTGTTTCATTAATTCCCCAGTGAAGTGAGTACCCCTGTCACTTTCTATGGTTTCGGGAACCCCATATCTGCAAACCACCTCACTTATCAACTTCTTGGCAGTAGTTTTTGTATTTGCTTTGGATACTGCCCAAGCTTCCGGCCACCCAGAGAAAAGATCAATGCATACCAGGGCGTATTCATAAGTACCCACCTTAGGTAGCTGTATGTAGTCCACCTGCAGTCTCTGAAACGGGTAATCTGGTTTTGGTGTGCATTTCTGTGGGACTCGAATAGGCCTACCGGGGTTATGTTTTGCACAAACAAGACATCCCTGAACATACTTTGCAGCCGCATTCGGGAACCCTGGGGCACACCAGTTTTGTAACACTACTGCACACATCACACCCTTTGAATTATGCACCGGGGAATGTGCAAGGGCAGCCATCATGGGGAACAGGCAGCGTGGGAGGCAAATCCGGGTGTTTACCTGCCATACCCCTGACTCTGACCGTACAGCGCCCACTTTGACCCACGCATTCTGTTCGTTTGAGGGGGCCTGGGTCTGGAAGACCTGCAACAGTTCACGATCAACGGCCACTGGGGCCGGTACGGTGCCAGCCTCCTTTGCTGTAAGGGGGCACCCCGCACTCGTGGTCACTAAGCTCCCTGAGAGGGCTATGTCTGTTATGGCCAGTATGTCTGTCAGAGGTAGTCTTGCTGCTTCTTTAGCCGCCTTGTCGGCCAGTGCATTCCCTACTGCAAGGGGAGTTTGTTCCTGTGTGTGTGCCGATACTTTGACTATGGCTGCCCTTCGGGGAAGGGTGAGTGCTGTCAGTAGCTGCTCTACCGCCTGCGCATTCTTTATGGGTTTGCCAGCAGAGGTCAGGAAATTACGGCTTCGCCAAATGGCGCCAAAGTCGTGTGCTACCCCAAAAGCATATTGTGAGTCAGAAAATACATTAATCTCCTTACCTCTTCCCAGATTGCACGCTGCAGAGAGTGCTTTCAGCTCAGCCTCTTGCGCAGAACTGCTGGAGGGGAGTGGTTCTTTTATTACTGCCTTACCATCGTGGACTACTGCATACCCGGTGATGAACCGTCCTTGATCATTGTCCCAAGCTCTGGAACCATCTACAAAATACTCAGCTGAGGGGTTAGTGAGTGGTACATCAGTGATATTTGCCAAGCCCTTTGTTTCTGCTTCCATCAATGCCTGACAGTTATGTTCATGTGTCATGTCTACCTTAGCTTCCACGTCTTGGCTCACAGTCTCTCCCTTTTCCCCATTCTGAATTTTTCCTCCCTTTTCTAAATCCATTGGTAATAGTGTGGCTGGATTTAGAACATTACAACGTTTGATAACAATATGAGGGGGTGTGAGAAGAGATACTTCATATTTTGTCAGTCTGGATGCTGACAGATGGCGGGTCTGAGCCTGTTGGAGTATTTCAGATACAGCATGAGGAACCTGAATTGTGAGAGTGTTGCCTAACACTATGTCCTCTGTCTTTTTAACGAGTTCTGAAGCAGCCGCCACAGCTCGTACACATGAAGGGGAACCCATAATGACTGAATCTAGAGTTACAGAGTAATATCCTACAGGGCGTTGTCGCCCACCATGTTCTTGAGTGAGGACGCCAGATGCATGGCCTGCCTGTTCGTGACAGTAAAGAGTAAAAGATTTGTCATAGTTTGGGATACCAAGAGCTGGTGAGGCAGAGAGGGTGGACCTGAGGGTGTGGAATGCATCAACTGCTTCAGGGCCAATAGTAAAAGGTTCAGTTTTAAGGCATTGGAACAATGGGGCCATGACACTAGAGGCATTTGGAATCCAAAGCCGACAATACTGGACTAGGCCCAAGAATGCTCGTAGGGACTTAGTAGATCTGGTGAGAGGTACTTTTAGTATTGCCTCAATCCTCCCTGGGCTGAGATGCTTGATTCCTGGAGACAGGCAATGCCCCAGAAAGATAACTGTGGACTCACACAATTGGAGTTTGTCTTTTGAAGCTTTGCACCCATTTTCTGCTAGAAATATCAACAGAGATTGGGATTCAGTCTGACATAACTGATCTGTGGTACAACAAAGGAGGAGGTCATCCACGTATTGTAACAGAACAGTAGAAGAATCAAGGGGGCACCAGTTATCTAAGACTGTCTTTAAGGACGTGGAGAACAAAGAGGGCGAGTTAGCTGCTCCCTGAGGAAGAACTGCCCAGGCGTACTGGGTACCTCTATGTGTGAAAGCAAAATACGAGGTACATTCAGTGGACAGACAAACAGAGAAAAAAGCATTGGCCAGATCAATTACTGTAAAACAAGTAGCTGTACTGGGGACCTGATTCAGGAGAGTATGTGGGTTAGGCACAAGGGGAGTATCCACTATGGTTACTGCATTGACCGCTCGGAGATCATGAACCATACGATAAGCGACTGGCTGCCCAGGTGGGGTTTTCTTTTTGACTGGGTACAGTGGGGTGTTAAATGGGGAGGTTATAGGGACAATAAGACCTTTTGTCAGGAGCTCTTGTATTTCATGTATTGCTGCATCCTGGGCAGCACTTAACGGGTACTGCTTTATACAAGGGGGCTGGGCACCTGGTTTAAGTTTTACAGTCACTGGGGGAACAGTTAGTTTTCCCACATCAAGTTTGCTATTTGCCCACAGTTTGTTGGGTACATTTTCAAGCCAAGTTGGCAGGGACTGGGGTTTAGAGTGGTCAGTGTCCAGGGTAGTGGGAATAGTCAGAGACAAGAGACTACATAGAGTGCCTTCATCAAAGGGGGTGGTCATCTTGGGGCCATTTGGAGTGAATTCTATGCAGGCTCCAATCTTCTGTAACACATCTGTCCCTAACAAATTAAAAGGTACATCAGGGGAGACTAAAACCTGGGTCACAATTGAAAGTGAGTCATGCAAATTCAGTCGGAGAGGCTGAGTCATTTGTAATTTAGTAGGTCGTCCCTCTACCCCTTCGCAAGTCACAAATTCAGGCGACAATATGTCCTCCGGAACAAGTTCTTGCATTAATACTGTACGGGCTGCTCCAGTGTCTACCATGAATGTAACAGTTTGTCCCTCCCCCAGAGAAATAGGAACAGTAAGTGTAGGTCCCTGAGGGGTGACAACGGGGCAAAGGGAGACATCTGGATTGCCAGTTTCCTATGGAGGGGTCAGAGTAGTAGCTGTTGATTTCGTGGGACATTTGGCAGAAAAATGCCCTTTTTTCCCACAAGACCAACATTCTACATTGCTGTAGTCTCTATCCCCTGATTGTCGACAGTTTCCTCCTCTCCCCCTCCCCCTTCCTCTTCTGGGCTGCATAGGGGCCAAATTAACCCTTTTTTTTTTACATGGCTTCTAGTTCAGCACCCCTGGCTATTTCTTTCAAATCAACCCATTGCATATTGCGCCATTCTGGGCGACTAGTACGCACAGCAGTCTGTACTGTAGGTCTAAGGCCATTCATGAAACACTGCAACAATAATCGGCGATCTTTATCATCATTATGCTCATACCCAAAATCTAACCATGTTTGTTCTAACACAGAGGCATATTCTGAGACTGACTGCGTTTTGTCCTGCACTACAGTCTGCAACAGATCTTGTTTCTTATCCTGTTCTGCACGAGCCCAGTGCAGCAACCTCTGTACAAAGTCTCGTCCTGAATCTGTTGTGTTCTTAATAGCAGGTTCCTGCCCTGGCATCATTTGAGTAATTTCCATGAGCAAGGGGTCGCTCCCTTTCTGTAAAATGACTGAAACAAGATCATCCCACGTGGCCCGATATGCCTCTTGGACACCCTGAAGGAGCGTTCTAAATGTAAGGGGGGTTTTTCGGGGATCGGGGAGTTGAGTAGCAAGGGCAATAAGCTCACTGGGGGACCAGGGCCGATATGTTTCTATTGGCCATACCTGAGGGTGATGGTGTACTGGTTGGTTATTCCCATCCACTCCCGGGGGTGTAAACTGTACATGACTTGTGGTCCTCATTGGGAACAGAGGCACCTTGTGCATTATTTCTGGGCGTGGGGACCCACAAGACAAACAATAGTTAGCCCCAGGGGAGTTCTGTTGACCACAAGACCTGCATGCCCATCCCTTTGATCCTGTATAAGGTGGGGGTGCTGAAGGGATTGTATGTTTTACATTCAGTATAGGGACTTCAAGAGTTTCAGGGTTTTTAATACTATCATAGATTTGATAGACAGTACCATGCTTGGTTTCTTCTGATTTATGCTCACTCATAGAGAGACGCTTGGCTACATCTAACCACATCCTAGCCTGTTCAAACTTGTTCTTATCTTTCAGCCATCCTTCCCAGTTGCAAATACACTTCTCCCATTCCCCCTCTTCTAGATTACCCCACTTGCCCATACCAAATTTCTTCAGTATAACTTCACATCTATCTACTGCTTCCTTTCCTTTCAGCCTCTCCACTATCTCACATGCTGGAACTGGGACAATGGCCGTTGAGTTAGTGAATTCCTTACTGTTGCCAGTCCCCATGACTGCAACACCTGTGCCTGTGCTGAGTTAACCGTAGAACTCCTTTTAGCACAGCTTGAGTCTCTCAGACTCTCAATTTAATCCTGTCCCAGTCTTCTTCAGGACTCGCAAGACGGATTCTAAGGAAACACTAACACCGGTTGTCCAGCCCTGTGAGCTAGAGAGATTCTGACACACAACCAAATGAACAGTAATACAAACCCTACTACACCAAAAACAATTGTAACAGTCTCTATGGGTTCATATAACATTTCCTGAGGTAATCTGTAATTATTCAATAGCCGCCTCTGCAGCTTCTCAGTCAACTGAATCAATTCCTGGACAAAAGAAGGCTGTCACCCAGGTGGGGGCGTAGTGATGTGTATTTACTACCCAGTTCAAAAGCTTTCCTTCAACTCCCTGTAATGGCACTGCATGACAATTATATCTACAGTAAGTTTTACTTCTTATACTGTATATTTCCTGGTCTGGGTAAATAGGCTGAGCAAAAACTTCAACTACTATGATTTTTCCTCTCTTGAGTTCACACAAAACAGAACACAGACACTGAGGACAACGATTCTGATTCATCAACACAACTTTACAATACGTCAGTTACACAATCCACACTTCCACAGTCGCTGGTATTAATACTCCTGCTGTATTCAGGTCAAAGCTGCATTCAGCACCTCTTTCAAGAGAGTACCCTTATCAATTTACAGGAGAGATTCAATACCCTCAGAGTACTACCTAAAGCTGGTGTCACACATAACGACGACGACAACGACGTCGCTGCTACGTCACCATTTTCTGTGACGTTGCAGCGACGTCCCGTCGCTGTCGCTGTGTGTGACATCCAGCAACGACCTGGCCCCTGCTGTGAGGTCGCCGGTCGTTGCTGAATGTCCAGCTTCATTTTTTGGTCGTCACTCTCCTGCTGTGACACACACATCGCTGTGTGTGACAGCGAGAGAGCGACGAAATGAAGCGATCAGGAGCCGGCACTGGCAGCTGCGGTAAGCTGTAACCAGCGTAAACATCGGGTAACCAAGGGAAGACCTTTCCCTGGTTACCCGATGTTTACGCTGGTTACCAGCCTCCGCTCTTGCTGCCAGTGCCGGCTCCTGCACTGTGACATGTGGCTGCAGTATGCATCGGGTAATTAACCCGATGCATACTGTAGCAAGGAGAGCAAGGAGCCAGCGCTAAGCAGTGTGCGCGGCTCCCTGCTCTCTGCACTGTGACATGTGGCTGCAGCACACATCGGGTTAATTAACCCGATGTGTACTGTACCTAGGAGAGCAAGGAGCCAGCGCTAAGCGCGGCTCCCTGCTCTCTGCACATGTAGCGACGTTATGATCGCTGCTTCTGCTGTGTTTGACAGCTAAGCAGCGATCATAACAGCGACTTATAAGGTCGCTGTTACGTCACCGAAAATGGTGACGTAACAGCGACGTCGTTGTCGCTGTCGCTTAGTGTGACACCAGCTTTACCATGAAGGATTCCTCTGTTATGGACAATTATACTTCCCTGATCCTGATAAGGACCGATTTTTCTCTTCACCACATGTAAAGGAACACACCTAACGGGATCCCTTATCAATCAGAGACCGTAGTCCCTTATTAGTCACTCAAAGATCAATCAGTCCCACATTCAAGGATCCTCATAGTTTACAACCACATCAGTCCAGACATAACAATCACATAGACAATGGAGACAACATATAACAATCCTCCGACTCCTGAAATATACAGGTAGAATTGCGGAGGTTCCTGTCCAGAATCGTTGGGCAAGGTTGGTTACTTGTCACTTCATTCAATTTTCATTCATCCATCATTCAATTCAATTATACATCTAAAGACACATTGATACATAGAACAGAGAAAAAAAAAAATTCAACACTGGCAAAGGTTCAACAGAAATTGTCTTGTTAGGACCACCAATTACCCGTCCCAGAGCCCTCTAGGTAACACTGAATTATTTGTAACACAATGGGTTACTCACCGCGGTTTTATTCAGTGGTTCCCAGAGAGATCCTTGTAGTCGGGTCCAAAGAAGGTCCAGTTTGACAATTCCCAGGTTTCAGGCACCATGTAATGTCGTGGAAACCTTGCTATACAAAAAAAGCTATAGGAGAAAGACAAATGGTCTCACACGTTTGCCAGTGTTAACTAAAACAAGTTGGTCGATCGATCGGAGAACAAGGACACACACACAGCCAATTGTGTCAGTGTGCTAGGCTTGTCTGAAATCTCAGATGCCCAAGACACTAGTTTTATTACTGTCACAAAGAAAGGGGCATGACCAGGGGCGTAACGATCGCGGTCGCAGAGGTCGCCACTGCGACCGGGCCCGCAGGGTTATAGGGGCCCGGCAGCCGCTCTGCAGAGCCGGCTGCCGGGCCCCTATGTGTAGTGCCACTATGTAGTGGCCGACTGCGCGACCGTTAGGGGGCCGGCCTGTGAGTCAGGGGGCCCAGTGTCTGCAGGGGGCAGAGGGGCCCCTGACCTGGAGAGGCCACCAGGCGTTCCTGACCTGCTGCAGAGGAGATGTGCTCCTGCACGGCAGACGGAAACCATCCCTACCAGGACCTGCGATGATGTCACGCCCATGTGACTGTGTGGGAGGAGACACAGGATGCCGGGGAGAAAGCAGGAGAAGATACTTCGAACACATGAGTGGAAATGAGAAAAGAGGGGACATGAGGGGAGGGGCTGCAGGGTGAGTGGGATATGAGGGCTGCAGACTGTGACAGAAGCATGTGAAGGGTGCAGAGTGTTTGAGAGGGGTAAGTTGGGGTACGGGCAGGGTGAGATATGTGGGTCAGGGTGTGTGTGTGATATGGGGGTGCAGGCTGTATAGGGAGCAGGGTGTGTGACATATGGGGGCAGGGGCATAACTACCGCAGTCGCAGGGGTCAGAAGGAGCTGAGAGGTACTTGTTTTTTTATTTTGCTTACTGCATGACACATATAGGCCCGGGGAAGCTGCCTGCATGATACATGGAGGCCCTGGTGGGGCTGGCTGGCAGGCTGCATTACACATAGAAGCCCTGGGGGCTGGCTGCATGACACATGGAGGCCCTGGGGGTGCTGGCTGCATGACACATGGAGGCCCTGGGGGGGCTGGCTGCATGACACATGGAGGCCCTGGGGGGGCTGGCTGCATGACACATGGAGGCCCTGGGGGCTGGCTGCATGACACAGGGAGGCCCTGGGGGCTGGCTGCATGACACATGGAGGCCCTGGGGGGGGCTGGCTGCATGACACATGGAGGCCCTGGGGGGGATGGCTGCATGACACCTGGAGGCCCTGGGGGGGCTGGCTGCATGACACCTGGGGGGGCTGACTGCATGACACATGGAGGCCCTGGGGGGGCTGGCTGCATGACACATGGAGGCCCTGGGGGGGCCGGCTGCATGACACATGGAGGTCCTGGGGAAGCTGGCTGCATGACACATGGAGGCCCTGGGGGGGCTGGCTGCATGACACATGGAGACCCTGGGGGGGCTGGCTGCATGACACATAGAGGCCCTGGGGGGGGCTGGCTGCATGACGCATAGAGGCCCTGGGGGGGCTGGCTGCATGACGCATAGAGGCCCTGGGGGGGCTGGCTGCATGACACATATAGGCCCGGGGGAAGCTGGCTGCATTACACATGGAGGCCCTGGTGGGGCTGGCTGCATGACACCTGGTGGGGATGGCTGCATGACACATGGAGGCCCTGGTGGGACTGGCTGCATAATACATGGAGGCCTGGGGGTGCTGGCTGCATGATACATGGAGGTCTATGGGACTGCATAATAAACGTGAAGGACACCTTATACATAGACTATAGCAGCGCATTATACATAGAGGTCTATGGGGCTGCATTATAATACATATAGGACTATGGGGGCTACATTATAATATATGGAGGACTATGGAGGCTACCTTACACATGGTCTGTGGGGGTGCATTATAAAGCATGGGGGACTGTGGTGCAGTATAAAATATGGAGAACTATGGGAAATGCATTATAATACATGGAGGACTATGGGGGTGCATTCTAATATATAAAGGGTTATGTGGGACCCTTTATACTATATGGAAGGCTATGTGGGGGCCATTATAGTATTTGGAGAACTATATATGAGGGAGGAAAAAGATACAAGTATGGGATGGGAATGTTTTGTGCTGAGGGAAAAGGGCTCTTTCCCATGCTCTGCTATACATCTCTCAGCACCCAGCTTTCCCATGCTCTGCTATACATCTCTCAGCACCCAGCTTTCCCATGCTCTGCTATACATCTCTCAGCACCCAGCTTTCCCATGCTCTGCTATACATCTCTCAGCACCCAGCTTTCCCATGCTCTGCTATACATCTCTCAGCACCCAGCTTTCCCATGCTCTGCTATACATCTCTCAGCACCCAGCTTTCCCATGCTCTGCTATACATCTCTCAGCACCCAGCTTTCCCATGCCCTGCTATACATCTCTCAGCACCCAGCTTTCCCATGCTCTGCTATACATCTCTCAGCACCCAGCTTTCCCATGCTCTGCTATACATCTCTCAGCACCCAGCTTTCCCATGCTCTGCTATACATCTCTCAGCACCCAGCTTTCCCATGCTCTGCTATACATCTCTCAGCACCCAGCTTTCTCATGCTCTGCTATACATCTCTCGGCACCCAGCTTTCCCATGCTCTGCTATACATCTCTCAGCACCCAGCTTTCCCATGCTCTGCTATACATCTCTCAGCACCCAGCTTTCCCATGCCCTGCTATACATCTCTCAGCACCCAGCTTTCCCATGCTCTGCTATACATCTCTCAGCACCCAGCTTTCCCATGCTCTGCTATACATCTCTCAGCACCCAGCTTTCCCATGCTCTGCTATACATCTCTCAGCACCCAGCTTTCCCATGCTCTGCTATACATCTCTCAGCACCCAGCTTTCCCATGCTCTGCTATACATCTCTCAGCACCCAGCTTTCCCATGCTCTGCTATACATCTCTCAGCACCCAGCTTTCCCATGATCTGCTATACATCTCTCAGCACCCAGCTTTCCCATGCTCTCTGTTCTTTTAAACAATTTTTTTTATCTCTACTGGCTAACACGGTACAAAGATATATTTTACTTGTATCTTAAATGGGTATATAGGTTGACAAAAACAAGATCGTAAATGATGGATCCTGCTGCATTCCTAAAAGTCTAGTTCTGTCCAGTTTTCTGGACATTCATTAACAAAGACATTTGAGACAAAAGCATCTTTATAACAAAAAGTACACCCTGTGTTATTGCTTTTATGAATAACACTTATGAAGCTAATATAAAAGTACAAAATTATCAAAGATATATAGATATATAAATTGCTTAAATGATAATCTAACTTAATATAAAATATTAACCATAACACTGTGCAGTGAAATAAATAAATAATTAAAAAAAACGGCGTGCGGTCCCCCCCAATTTTAATACCAGCCAGATAAAGCCATACGGCTGAAGGCTGGTATTCTCAGGCTGGGGAGCCCCACATTATGGGGAGCCCCCCAGCCTAGCAATATCAGCCAGCAGCCGCCCAGAATAGTCGCATCCATTAGATGCGACAGTTCTGGGACTGTACCCGGCTCTTCCCGATTTGCCCTGGTGCGTTGGCAAATTGGGGTAATAAGGAGTTATTGGCAGCCGATAGCTGCCAATAAGTCCTAGATTAATCATGTCAGGCGTCTCCACGAGATACCCTCCATGATTAATCTGTAAGTTAAAGAAAATAAACACACACACCCGAAAAAATCCTTTATTTGAAATAAAAGACAAAAAAACACCCTCTTTTACCACTTTATTAAAATCCCCAAATACCCCTCCAGGTCCGACGTAATCCAGAGGTCCCGCAACACATCCAGCTCTGCTACATGAAGCTGACAGGAGCGGCAGTAGAACGCCGCGCCTGTGAGTTCCACGCAGCAGCTGAAGTGAATGGCGCTGTCAGCGGGGACGTCACTGAGGTAATGCCGGTGTGTGTGTGCGGTGATGATGGGTGCGGTAGTGTCAGGATGTGTGCAGGAATGATGAGGGCTGTAGTGTCGGGCTGTGTGCGGGGATGTCGGGCTGTGTGCGGTGATGTGTGCGGGGGTGTCGGGCTGTGTGCGGGGATGTCGGGCTGTGTGCGGGGATGTGTGCGGGGGTGTCGGGCTGTGTGCGGGGATGTCGGGCTGTGTGCGGGGATGTCGGGCTGTGTGCGGGGATGTCGGGCTGTGTGCGGGGATGTCAGGCTGTGTGCGGGGATGTGTGCGGGGGTGTCGGGCTGTGTGCGGTGATGTCGGGCTGTGTGCGGGGATGTCGGGCTGTGCGCGGGGATGATGGGTGCTCTCTCTCTCTCGGCCCAAAGAAAACTTAACGCAATGCGTTATTTCACTGGAATCCGTGGCCTTTATTATCACACTTTTTCAAAGGCATCCGTCACATGCGTTACACAACGCAATGTGACGGATGCCGTTCAATACAAGTGTGAAACTAGCCTAATTGTATTATTACAGCAGATTCTCTATGATGTTACATTGTCTTCTTCTCCCCATTCAGGTCCCTACAATATCGGATCCTCTCAGTGGAGATCTTCTATAGAAGAGAATTCTCCTGATTGCCCCGTGAAGGATGGATATGGACAGGGACAAGATGGTGGAGAGGATATTACACCTCACCCTAGAGATCCTCTTCCGACTTACTGGAGAGGTGAGAGATTCTGATGATGTCACATTACACCATTCTTATCTATGGGAATAACAGATGGACAGAACTGGAGAGGTGAGGACTCTGGAAATGTCTGGAGTGAGATTTCTTACTGTGTCTCTCCATAACCAGGATTACACAGTAGTGAAGAAGACCTCTAGTGAGCGCTGTCAGGCCCCTGTGTCTGAGGGATGGGGAAGACCCCTGAGCCCAATCACGGGGCCTCCACCTCACCCCCTGATACATGAGGACATCAATAACCAGAAGATCCTAGAACTCACCTACAAGATGATTGAGCTGCTGACTGGGGAGGTGGCACTGCTGGGAATGCTGGGACATTATACAGTAACGCTATGAAGGGATCGGGGTGACGGTATCATTGTATGTGTCAGGTTCCTATAAGGTGTCAGGACGTCACCGTCTATTTCTCCATGGAGGAGTGGGAGTATTTAGAAGGACACAAAGATCTGTACAAGGTCGTCATGATGGAGGTTCCCCAGCCCCTCACACCACCAGGTAATAAACAGGACAAAATACACACGGCCTATAATTATCTGTATGTAAGGAATGAAATCAGTCCCTGTATGTGTCTCCTCCAGTTCTATCCAGTAAGAGGACAACACCAGAGAGATGTCCCCGTCCTCTTCTTCCACAGGACTGTAAACAAGAAGATCCTGATGTTCCTCAGGATCATCAGGTAGATGGAGAGAAGGTGCCATGAAATCTCCCTATGATGTGTATGTAACGGGGTGCCAGGGGTGCCTCGGGGATTGTAGTCGTGGCCCCTTCTGCTAGGCTTACCCCTGGCTCCGTCGTCACTTTTGGGACGGGAGGTGACTTGGTGGGGCAGAGTGTGGTGGTGCATATGTCGCTGTCAGTTGCACAAAGACTCTGTAGACGTGGATCAATTGAACCAACAGGCTTATTTATTGAGCACTTCTCCATCACAAAGGCAAAACACGGCAGATGACTTCACACTTCCTTCGCTGGGGGGAAAAACCTGTTCCTGACGTCTCCTCCAGTGGGGATGTGCCCGGCTAATCCACTTCACCTGGCTCCCACTACGGCTACCACAGACCGGACCCACACCAGTACTGCTTCACACTTGAGGCTACACCTTCTCCTCTTCTCTCCGGCTTTCCTATTCACCCAGCTCCCACACTCTGCCCCTTCTGCTTCTTCTCTCCCGTCCCGGATTCGACTCCTCCTGGTTCTAACTTTTTCTAACCACTCTCCTTCTCCCTCCCCTTTCTGCTGCCGGCTCCTCCTTTCCTCTACCCTGTTCCTATGGGGACAGCCGTCCCACCCGGCCACCAGGGGATCCCACTAAAACAGTGTAATAACAATAAAACATTTTTATTAAATAACATCAACATTTCGGGGAAACTGTACCTCATTGTAAGGGGTCTGCCCACCCCTTACATACCTCCCCTCTTTAAGCCTAAGCCTCCCGGCAAGGCACAAACCTAAAAACCACATTTATGTAATAAAGTCGTTGTAAAAAACTATAAATATGTCCACCTTAGGGCACACGCAAGGGGCGCACCAGTCCGGTACCCGGAGTCCCTCCTGGGAGGTCTTGTGCTCAGTCTTGTTTTATCCACCAGTATTATATGTTTTATACTTGTGTAATGAGAACGGTGGAGATGGCAGGATTAGAGCTGATCATAGATGTGACTTCTCCATCTGTCTGTGACTTTTACAATATTTGTTTCAGGGTGAAGATCTGACCCATATTAATACTACAGAGACATACAGTTAGGTCCAGAAGTATTTGGACAGTGACACAATTTTCGCGAGTTGGGCTCTGCATGCCACCACATTGGATTTGAAATGAAACCTCTACAACAGAATTCAAGTGCAGATTGTAACGTTTAATTTGAAGGTTTGAACAAAAATATCTGATAGAAATTGTAGGAATTGTACACATTTCTTTACAAACACTCCACATTTTAGGAGGTCAAAAGTAATTGGACAAATAAACCAAACCCAAACAAAATATTTTTATTTTCAATATTTTGTTGCGAATCCTTTGGAGGCAATCACTGCCTTAAGTCTGGAACCCATGGACATCACCAAACGCTGGGTTTCCTCCTTCTTAATGTTTTGCCAAGCCTTTACAGCCGCAGCCTTCAGGTCTTGCTTGTTTGTGGGTCTTTCCGTCTTAAGTCTGGATTTGAGCAAGTGAAATGCATGCTCAATTGGGTTAAGATCTGGTGATTGACTTGGCCATTGCAGAATGTTCCACTTTTTTGCACTCATGAACTCCTGGGTAGCTTTGGCTGTATGCTTGGGGTCATTGTCCATCTGTACTATGAAGCGCCGTCCGATCAACTTTGCGGCATTTGGCTGAATCTGGGCTGAAAGTATATCCCTGTACACTTCAGAATTCATCCGGCTACTCTTGTCTGCTGTTATGTCATCAATAAACACAAGTGACCCAGTGCCATTGAAAGCCATGCATGCCCATGCCATCACATTGCCTCCACCATGTTTTACAGAGGATGTGGTGTGTCTTGGATCATGTGCCGTTCGCTTTCTTCTCCAAACTTTTTTCTTCCCATCATTCTGGTACAGGTTGATCTTTGTCTCATCTGTCCATAGAATACTTTTCCAAAACTGAGCTGGCTTCATGAGGTGTTTTTCAGCAAATTTAACTCTGGCCTGTCTATTTTTGGAATTGATGAATGGTTTGCATTTAGATGTGAACCCTTTGTATTTACTTTCATGGAGTCTTCTCTTTACTGTTGACTGAGAGACAGATACACTTACTTCACTGAGAGTGTTCTGGACTTCAGTTGATGTTGTGAACGGGTTCTTCTTCACCAAAGAAAGTATGCGGCGATCATCCACCACTGTTGTCATCCGTGGACGCCCAGGCCTTTTTGAGTTCCCAAGCTCACCAGTCAATTCCTTTTTTCTCAGAATGTACCCGACTGTTGATTTTGCTACTCCAAGCATGTCTGCTATCTCTCTGATGGATTTTTTCTTTTTTTCAGCCTCAGGATGTTCTGCTTCACCTCAATTGAGAGTTCCTTAGACCGCATTTTGTCTGGTCACAGCAACAGCTTCCAAATGCAAAACCACACACCTGTAATCAACCCCAGACCTTTTAACTACTTCATTGATTACAGGTTAACGAGGGAGACGCCTTCAGAGTTAATTGCAGCCCTTAGAGTCCCTTGTCCAATTACTTTTAGTCCCTTGAAAAAGAGGAGGCTATGCATTACAGAGCTATGATTACAAAACCCTTTCTCCGATTTGGATGTGAAAACTCTCATATTGCAGCTGGGAGTGTGCACTTTCAGCCCATATTATATATATAATTGTATTTCTGAACATGTTTTTGTAAACAGCAAAAATAACAAAACTTGTGTCACTGTTCAAATATTTCTGGCCCTGACTGTATGTGAGGGGTGATGAGCGGAGTAAAGGGGAGATTCCTACAGATAACCGCCCAGGTAAGTAGTGATCACTAAATGCAGAGAAGTCACAGATTCTTCTCCGTCACCGGCTGTGGCTGCTTTATCAGGGTTGTAGTCCGGCAACATATCAAATGGTCACCATTCTGCTGCTAGACCACCACATGCTCCTCCACCCAATACTGTCCCCATTATTTTGGGCATTGGATGTCGTTAGCTGCCCAGATCTCTAATCTGCAAAGCCAAATGACAGCGTACGTAGAATGTGCAGACAACTTAGAAAATCATGGGGAGCATAATCTAATCTGTATGGTGGACCTCTAAGAGAAAGCGGAGGGTGATGATGCTGGTGACCGCCTAGATTCTTAGTTTGGTGCCGTGTTCACCAGGTGAATAAAGATTGATTGCTCTCAGTATGAGTAACAGAATAATAATCTTGTAGTTGATGAAAAGACCTTAGTAGTCTGGAAAGCTTGCTTTGTAACATTTTTTTTTTGTTAGCCATTGTTTACTGTATTTTCCAGATTATAATGTGGCGCCCTGGACAAGGCCAGGTCGTCACAGGTACTGCAACAACACACCCCCACCCCCAGCAGTTCACAGCAGACATCCCCAGTGAGACCTGATTTCCTCCCTCGGGTTCAGACAGACACACCAGGTGGGCGGAGTCAGGCAGATGGAGACGCCCACCCAGGAGTCTAGCTGGTCTGAGGCAGGAAACAAGGCAGTGAAGTCCAGGCAGAGGAAGAGAGAGGAGGTCTGCACAGAGGCAGACGCAGACTGGGGCCTAGGTTGTAGCCTAGGGCCCTCGTTTAGAGAGTCAGGCAGACGGTAGTGGCCGTCTGCGGGAGCCGGGAAGACAGTCTTGGTGGAACCGTAGGTAGCCGGGGCTGGGCGGTGGCCCACCGGTACTGAACCGGGGAGCCAGCTGGAAACCGGAGTGCAAGAGGAGCGTACACGAAGGTGAAGGAAAGGACTTACACTACCAACCTGGGGTCAGGGGAAAAACACCGCAGCCGTCTGTGGGACCCGTCCAGCCGTTTGTTTTACCGGAGATTTTGCATTCATCATTGGCTGAGTGAGTGCCCCCGCGACCCTGCACCTCACCAGGTCCTGTAACCCACCTGCCATCCCTACCCTCACCGGGCCCCGGGACAACCAACCCCCCTACCCACGGAGGGGAAAAACAACATCCAAGCTGCTCCCTGTCATCGCTCCCGGGATCCCCGTCCAGAGCAGCGGTGGTGTCACGACCTCACCACAACCGTGGGTGGCGTCACGGACAATAAATCCCCAAAACCATTACCCTTTTCACTCACGGGCGAGGAGCGCCGCTCGAGTCCCCGGGATCCGGCCCACCGCTCGAGCCACCGAGCAGCAGCAGCAGCGCCGGACCCAAGCATTAGCGAGAGCGCAGCAGCGACGGCGTCCTCCCCGCCCGCGACAATAAGATGCACTTTTTTACCCCAAAAAACTGGGGGGGAAATGGGGGTGCATCATATAATACGGATATGGCTTACTGGGGCAGCGGTGGTGGAGCGGGGTCACAGGAGGCAGGTTTGGTGACACTGAAGGCTTGGAGGAGGGGATGTCACTGCAGTGGAGCGGCTTAGGACAGTCAGTGAACGGAGGGGCAGCAATGCTGCGGGCTTCATCTGGCTGTGGGCTCCATTGAACTGCCAGCAGTTAACACGTTTTACTTCAAGAAAACCTCCACGTAGGCCAATCTGTGTACGTGCCGCCTCTGCGGCCATTTTCTTGAAGTCCATTGTGTCAACTGCCTGCAGTTCAATAGAGTCTAGAGCCCGCCGGCAGATTAGTGCCGCCCGCCACCGTGACACCCCCAAGCCTGAAGTATCGCCGACCCTCCATCCACTGACCATCCTGAGCCATGACACCCCCTCCTCCAAGCCTGTAGCATTGCCGACCTTGCCTCCTATGACCCTCCTGAGCCGCTACACCACCCCATTTCCTCTTGGTGATCTAAAATTAACACATACTAGAAATAAGACATACCCTCACTTTAACATTAAAAATTATTTTTTCCTATTTTCCTCCTCTAAATTTGGGGTGCATCTTATAAAACGAAAAATAAGGTAAGTATAACTACAAGATTCTTATTGTTTCTCCCACTGAGAGCAATGAATCCATCTTCCTAGAATCTCGGCATCTTATTGATGGATCTTCCTTCTCTCCCTTCTCCTGAATGTGCTGATAGGGGAGTTTATATCCAAAGTTCGGCACAGGGTAACTGTAACATATGAGGGAGGTTAGAATTATCCCACAGTGGGTACATGGAGGCCAGGAAGCCCACCCACATGATTTCTAAAATGTAATTAGAAAAATAAAGAATAGTAATTTACACATAAAGTTCTGATATTTTTATCTTCAAGAGCTGAAAGATATTTTCTCTGAATTGTACAAATGTCCATTATATAAGAACTTGTACTTATATCGTCCATTGTGGAGTCCGAGAGGCAGAAAATGATGTCTAATATTTCTTTAAGAAACTCATCTGACAGGAAATATTGGCCCCTACAATAGTTTGGATTGCCGAGAGCCCCCGAGCCATATACTGTAATTACTCCAGATGTGTCACCTCTAGTTACTAAATCACTGACGGTGAAGGCTGTCGGGGTGGAGGGCGATCATTTTAGTAGATGTGTTATTGTCTATAGTCACAGTTTTCTCTATAGTAGTTGGTACCAAACTCGCTCTTATTTCATGGCCTTCAACTGCAGCCAGTTTTCTGCTCCTATCCAGGCCCCATTTCTCCAATCTGACATCTGTCACTTTACATGATAACACCTTTGTAAAGCTTAATCTGAACCCAGTGTTTTTGAGATTTTTTTCTGTCATATTCTACTTTATCTTGGCTGTCATATTAGGTTCATTTGTTTTCCATTTATTTAAAATAAAAAAAAAAAGCCTGAAATTCGCCAAAAATGTAAAAGAATTAGAAAGGATAAAACATTGGATTTGGATAAAACAAATAGTGATACCACAACAGATAGTCAGTAAATAGCATTTACCGTATTCTGCTTTAGTCTAAATGACTATTCTGACTCTACAGAAGCCATATCTCTTTATAATCAAGAATCTTTCAGCTACAACCATTGTGGAAACCATCCATTTTCCCACTGAACCAGAAGCAGTTTGTTATAATTTTGTCCTACAAAATATTATTTGATGGCTTATTATTAGAGCTGGGCAAACTACCAGATAGCCGGGACCAGCAGGTGCCTGCTAATTTTTAAAAAAACAAACAAACCTGGATCAAGTCCGGAATCTGGTACCCTATATAAGTCTATGGGAACCAGAATCTAAAAATTAAAAATGTTGGTAGAAGGGATATGGGGGTAGGCGCGCGCACGGTGTACTCACCAAAGATCCGCCATTTCGGCACTCTCCTTCCCGGGCACACATTCCCGACAATTAACCCTCATTGAATATTCACTGCTTTCCCCACTCATTGGCGCGTGTAATTGGTTGCAGTTAGACGCGCCTCCACCCTGAGTGTCAGCGTGTCAGCTGACTGCAACTAATCACAAGTGCCAGGATGGCCGGTGGACGGAGAAAGCAGTGCAAATGTCTGCGGGTCAGTATCGTGATATAAAAATAAATGAGTAAATAAAACAATCAGCGCCGGGTCCCCATATTCTGTGTTTAGGACAGATAAATCCCACAGCTGCAGCCCCCAGCTGTCGGGCTTTATCTTGGCTGTGTATCAAAATAAGGGTGCGCTCACACGAGCCATAAGGCTATGTACCCACGGGGAAAGTGTCCTGCAGATATATCTGCAGGACATTCCGCAGGAGCTCCCAGAAAACCGCAGCACAACTTTGTCTGTTTCCATGCTGCGGTTTATTTGCGGAATGTCCTGCGGATATGCTGCGGTATTCTGCATTGAGCATACAGTACCATGGCTTCGGCACTGCATCCTCAATGCCAAACAAATGCTCAGTGATCGGGGAGTTCATACTTACCTCCATCACGCAGCACCTCAATTTCCAGCTGTGTCTGTCAGCGTCTCTACACTGTGCAGGAGAAGGTGGGCGGGCCTGAACTAGCTCTGGCTGTCACATGACCGGAGCTCGTGCAGGCCCCGCCCACCTCCTCCTTCCTGCTCCTGTGCACAGAGGGAAAGTGACTCAGGTGTCTGCTATCAAGACAGGTAAGTATGGGACCAAGGCAGATTTCCGCAGGTCAATCCGCAGGAATAATTGACATGCAGTTATGTGCAGCTGCGGGACATCCACAACATATTCCGCAACCGCACATACCGCAGCATGGACACAGCACTCCCCATGTCCCATAGGATAACATGGGGAGTGTCTGTACTTGCTGAAACCTGTAGATTTATCTTGAAAATCCAGATAAATCCGCAGGTTTTCCGCTGCAAAATCCGCAGAAGCAAGCTCCCGTGGGCACATAGCCTTAGACTCGCATTAGTATCGCATCACATCACCCAGCACAGCCGCCCGCTCTCCTGACAGGAGTGTGTCGACTGCATGTATTTCTATGTAGCTGCACACTCGTGTCCGGTAGTGTCGGGTGATGCTATCCAATAATCGTGCGAGTCATACGGCTCATGTGAGCGAACCCTAAGGCTGGAGTCACACATGCCAGTGACTCTCGTTAGTCTCGCATCACATTCCCTGGCATGGCCTGACGCTCTCCAGACATGAGCATGCAGCCAACCCGCTCCTGTCAGGAGAGTGTGTGATTGTGCTGGGTGATGCGATGCGAGACGCATGTGAGTCCCTCACAAGTGTGACTCTGGCCTAAGAGGAACCGCATGCGGTGCTTTTTTTTTAATTATTATCATTTTTTATTATTATTTAACTAATTAAAAAAAGATGTGCGGTCTTCCCAATTTTGATGCCCAGCAAAGATAAAGCCGAACAGCTGGGGCTGGTATTCTCTGGCATGGGGAAGGTACAGCCTTAAAATATAGCCGTCCGGAATTGTCGCATTCATTATATGCAACAATCCTAGCACTTTACCTAGCTCTTCCAGATTGCCCTGGTGCGGTGGCAGTCGGGGTAATGGGGAGTTAATAACAGCCCACAGCTGTCACTAAGCCCTAGGTTAGTGATGGAAGCGTCTATGACACCCCATCACTATTCTGTAAGTGAAAATAAACAGACACTGAAAAAATCCTTTATTTGAAATAAAAAAAATCCACCCTCTTTCATCACTTTATTAACCCCAACACACCCCTGCAGGTCTGACGTAATCCACGTGAAGTCCCACATTGATTCCAGCTCTGTCTGCTACATCTGTCACAGCGAGCAGCTATAGAGCATGACTGCTCGCTGTGACTGCAGAGAATGAATCACGATGACTGATTGCAATCACAGAGGCCACGCCAGCTGGTGGGCGGGGAATGTCGTGCATATGTATGAGCAATGATGAGCGGCTCAGGGAGTGTTACGGTTGCTGTGGCTCTGGAGACTATCTTCGGAGTTCTTGCTACTGCACATGTGCAAGCGCTGGAGACTAAGTCCTATCTTGGAGCCATTGCACATGTGCGGGTGACATCATCGCTGACACGAGGTCACATGTCTCTGACACCTTCTAAGCTGATTGGCCACTGGTCATGTGCTTGTGACACTTTGCTCGGTGATAGGCCAGCGTGATGTCATTCCTGTCGTTCTGGCAGCGGATTGGCTCTGGTGTCCTCCATTTTGGATGAGGCACAAAGTCTATATAAGACCCTGACGCACGCCGCCCGGTGCTCAGTCCTCTTGGTTCATGCATGAGGGTAGACGCCCTGTGCACGTCCCTCTAGGCATCTCTCTGTCTATGTTAGGTGAGCGCTACCGGTAGGGTAGCGTTCTTATACCTTACAGCTTCGGCTGGAGTCCGTATCCTTACCTTTTAGAGGAGCGGACATAGGCAGGTGCCTGAGGCACATGGTCCGGCTGGGCCTTGTGATTCTACTCGTAGGTGGACGTTGCCGCTAGGGTAACGTTCCTTTTACTGCGTCTGGCAGTTGTTCATATCCTCGCACACTAGGGGAGCGAACAGAGGTAGGAGCTTTGTGCGGCTTATGCTGCTGTCCGTCTCTTTTGCACCACTAGAAGAGCGGACCTAGGCAGGTGCCATATCTAGTGGTTCGTGTCCTCGCACACTAGTGGAGCAAACGCAGGTAGGAGCTTTGTGCGGCTTACGCTGCTGTCCGTCTCTTTTGCACCACTAGAAGAGCGGACCTAGGTAGGTGCCATTTCACACTCACTGCTTTTGTCTCTGTGATCATTAACAGAGATCATTCCACACACCCTCCAAGTAAGGGAGGAATTGCCTTATTTACTAATTATATTCCTCTGTGAGTTTAACAGAGGTATTGCACTCTGCCATAGTCTGCAGCAGAGTCTGTGCACGGTGGACCCTGACTGTCTGATATTCCTTTAGGTTTTAATATCAGACAGCTCCCCGTAACATTAGGACTGAGCCAAGGGTCTGGCAGTTATGGCAGAATATCAGCAGTTACACCGTTACATACAAGTACTTGAGTCGCGGCTCAAGAGTATAGAGGATAAACCTCAGACCATGGTGACATCTGCACATGATCCTCGACTTGCTCTGCCAAACAGATATTCTGGCGATGCCAGATCATGTCGTGGTTTCATTAGTCAGTGTCAGATACACCTAGAGGTCAACTCTTCTCGCTTCTCTACGGAGAGGTCCAGAGTAGGCTTTATCATCTCCTTACTTCAGGACAAAGCCTTAGAATGGGCGACTCCCCTATGGGAGCGCTCTGATGTGGTTACTCTGAGACATCAAGACTTTCTTGATGCTCTTAAGGCGGTATTCATGGGTCCGCAGGTTACCCATAATGCGGTCCTGAGACTGTTAGATCTATCTCAGGGTTCGTTATCCACTAGTTCTTATGCCATTGCTTTTAGAACTCTGGTGGCAGAACTAGATTGGCCAGAGAAAGTGTTGATTCCTATCTTCTGGAGAGGGTTGGCAGGCTATGTCAAGGATGCTCTTGCTACTCGTGAGGTCCCTGCTTCTCTGGAGGACTTGATCACAGTAGCAACGAGGATCGACGTACGCCATAGGGAACATAGACTCGAGGTCTCTTCCTCACGCCCTAAGCATCGGGCTATTCCAGTTGTTGAGGGTCAACTACCATCTTCCTCAGCATCTGAACCATCTCCCACTCCTATGGAGTTAGGTCATACGTCCCCCAGACTACGCAAGTCTGGTCCTCCTATATGTTACGTATGTCGTCAGGCTGGGCACTATGCTAACAAGTGTCCTAACCGTCAGGGAAACTCCCAGGCCTAGTAACCATTAGAGGGGGGTTACTAGAGACGCCTTCCGCACCCTCTAAGTGTAGTATCCCAGGTCAGCTCTCATTCTCTGAGAATACATGGCCTATTATGGCTTTTGTGGATTCCAGAGCTGACGGGACTTTTGTGTCTTCAGGATTTGTAAAGAGACATTCCCTCTATCATGTTAGAGGCGCCTATTCCTGTCCGTGTTGTTAATGGGACTATGTTGTCTGAATCCATTACATTGAGGACAGTTCCATTGCGCCTTTCCCTGTCTCAGGGTCACATAGAGGAGATTTCTTTTCTTGTTTTGCCTGAGGGTATAGACGACGTACTTCTGGGTCTCCCATGGCTTCGGACTCATGCTCCTCTAATTGACTGGGAGTCCGACAGCATTATTAGTTGGGGTTCGAAATGTCAATCCCGATGTCTTCCCTTACCACCTAAGGTCGTTGCGGTTGCATCAACTGATCTCTCTCCCATACCTACACCCTATTTGGATTTCGCTGACGTGTTCTCCAAACAGGGTGCTGAGGTTCTTCCACCCCATAGGCCATATGACTGCGCTATAGACCTTATCCCAGGTTCAGTTCCACCTAAGGGCAGGGTTTACCCCCTGTCAATACCTGAGTCAGAGGCCATGTCGACCTATATAAGAAAGAGTTTAGAGAAGGGGTTCATACGGAAGTCTGTCTCTCCCGCGGGAGCTGGGTTTTTCTTTGTTCGGAAGAAAGAGGGTGATTTGCGTCCCTGCATAGATTACAGGGGTCTCAACGCAATCACAATAAAGAACAAATACCCGTTAACTTTAATTTCGGAGCTCTTTCACAGACTGAGGGGAGTTCAGGTTTTTACGAAGTTAGATCTGCGGGGTGCATATAACTTGGTACGAATTCCAGAGGGTGACGAATGGAAGACCGCTTTTAACACCCGAGACGGTCACTATGAATACCTCGTCATGCCTTTTGGTTTATGTAATGCACCCGCAGTATTTCAGGACTTCGTAAACGATGTGTTCAGGGATTTACTGTTATCCTCTGTCGTAGTGTATCTGGACGACATCCTGATTTTTTCTCCTGATCTGGAGACTCATCGTCAGGATGTCGTTCGTGTCCTTTCCCGTTTAAGGGAGCACTCAGTGTTTGCTAAACTCGAAAAAATGTGTATTCAAGCAGTCATCCTTGCCTTTTTTGGGTTACATTATCTCACAAGAGGGTCTGGCTATGGATCCTGCGAAGCTCTCTGCTGTCCTGGAATGGTCCGAACCTCATTCCTTGAAGGCGGTGCAACGCTTCCAAGGATTCATAAATTATTACAGGCAGTTCATACCCCATTTCTCTACTTTGGTGGCACCTTTGGTGGCCTTGACTAAGAAAGGTGCTAATCCAAAAGTCTGGTCTACTGAGACATCCCAGGCTTTTGAGGCAGTAAAAAGACACTTTTCAACTGCTCCCGTTCTTCAAAGACCCGATGAGAATAAGTCCTTCCTCTTGGAGGTTGATGCCTCTTCAGTGGGTGCTGGTGCGGTCTTGTATCAAAAGAACGGTGCAGGTAGAAAAAGGCCGTGTTTCTTCTTTGCTAAAACCTTTTCAACGGCAGAGAGAAACTATACTATTGGGGATAGGGAACTGTTCGCCCTGAGATTAGCCTTGGAGGAGTGGCGTCACTTGCTGGAAGGAGCGAAACATCCTTTCCAGGTCTATACAGACCATAAGAATCTGACGTACTTACAAACCGCTCAGCGTCTGAATCCTCGCCAAGCCCGCTGGTCCTTGTTTTTCTCCCACTTTCACTTCTCCATCAACTATCTGTCTGGGAGTAAGAATAACAAGGCAGACGCTCTGTCTCGCTCTATGGTTTCTACCCAGGAAGAGATTAACGAACCTCGTCTTATTCTTCCCTCCAGGGTTTTTCATACGCTCTCCCCTGTGACGTTAGACCAAATCCCACCGGGCAAGACCTTTGTTCCGCCGGAGCGACAGAATGATATACTGTCGTGGGCCCACACCTCAAAGGTGGGTGGGCATTTTGGTATTGAACGGACACGTGAGTTACTCGAGAGGTGGTATTGGTGGCCACACTTAGCCAGCCACGTCAAGAGATATGTCAGTTCCTGCTACTCGTGTGCTCGCAACCGCCCGTTACGGCAGAGACCGGCTGGGCTGTTGCATCCTTTACCAGTGCCAGATAGACCATGGGAGGTGGTAGGCATGGACTTTGTGGGTGATCTTCCGTGTTCACAGGGACATAGATTTGTGTGGGTCATTACGGACCATTTCTCCCGCATGGTTCATCTCGTACCGTTATCGAGAATCCCATCTTCCAGGGTACTAGCCAAACTATTCCTCAAGCATGTCTTTAGGCTTCACGGGATGCCAGATCGTATCATTTGTGATAGAGGCCCGCAATTTGCTTCCCGTTTCTGGCGAGATCTTTGTAGCCTTCTGCAAACTGAGTTGAATCTCTCTTCGGCATACCATTCGGAGACCAATGGTTTGGTTGAGCGTACCAATCAATCGATGATTATATACCTTCGACACTTTGTTGCTGAGAACCACGACAACTGGTCCTCCCTCATACCCTGGGCAGAATTTGCCCTTAACAATTCGCTGGCTGAGGCCACTCGGCAGACACCGTTCGTACTCAATAATGGGCAACACCCTAGGGTACCGGTACCGTTTCCCGCTGCTGCACCTCCTCCTCTTGTGGCCGACTGGGCAACTAATGCCAGAGAGGTTTGGGATCGGACTCAAGAGTCGATCCAAGCAGCTAAGGATCGTATGAAGACGGTGTCCGATCGGTTTCGTCGCCCGGCTCCTGTCTTTTCTCCAGGGGACTTTGTGTGGCTCTCTGCAAAACACGTGAAACTTAGAGTGAGCTCTGTCAAATTTGCTCCTCGCTTCCTGGGTCCTTATGAGGTTCTTCGACAGGTAAATCCTGTAGTCTACCAATTGAAGTTACCCGTCCATCTTAGGATCCATGACAAATTCCATGTTTCACTGCTAAAGCCGGCTATTTTACCTCACGCTCGTGAAGTGCACTGTCCTGCCTCTGATTCCTCTCCCTCTAGCTATGAGGTACGAGCCATAGTTGGTTCTAAGATGGTTAGAGGGCGCAGGTTCTTCTTGATAGATTGGGAGGGCTACGGCCCGGAACATCGCTCTTGGGAGCCTGAGGAGGCTGTCCATGCTCCCGACTTAGTTGCCGATTACCTGCGTCGCCGGGAGGGGGGCCCTTGAGGGGGAGGTACTGTTACGGTTGCTGTGGCTCTGGAGACTATCTTCGGATTTCTTGCTACTGCACATGTGCAAGCGCTGGAGACTAAGTCCTATCTTGGAGCCATTGCACATGTGCGGGTGACATCATCGCTGACACGAGGTCACATGTCTCTGACACCTTCTAAGCTTATTGGCCGCTGGTCATGTGCTTGTGACACGTGGTCACATGTCTCTGACACCTTTTATGCCGATTGGTCGCTGGTCATGTGCTTGTGACGCTTTGCTCGGTGATAGGCCAGCGTCATGTCATTCCTGTCGTTCTGGCAGCGGATTGGCTCTGGTGTCCTCCATCTTGGATGAGGCACAAAGTCTATATAAGACCCTGACGCACGCCGCCCGGTGCTCAGTCCTCTTGGTTCATGCATGAGGGTAGACGCCCTGTGCAGGTCCCTCTAGGCATCTCTCTGTCTATGTTAGGTGAGCGCTACCGGCAGGGTAGCGTTCTTATACCTTACAGCTTCGGCTGGAGTCTGTATCCTTACCTTTTAGTGGAGCGGACATAGGCAGGTGCCTGAGGCACATGGTCCGGCTGGGCCTTGTGATTCTACTCGTAGGTGGACGTTGCCGCTAGGGTAACGTTCCTTTTACTGTGTCTGGCAGTTGTTCGTATCCTCACACACTAGGGGAGCGAACAGAGGTAGGAGCTTTGTGCGGCTTATGCTGCTGTCCGTCTCTTTTGCCCCACTAGAAGAGCGGACCTAGGCAGGTGCCATATCTAGTGGTTCGTGTCCTCGCACACTAGTGGAGCGAACGCAGGTAGGAGCTTTGTGCGGCTTACGCTGCTGTCCATCTCTTTTGCACCACTAGAAGAGCGGACCTAGGTAGGTGCCATTTCACACTCACTGCTTTTGTCTCTGTGATCATTAACAGAGATCATTCCACACACCCTCCAAGTAAGGGAGGAATTGCCTTATTTACTAATTATATTCCTCTGTGAGTTTAACAGAGGTATTGCACTCTGCTATAGTCTGCAGCAGAGTCTGTGCACGGTGGACCCTGACTGTCTGATATTCCTTTAGGTTTTAATATCAGACAGCCCCCCGTAACAGGGAGGCTGCAGGAGCATTGTACAGATGCGACAGAGCCTTAGTAAGTATGAAGAGCTTGCTTCATTTTTATTTTCTTTATTTTTCCTATTCATTTACCTTATTTTTCGGATTATAAAATGCACTTTTCCTCCCAAAAATTTGGGAGGAAAATGAGGGGTGCGTCTTAAAATCCGAATATAGCTTACTGGGGGGATGTCTGTGCGCGCAAGTGCGTGCGGGCGGCCAGGTGCCTGTGGCTGTGTGCAGGCAGCCTGGTGCCTGTGGCTGCGTGCGGGTAGCCAGATGCCTGCCGGTGCCGGCTGCCTCTCTGTGCGGGCGGTCAGCCTGCTCGCTGTCACTCTGTGCGTGCGTGCTTCGGGCGGGTGGCTGTGCGGCAGGTGTCCCAGTGTGTCCGCGGTTCCAGTTTCAATTGATGGAGCCGGGAGTCAGTGTGTGCGCAGATGGAGCTCTTGGATGAGAGCCCCATCTGCGCATGTGCCGCTCCAGGCGCCATCATTTGAACCAGACCGCGGACACACTGAGGCACTCACTGCACCGGCTTGCTCCACCACTCACCTGCCGCCACGGTCGCCGCCGTACCTGCCGCCATGGACGCCGCCGCGCCTGCCGCCACTGACTGCCGCTGCCACCACGGACCCACCGTAGCTGCCAGCACAACCTCTGCCTCCTGTGACACCGCTTCACCACCACTGCTGCCCCCCTCGGGTAAGACAACACCCGATTATAAGATGGACCCCATTTTTATTTTTTTTACCTTTTTTTTTTAGCTCTAAATTTGGGATGCATTTTATAATCCGCTGCGTCTTATAAAACGAAAAATACGGTATTTATTTTTTTTAATTTCTCAAGTGCCAGATCCAGGTCAAATAGGCAGAATTCCGGGCCTGACACCCAGGAAACTTCTAAACCGCGTGGATCCGAACTTTTACAGTCCAAGCCCACCCATGTCTTCTTATTATTCAAATATACGGGAGGCAAAATTAACTAAGAGGGTTGAACATCATGGTGTACTGGGTCCTGTTCTGAGGTCTACTGTTAGATTGTAAATATTTTCTGTAGTAGTATTAAATTACAATTTATATAACTTAAGTTAACAAAATGTACCCTTTCATACCAATATAGGGGGTCATAAACTAATTCATATCAAACAACAAAAAAACCCCAAAAGTATAACAACTAAAATAATTAATTTTTATTTAGATACAATTAAAATGTAAGATAAGGTAAAAAAACGTATACTATGGTGATATACCGTGTGTTTCCAAAAATAAGACACTGTCTTATATTTTTTTTGCTTCCCAAAAAAGCACTAGGGCTTATTTTTGGAGGAGGTCTTATTCTTGGAGAAACACGGTTGGGGGGTAAGTTTACCCCCCAGAAAAGCATAACCCACCCCCCCCACTTCCCAGGAGACTCATACTCACCAGACCCAGACGTCTGCGTGGCTCCCAGGTCCATCCTGTGATCTCCGGTGGGTGCTGCACACCGTCCTCTATTGCTGCTAGCTGACATACTGACACATACAGCGGATCGCAGACGCACACAGCGGATGGCAGGCGCACACAGCGGATGGCAGATGCACACAACGAATGACGCGCGCACACAGCCGATGGCGCGCGCACAGCCGATGACGCTCGCGCACAGCCGATGGCACGCGCACACAGCCGATCGCATGCGCACACATCACATCCAGCGCTTCTGGCCGCAGGGAATGATGAGAGCAAGTCACGTGTCCCGCCACATGTCCTGTTCTGCAGGTCGTTGCACTCCACCACACTGCCTCTCAGGATTCTGCCGGCGAGAAGAGATCGGTGTAGCTGGATGTGGTGAGTATGTATGCGATCCGATGTTTGTGTGTGTGATTTGATGTTTGCATGTGATCCGATGTTTGTGTGTGCGATCCGATGTGTGTGTGTGTGTGAGATCTGATGTGTGCGGGTGTGCGATAGCTACAGTTTCTGCCGCTCAGCGTCGGGTGAGTGTAATTGCGGGGTGCCGCTGTCTATAATGAAGTGTCCTGCAGTATCTGTAACCTTTTTAGCTGCACGGACACTTCCCGGAGCAGCGCTTGCGCAGATGGAGCTCTCATCCAAGAGCTCCATCTGCGCACGGCGCCATCATTTGAAAGTGGGACCGCGGACAAACTGGGTAACCGCCCGCACACAGCACCCGGCTGCCGCCCGCACACAGCCACAGGCACCCGGCCGCCCAATCGCCGCACAGACAGGACACCCAGGTACCGCTATATTCGGATTATAAGACGTACCCCCCATTTTCCTCCCAAATTTTTGGGAGAAAAAGTGCGTCTTATAAAGCGAAAAATACGGTATATAGGAATGGTTAAACAGAAAAAATGGACTGTTTTAAAATTGCCAGCCATGAGTCCTGACCTCAATCCCATTAAAAATCTTTGGAGTGAGCTGAAAATTGCCATTGCGATAAAGATCCCTGCAAATGTTCAAGTGTTTAACCAAAATACAAAGGGAGATTGGGAGAAAATACCAGAGAAGTGCAAGAAGCTTATAGATGGCGACAAGAAACGCTTGGAGGCTCATCAATGACAAATGGTGTGCAACCAAGTGTTAATTTATTAATTAGGGGGGCAACTAAGTATTAATTAGAGGTTCAACCAAGTATTAATTAGAGCTGCAACCTAGTATTAGGCGTTCAACCAAGTATTAATTAGAGGGGCCTTTATTGCTGCATATGTTTATTCTGTTTTTTCTTTGAAATTACAACATGTAAGTGACAATGTTTTATTGTTAGTCACAAAAAAAGGGGAAAAACTGGACCTCATTATTTATTCATCGGGTCACTCCCCAATAAACACTGAAAACCTGAAACAGAAACCTCTGGGAGTTTTTCTGACCCATACATATACATAGAACAATTATCAAAAGTGCTCCAACCGTTTTATAAATAAATTTATTTTATTGTCACAATAGTACAAAAACAGTTTATAGCATTATAATTAATCCTGAACAAAAATTCAGCAAAACATATTAAGGTAAAAATCCAAAAGAGAAACCAGGGCAAGAAGTGTGGACACGAATAAAAAGCCCAGGAATGGGAGAGGACACGGGACGATAGAGCAATCACTGACCCAATCAAATAATGGGCAGGAAAATATCCACGTATAATATCGTTGCTGGAGTGCAAACTAAGGTGACTATGTGCATATAAAGAGAAAATCAGAGCTATTCAGCGAGTGGACACTAGATGGCGCTCAAGCATAAATAACACGTTAATGTGTCCGGCGCTGAATATTTTATTGCAGCAAAGTACTCCAGGCTTACCCATGTCAGTATGTTGTGAGGCTCACGTACCGGGTCCCCTCCCTCGCCCAACGTAACGTCCGTTTCGAGATGAATCTTCTTCGGGGGCCATGAAGAAGATTATTTCTGAAGATATTGTTCAGTCTATGAAAAAATAAAGGGGTGTCAATAATGGTGAGTAGCACTGTATATGGCAAACTGAAGAAGAAAACACAAAAGAGACAAAGTAAAGGCAAGAAAGTAAAGAAGAAAAGGAAAGTACATTAGAAGTTACATAAGAATTATAATATATACAGTAACTAATAGACGTCTGTTTTGTAAAAATCAAATAAAAAGCAATATTCCATGTGCATTGAGCATTTCACATTGTTATATATTCACTATATGGAGAAGAGTATTGCAACCCTCCTCCCCAAAATACCCCAAATATCTCCTCCCTCTTCTTCCTAACTCCCAATCTCAGCGATCTGCCATTCATTACAGTTAGGCGGGCTTTGCACACTATGACATCGCAGGTGCGATGTCGGTGGGGTCAAATTGAAAGTGACGCACATCCGGCATCGTATGCGACATTGTAGTGTGTAAAGCCTAGATGATGCGATTAACAAGCGCAAAATCGTCGTAACCGTAACATCGGTGTAGCATCGGCGTAATCCATAATTACGGTGACGCAACGGTCCGATGTTGTTCCTCGCTCCTGCGGCAGCACACATCGCTGTGTGTGAAGTCGCAGGAGCGAGGAACATCTCCTACCGGCGTCACCGCGGCTTCCGTAGGATATGCGGAAGGGAGGTGGGCGGGATGTTTACATACTGGTCATCTCCGCCCCTCCGCCGCTATTGGCCGCCTGCCGTGTGACGTCGCTATGACGCCGCACGACCCGCCCCCTTAGGAAGGAGGCGGGTCGCCGGCCAGAGCGACGGTCGCAGGGCAGGTGAGTGCATGTGAAGCTGGCGTAGCAATAATTTTCGCTACGCCAGCTATCACATGATATCGTACCTGCGACGGGGGCGGGGACTATCGCGTGCGACATCGCAGCATCGGCTTGCGATGTCGCAACGTGCAAAGCCCGCCTTACTTTCAGCGCACAATCTCCATGTCTAAGCAATGTCTGTAACTTCTCTATACTAGAATAATAAACATGTTCATATTACAAATTACTATTTCCATCTATGATCCATTCCTTCTTTGTGGAAATATCTGGTGTGATCGAGGTTTTATAATCACTTTCCGCAAAGTTTTTTTTCATCATCATTGGGAACTAACTCCATTCTCTATTCTCCAATCCACAGATTATAGGTTCTAAAGCCTGTTTTACACCTTTCAATTACGATATCGTATGCGATGTAACATGCCCCCATCGTATGTGCGGCACGTTCAATTTGTTGACCGTGTCGCACAATCGATTAAAAGCTGTCACACGTACTTACCCTTCCATACGACCTCGACGTGGGCGGCAAACATCCACTTCCTGGAGTGGGAGGGACGTTCGGCGTCACAGCGACATCACGCGGCAGCCGGCCAATAGAAGCGGAGGGGCGGAGATGAGCGGGACGCAGGTAAGGCTGCTTTCACACTACGTTTTTTTTAGCATGCGTCATGAACGTTTTTTTAACGCAAAAACGGATCCAGTGCAAATGCGTTTTCATTTCAATGCATTTGCAATGGACTCGCGTCAACATGCGTTCACCTGCGTTTGCGTGTGTTATAGTAAGGATCCAGCGAGTTGCAGTTTTTTAACTTTTTTCAAAAATGCTACTTGAAGCGTTTTTGAGCTGCGTCCAAATACTGCAAATTGCTGGATCCTGACTATACTGCACGCAAACGCATGTGAACGCTGGCATGCTGATAGACAGGATCCTGCTTGCTCTACTGAGCATGCACAGAAACCAGCCTAGCATGATCAGTCTTTCTCTCCCCCTCCCTCTCTCTCCACCTCCCTCTCTCCACCTCCCTCCCTCCTTCTCTCTCCACCTCCCTCCCGCACCCTCTCTCTCCACCTCCCTCCCGCTCCCTCTCTCTCCACCTCCCTCTCTCTCCACCTCCCTCCCTCCCCCTACCTCTCTCTCCAGTCTCCCCCGCCTGAGGGCGGAGGACGCTCGTAACCAAGGTAAACATCGGGTAACCGCGGTCTTAGTTACCCGATGTTTATCTTGGTTACGTGTGCAGGGAGCTCCTAGCAGCTGCAGACGCTCGCAACCAATGTAATTATCGGGTATCCAAGCAGGTTACCCGATGTTTACCTTGGTTACGAGCCTCCACAGCTGTCAGATGCCGGCTCCCAGTCTCTCACGTTCAGTTCCACTGACTCCCGATCACATGACTCCAATGCCCGCCCATAAACTTAAAGTGACAGGATCCTGCAAAATAACACATGTGTTTGCATGCGTTTTTTTGCTGTAAAAGCAGAATCCGCTTTTACAGCAAAAAAATGTTCATGATGCATGTTAAAAAAACGTAGTGTGAAAGCAGCCTAAGATCTGTTCATCGTTCTCGGGGTGTCACACACTGCGATGTGTGCTGCCTCAGGAACATTGAACAACCCGACTTGACTAGGAAATGAACGACATGTATGCGATGAAAGGTTTTATGTTCAATCGCAATCGCACGTAGCTGTCACACGCTACAACACCACTAACGATACCGGATGTGCGTCACTTACGACGTGACCCCGCCGACACATCGTTAGATATGTTGTAGTGTGTAAAGCGGCCTTAAGAGTACTTTGCTTGTAAATACTTACTAAATTGTCCCAATAACCTGACAACCAAAACATTTTTTTCTAATAGAGTCTGAGTATCTAAACTAATGTTCTTCATTTCTTCTTCCTCCATTTCCTTTTTGCTGGAGCAGAGGTTTAAGCCTATACTCTTGGCCTTTTTTTTTTATGAACTTCTAGTCCTTTTCCTTTCTTTAACCGGCTGTTTACTTCTCCACATGAGGAGCTTGATTCAACCTTATATAATGTTACATTTTTAATCCAAATTTATGTTTGAGTGCCCATACAAAATGGTGGGAAGACATATGATATATTTTTTTCAATTAGATAATTCTATTATTTCTTTTTTTTTAAAGCGAAATGGCAATAAAATGCCTCCCCCTTCTCTTCCCCCTTCCACTTTCACCTTTTCCCTATCCGGAATGCTGGGATAAAATTATACAGAGATGTTGTGTACAGAAATAGAAGGATTTTTGTGTACTCACCGTAAAATCTCTTTCTCTGAGTCTTCATTGGGGGACACAGGACCATGGGTTATGCTGCTGTCACTAGGAGGCTGACACTAAGTAAACAGAAAAAGTTAGCTCCTCCCCAGCAGTATAACCCCTGAGCCGGAGGCGGGCTCAATCAGTTTAGTGCACAAGCAGTAGGAGGAGAATCAAACAATCCTGGATAAAACAAGATAAAAACTATGAACAGTAGTCGTGTGACCAGTGGTCTGGGGAAATGGCCACTGGGGCAACCGACAGGTAATATATAACAAATAACACAAGCAGGGTGGGTGCTGTGTCCCCCAATGAAGACTCAGAGAAAGAGATTTTACGGTGAGTACACAAAAATCCTTCTTTCTCTATCGTTTCATTGGGGGACACAGGACCATGGGACGTCCAAAAGCAGTCCCTGGGTGGGAAGAAAAACCATCACCGGAGATAGGAAGGCAACCGCTTCCCCCTGTCAGGCTTGCGCCAGACCTACAAGCACCTACGTTGTTACAGGTGTGCCACTGCCACCCGCAAACCTTACTCCAAGACTGGCCGCTGCCGAAGCTTGGGTGTGACCCTGGTAGAAACTAGTAAAGGTATGCCGACTAGATCGGGTGGCGGCCCAGGGAACCTGGACGGTCGACGTCTGGAGTCCAATCGTCCAAAGGGTACCCCTTGCTCGGTAGACCGCGGCAGAAGTCCGCCCTTCATGCGATAGTCTTCACATATGGAGTAATGGATCCATGCGAAAATTCTGGCCCCTGGCGCCGGCATGCGCCCCTTGGGGCGTTCCCTAAAGTCGGAAGGGAAGTCAGTGACCTCCTAGATGTCGAATCTGCGTTCCTGATCCCGAGTCAGAGGTCTCGACGGGTGGACACACTGATGGTAGAGGCTCAGGCCGAGCAGCAGGCAGGCCCCAGGTATGTGAAGAGAGGGTACTCACTGAAGATGATAACCAGTCCTGGGACGGCATAGGTGTAACTTGGTCCGCTGCGTATGGTGTTCGCTGATTCTCTGAGGGACGCCACGTTCGGGACGAGAAAACCAGAGGAACACAGGCGGGTCGACTACAGGGTGGGGTGCCCCTTCCTTTCGGAGCCCCTTTCTAGAAGGGGTAATGACAATAAAAGGACTTACCACTGGTAAAAATCGAGGCCTGGGATTATCCGTGATAACACAGTCACACGGCGAACTGGATTCCACTGAAACCGCAGGGGCCTGCCCTCTTCGTCTCTGCAAGGTGAACTGCCCCCTCTCTCTAGAGCCCTTCGGGGGAATGATAATGACAAAAACACACGACTTACCGCTGGTAAACGCCGTGTCTGGTAGATGTCTGTGATCAATCAAACAATAACGAATAACGTTTGGAACACCATTCTAAGTCTGAACTGGGTGCAAAAAACCTAAAAACCTGGCCATTCTCTCCGAAAACCCCTTTGGAGAAGGGAATAATGACAATGACATGGCTTACCGCTGGTAAACGTCGTGTCTGGTGGTTGTCTGTGAACACGCGGTAACTCGGCGAACTCTGGATGTCCCCCGAGCACATCAAGAGTTTGCTCCAAACGCCCTAAAGGAGACCTGGGTGCACGGAGAGAAGAGGGGCTGTCCGTAGCCTTACGGCTTGACTCACCGTTTCTAGCATGCTATTCGTCCTGCGCCCAAACATCCAGGTCCTGCTCGGAGTCCAGCGGAGATGGAAAGCCTGGGCCAACACCCGAGAGGTCGTAAGACTACCATAGGAAGGGCAGTCTGGACCTGGGGAATAAGGTGGAAAACTGGGGGGCCACGAAAGACGAGACCTGGCGGGTCCGCTTCTAGCCTAGGAAAAAGGTCCCTGGAACGGGACTTGTCTCCCCGAGGGAATGGCGCCGTTCTGTGGATGGTATGACCAAGCGTCGGCGGGGGACGCAGCGCATGCGCACGAACCCGAGGGACGTCAGCGAGGGAATATATGGCCTGAGACAGGGCGTTAACCAGCCGGCAGGGGCGAGATACAGGGGAGTGCGGTGCCAGGGGCTGCGGTAGCTGTCAACACTAATCTGCCATTATGTGTGGGAAATTACCATTAAGGGAACCGCAAACTTGAGCTACCGGTCCCAAATAACTAAAAAACTCAGCTCTGAGAGCTCTATAGACTAACCCTATTGGGATGTGCCCTGATGCAAAGCCCGAAAAAAGTACCTGAAGGGGTTAATATATAATGTACAAAACGCAAGCCCTGATAAAAAACCCCACTGTATTTAATAATCATGGAAGACTTGGGTCTATTTTCCCCTGATAGACGGGCTGCTGCAGCGTCAGCAAACCGCATACCGGGAGTCTGCCATAATCCCTTTTTTTTTTTTTTTTTTTTTTTTTTTTATAATGAACGCTGAGGAGGCTGGAGGCGGGCCCAGGAGAGCGGGAAAAGGCATCCACCGCCCCCACTGTGATGCCTGGGGCTGAGGGAAGGGCGGGGACGGAGCGGCCGGCGGCCAATAGCGATGCGGCGGGGGGCGGGCCTGGGACGCCGGAGACAGGGCCGAAGCCGGGGCCTAAATTTTGAAGCAGCCGGCGCAGGGGCAGATAGAGACCGGCGGTTCTACCTGCGGGAGCGGCGGCGCGGCAGCGATGTCCGGGTACCGACCGAGCACTGCAGGTGTGGTGAAGGACTCCAGCGCCGGATGGGGACGTGGCCGGGGTGCCCGGTGAGTAGGCCCGGACCGGGGCCTAAATTTGAAGCAGCCGGCGCAAGGGAAGGTAGAGACCGGCAGTCCTACCTGTGGGAGCGGCGGCGCGTGTGTGGACTCCAGCGCCGGATGGGGGCGAGGCCGGGGCGCTCGGTGAGTAGGCCCGGACCGGGGCCTATATTTTGTAACCGCCCGGGAGAAGGTAGGGGGAGTGTCCTACCTGGTCGGCGGCGTCGCATTGGCAGTGTGCAGGCGTGGAGCTCTGCACCAGTGTCCGTGTGCTCCGCACACCGGAGGACTGGCTGCGGGCCGCAGGAGAAGAATGAGGCAGGCAGGCAGGCAGGCAGGGAGGTGGACGCTGGTGAGGGCAGGTAGCCCCTCTGTAGTGAAGCAGCGCTGCGGGCCCCATCATCAATCCGGACGCGCTGCGAGGTCCAGTCCCTGCTGTATGCCCCTTGCACCCTTTGGGGTGATACCGCAGGGTGAATAGTGGGTGCCCAGGAAGGATTAGCCCCGCGTGCCAACCCGGGAGTGGTACCGTGGAATTGGACGGGGGAGAGGGCCCGACGACTCAAGCTTCTGCGACCCAGGGGAGTGGTACCCACACGGGCTGCGAGAGCTGAGGTAGAGAAAACGATACCTGCAGAAAAAAAGAATTACCACAGATGAGAGCGGCGAGCGGCGCCGAGAAAAAAATGAAAAAATATACGCAAAAAATCAAGTGGCTGAAGGGGGCCCAGTCAGCCCACATCAGCCTCCTACGACACTAAGCAAAAAACTGATTGAGCCCGCCTCCGGCTCAGGGGGTTATACTGCTGGGGAGGAGCTAACTTTTTCTGTTTACTTAGTGTCAGCCTCCTAGTGACAGCAGCATAACCCATGGTCCTGTGTCCCCCAATGAAACGATAGAGAAATTAGGGCTACAGCAACATCACATATTTTATACAGAAGAATAGCGCTATCTCCATAGTTCTTTATACAATGATTTATAGATCAGACAAGCTCCTCATATTTAGGCAGTTTCTATGTTACTCAGACACTTTTTATATGAATAAGATCAGTGAGTCTCATTATACCGAGTAGAGAAGCTCCAGGGACAAAGACCCCGTCTCTTACTGACACGCTGGAAGCCCGAAGTCTCCAGCCCCGGGGCCCAGATCCTCTCATTTTTTTGCTCCAGCGTTTCTTTTAGAATAAATCCGCCTCGCATACTGTCCTGTCGTAATGACTTTGTTAATCACGTTTTGTCGATGGTCGTCTGTATCATCTAAATGTTATCAATTTATGTGTAAGAAACAATAAACACCCTACCGCAGATTTCCCACGTGTGTCCAGTGTCAGTTCTTCTATATTCCCTTATGTAAAACCTTGATGTCTCCGACCAAACCTGCTGATTTATGATTTTACAATTGTAATAACTTTACTCCAAAAAGTATTTATAATCCGCAGCCTGTGTATAAGATGAGCAGCTTCCGCTAAGCACTTTCCACCTTTGGCCTCTGTACGTATGCCGACCTTGTGGAGAGACAGAGGGTCATATATCACCTATGGATGATTTATAGTTCTGACAATCTACAATGTCCACTAGGGATATACACTGAAGATCAAAATTAGAGAACAACACACAATTTCCTAAATGTTACGGTCATTGTGTCGTCCTATGTGATTATATACTAACATGAGGAAACTCGCAGTATTTTAAGCTCATTTCATAATTTGAATTTATTCCAAAGCACATAATAAAAATGTAAATAAGATAAATGAAAAAGAACACTTCAAAATTAGAGAACACTTTCAGATACCTGCAAGTTATTAAATATCAATTGAATGACATGATCCATATTTCGTTAAAAAGCTGACAGAAGTCCGTCAAATTGCATATGAACCTAAAAATGACTTGAGTCTATCCATAATGCTGAATAAAGTCTAAATGCACAATTGTATTCAAACCTTGTGTATACTTTTATTGTAGACTCTAAGGCTGGGTTCACACATAGCGACAATGACGCCGCTGTTACGTCACCATTTTCTGTGACGTAACAGCGACCTTGTATGTCGCTGTTATGATCGCTGCTTAGCTGTCAAACACAGCAACGCAGCAGCGATCATAACGTCGTTACATGTGCAGAGAGCAGGGAGCCGCGCACACTGCTTAGCGCTGGCTCCCTGCTCTCCTAGCTACAGTACACATCGGGTTAATTAACCCGATGTGTCCTGCAGCTATATGTGCAGAGAGCAGGAGCCGGCAGCACAGGCAGCGTGAGAGCGGCGGAGGCTGGTAACGAAGGTAAATATCGGGTAACCACCTTGGTTACCCGATGTTTACCCTGGTTACAGCTTTCCGCAGCTGCCAGATGCCGGCTCCTGCTCCCTGCTCACTTCATTTCGTCGCTCTCTCGCTGTCACACACAGCGATCTGTGCGTCACAGCGGGAGAGCAACAATAAAAAAAGCGAACCAGGGCTGTGTGTAACGAGCAGAGATCTCACAGCAGGGGCCAGATCGCTGCTCAGTATCACACACAGCGAGATCGCTAATGACGTCACTGCTGCGTCACAAAAACCGTGACTCAGCAGCGATCTCAGCAGCGATCTCGCTGTGTGTGAAGCTCCTAAAACACACAGAATGAAGGGATATTTTATATATGTATATACATATATGAGAAAAACGGGTTTAAGCCGCGCTAAAGAAACGATATTTCCAAGATGTTAAATTTAAGATCTCTTTTTTATTACAGTTCCAACGCGTTTCAGAGACATAAACCGTCTCCTTCTTCAGGGAAAAGAGAAAATGTACACCCAGTATGCAGACCAGTTGGTTATATAGGAGTCCATTAAAAGCCACGTTGATCACAGTGACGTCAATGCTCTCATGGTAACAGAATGACTCATGAGCACGTGAAGACTACAACGAAATCGTGTTAGTTTTTTTTAAAAAATATATATATATACATGTATACAAGCATCTGACTTTTTCACATCATAAAAATGACTGCAAAATAAAAGATAATGATGAATAAAAGTGTAAAAATAAAAATTATTGAAACTATTTGGTTTTTTTCTAAGCGCGTAAATGTGATGGTAGACATAAAAGACCACTGTTAAATGTGGTACTAGAACCCCAAAGAAGGAGTATTTCCCTGAGTCCTAACTCCAAATAGCTCGTAACTATCCATTACTCTATGGCTGACTGCTTGTTGAAGGGGAAAGAAACAAACAACTATTGAATAACCCCGTAGTAAGGGGTTAAAGGTGTAACAGCATAACGTGCAAATACGCTGTGTATATGGATGTCAAAAACACCAAAACTACAGGTGTTAATGTGTAGTATAAATGTGTCGGTTTGAAAAAGAAATGTGCATTTGGAATTTGTGCAAAAAATGACTATTTGTGTCAGTTTAATAAAAAGAATGGGCATTTGAATATCATAAACTAATGATTTAGAAAGAACGTGTGTATATAGATACTGATAAATCAGAAACAAAACTTCCGAGGGATTCCTAGAAAGCAAAGGCTATGAACTTATAAAAAAGAGATCTTAAATTTAACATCTTGGAAATATCGTTTCTTTAGCGCGGCTTAAACCCGTTTTTCTCATATATGTATATACATATATAAAATATCCCTTCAGCATGATCATTACGGGGCCGCTGCTTGGAACCACGCTTACACTCACATGCTTTACAAGGAGTTGTGACTGGCACAACTTCATCAGGTGAGTGTTTCATCTTTACTTTCTAAACGGTTATTGCCGGGTAAGACCCTATTTGCGCCTTTTGTCTCCTCATTTCTAGCAAAACACACAGAATAGCACACAGAGTGCTATAAAAACACAAAGGAAAAAAAACAGGGCAATGTGGTAACAATGGGGTCAGAGAAACTTGATACAGGTGCATCTCAATAAATCAGAATATTATCAAAAAGTTATTTTATTTCAGTAATTCAATACAAAAAGTGAAACGCACATATTATATAGAGTCATTACACACAGAGTGATCTAGTTTAAATGTTTATTTCTGTTAATGTTGATGATTATGGCTTACAGCCAATGAAAACCCATATTTCATTATCTCAGAAAATTAGAGTAATTACCACAAAACACGTGCAAAGGCTTCCTAAGCGTTTAAAATGGTCCCTTAGGGGTGCTTCACACATAGCGAGATCGCTACTGAAATCGCTGCTACGTCACGGTTTTGGTGACGCAACAGTGACCTCATTAGCGATCTCGCTGTGTGTGACACTGAGCAGCGATCTGGCCCCTGCTGTGAGATCGCTGCTCGTTACACACAGCCCTGGTTCGTTTTCTTCAAAGGCGCTCTCCCGCTGTGACGCACAGATCACTGTGTGTGACAGCGAGAGAGCGATGAAATGAAGCGAGCATGGAGCAGGAGCTGGCATCTGGCAGCTGCGGTAAGCTGTAACCAGGGTAAACATCGGGTAACCAAGGTGGTTACTCGATATTTACCTTCGTTACTAGCCTCCGCCGCTCTCACGCTGACTGTGCTGCCGGCTCCTGCTCTCTGCACATGTAGCTGCAGTACACATCGGGTTAATTAACCCGATGTGTACTGTAGCTAGGAGAGTAGGGAGCCAGCGCTAAGCAGTGTGCGTAGCTCCCTGCTCTCAGCACATGTAGCGACGTTATGATCGCTGCTGCGTCGCTGTGTTTGACAGCTAAGCAGCGATCATAACAGCGACTTACTAGGTCGCTGTTACGTCACAGAAAATGGTGACGTAACAGCGACGTCGTTATTGCTATTGCTATGTGTGAACCCAGCCTTAGTCTGGTTTAGTAGGTTACACAATCATGGGAAGACTGCTGACTAAACAGATGTCCAAAAATCAGTCACTGACACGCTCCACAAGGAGGGTAAGCCACAAAAGGTCATTGCTAAAGAAGCTGGCTGTTCACAGACTGCTGTGTTGTGAATGTCGTCTGTGTGGGTGCTGTGGATTTTGGAGCTCCCTCTGGTGGCCAGGAATGGTAGTAAAGCTGAGTCTGTGACTCAGACAGGTGTCGGCGTTAATTGGGAATTAAGGAAGTCCTATTGCAGACAAGCCTGGTGTATATAGGAGATCACTTTTTGCCTTGCTAGTCCCGGTAATAGTTGAATTTTCTTCAGTCTCTGAACCTGGCTTGGAGTTTTTCCTTCCCTGTTTTCTTGTGCAAGACCTCAGCAGATAAGTTTGCAAGCTTTTGCTTTGCTTCCTGGTTTACACCTTAGAGTGTTTTTTTTTCTTTTTGTTTTGTTTGGAATCTGTTTTCCTGCAGGTGAAGATTTGCTTTTCTAGTCTGGTGTGCATGAGGGGGTTCCCCCTTTGCTAGCTCTTCTGCAAGAAAAGGGAGATTCTCCCTGTCGAACTTGATTATTTGCACTTTTGTATTTTTGTGTTCTTTTTAGTATTTTGTTCTCCCATTATTTACAAGAGTACCTGATATAGTGGGGGTGAGGTCGTTCGACCTCCAGGCCCATTTTTACTATCAGGAGATTGGTATTTTTCTGCAGGTGTTGTACTGACCGCAATCAGTTTCTTTTTCTGCCCCTTTGTTTCTAGGTAGTCGGGCCTCGCCTTTGCTAAATGTATTTTTCTTGTGTATCGTGTTTTCCTACATCACTGTAATCTTTATATGTCGAAGGCTGGCTATTCCTTTGGGGACGTTTCTGAGGCAAGTAAGATTTCCTCATTTCTATCTGTGAGGTGTAGTTAGTTTCTCCGGCTGTGACGTGGCATCTAGGTGTTTAGGAACGCTCCATGGCTACTTCTAGTGTGGTCTGATAGGGGATTGCGGTCAGCTCAGGTTTTTCTTGGTGTTTTTCTACTAATGGATTTTTTTTGTAATTTTTCATGGCTGCCGGATCACTACAGTGCTGTATCCAAGCAAATCAATGGAAAGTTGAGTGGAAGGAAAAAAAGTGTGGTAGAAAAAGGTGTACAAGTACCCGGGATAAAAGCAGCCTTGATTGGATTGTTAAAAAAGGCCACTCAAATATTTGGGGGAGATTCACAAGGACTGGACTGCTACTGGAGTCAGTGCTTCAAGAGTCACCACACAGACGTATCCAAGACCTGGGCTACAACTGTCACATTTCTTGTGTCAAGCTACTCATGACAAATAGACAACGCCAGAACGGTCTTACCTTTGTCAAGGAGGAAAAGAACTGGACTGTTGCTCAGTGGTCCAAGGTGTTCTTTTCAGATGAAAGTAAATTTTGGATTTCATTTAGAAATCAAGGTCCCAGAGTCTGGAGAGGCCACAATCCAAGCTGCTTGAGATCTATTGTGAAGTTTTCACGATCGGTGATGGTTTGGGGAGCCATGTCATTTGTTGGTATAGATCCACTGTGTTTTATCAAGACCAAAGTCAGAGCAGCCGTCTGCCGACAAGCTTTTTGGAGATGTAAATTTCATTTTCCAGGAGGCCTGGCACCTGTCAACACTTTAAAAGTACCAATACCTGGTTTAATAACCACAGTATCACTCTGCTTGATTGGCCAGTAAACTCGCCTGACCTAAACCCTATAGAGAATCTATGGAGTATTGTCAAGAGGAAGATGATAGACATCAGATCCAACAATGCAGATGAGCTGAAGACTGCTATCAAAGCAACCTGGGCTTCCACAACACCTCAGCAGTGCCACAGGCTGATCACCACTGTGCCACACTGCATTGATGCAATAATTCAAGCAAAAGGAGCCCGACCAAGTATTGAGTGCATTTACTATACAGACTTTTCAGCAGACGCCAACATTTCTGAGTTTAAAATGATTTTTTCAGTTGGTCTTATATAATATTCTAATTTTTTGAGATAATGACTTTTGGCATGTCACTTGGCAAGTCATCACGGAGCAAACCCAGCTTTTCCCCTGTAGATAATGGATAGGCCGAGTTAGGCTGGAGTCACACTTGCGAATGACATAATACGTGCGACTCTCGCATCACAGCATCTGGCACGGGCGCACACTCTCCAACAGGAGCATCTCAGCTGCTTATAAATACATGCAGCCGACCCGCTTCTATCAGGAGAGTGTCAGGCCATGCCAAGTGATGCGATACGAGAGTCGCATGAGTCACTCATAAGTGTGACTCCGGCCTTTGTGTGTAGTTGTTTCTCCTTCGATCACCTGGACAGGTGGCTTGCAGATGGCCTGGCTGACCACATCCATAATGCGGAACTGGTTCCTGTAAGTGTCTAAGGTTATCGCATTATGTTCCAAAATGGTTTGTTTAATGTCCTCATAGTCACGGTTCCACCAAGGGTCCATAACTTGATACGCCTCTGCAGCTCCACCCTCTAAGAGCCCCACCATATGGCAGACCCGCTCCATTTCTAGAACTTCCATTAATTGAAATTAATGTTCAACGTCTTGGAAGAATCCCTCAATGTCTCCTGTGGCTTCACCCTGTAAACGACGTACACACGCAGCTCCTCTCTGTACACATCATACACACAAGGCTCCGCTCCATACATGTTGTACACACACGGGTTCGCTCCGTGAAGGACATACATATGCAGCTCTGCTCTGTACACATGCAGCTCCACTCTATACATGTTGTACATACACGGCTCAGCTTTGTACACGTCGTACACATGGGGCTCCGCTCCGTACACATCGTACACATGTGGCTCCGCTATGTACATGTCATACACACACAGCTCCGCTACATACACGTTGTACACACGCAGCTACGCTCCGTACATGTCGTACACATGCAGCTCTGCTCCGTACACGTCGTACACACTGTCGTGGAAACCCCTTTCTTGGGAGAGCTAATTTAGGGTGAGATGCAAGGGATCTCCAGATCTGCCAATGTTGGTCCAATTAATAGCGATGCATCGGAGACAAACACAAGAACACAGTCAATGAACGTGTACCAGGCTTTGTCTGAAACTCAGATGCCCAAACAGTAGTTTATTACAACCACAAAAGAAAAGGGGACGGCTTAGTACATGACCAAAAATGGAATGAAAGTTGGAAATAACAAAATCGTAAATTATGGATCCTGCTGAATTCCTTAAAACCAGATCTGTCCAGTTTTCTGGACCTTCAGTAACAAAGAAACTTTAGACAAAGGCCTCTTTAAAGCAACTACGCTCAGTGCTATTGCTTTTATGAATAACACTTATAAAGCTAATACAAAAATACAAAATTATTAAACATATATAAATTGCTTAAATGATAATCAAAACTTAATATAAAATATTAACCATAACAATTCCTCCCTTTTTATTATTTACAGACAATTTATCCATCAGCTATATCCCCATGCTACGACAGCATGGAGGGGCCAACCCCGTTCACCGATAGATATCTTGTTTGTAAATTTCATCATATATATTTACTAAGGGAGCACTGAGGTATTTTTCCCATGTTGTAACTGACGGCCTGTGATACTTGATCTTACATGTCTCTTTTCATAGTGTTGTCATTACAAATATACCAATTCTAGCAGCTACATACACTAATAGTACCAACATTCCCATCTGTAGAATGCCCATCAGCCACCCAGTGATACCTGAGAACCAAATTGTCGGAGACATTTGTCTGCAGCTCGGTTATATAGGGAACGTTTGGGTAAAGCACTTATATCTAGAACACCATGAGGAAATATAAAGGTAGCGGCATAAGGCGTGCAGAGGTGTCGATCCCCTCTGCGCCCCGGGGAAGTCATTTATAGGCCTGGTGACCACACACTAGATATAAATCCTTAGGAATTGTGCAGTGTATTATGTCAGTGGTTCTCCCAACACAACACATATCAGTCAAACGTCCTTTGCTTCAAAGGTTTGGTACACAAATTTCAGCAGTTTTTGAGACAGACCTCATTCCTTCAGGATGTCTTAGACTCAAAATGTTAGTTAAATTGGTAAAGTTGTTCACAAGTCTACACAGAATGTGTAAACCACAGTTCACTATTGCTCAAAACATCCATGGTCACTTTTCTGGAAACAACTATCATTACAAATAATCACGAGTAATTGAAGTACTCTCACAGTTTTTCCAGTCCTAAGAGTGTGAGCATCACAGGCGTAACTTATAGTCCTCATATAGGATCAGGGGATCTGCAAGATATGGCATAGAATTAGAAGATATTGGGCTCGGAGTGCATATCCAACAGTTCTTAGTGCTTTAGAGTCCATATCTTGGAACAGAACTTGGTGATGCTTTATCAGTTTGTTATCACAGTCCTCTTTTAGTGCCTCATTGATAGGACAAGAGGTACAGTTGCCATCAGCATAATCCAAAAGGCAGAGTGGTTATCTTTGTATCTTTGCCTTGGATCTTGACAGAAGTGGCAGTGGTTAGCATCACTTAGAATGGCTCCCTGGATCTAGGCTCCAATGGTCTCCTTATGTGTCTCTTGACCACGACCCAGTCACCTGGTGCCGGTGTGTGTGTGCCGCTTATAAACTTGGGGTCTGGGATGGAGGAAAGAACACAGTTATGAGTACCAGTCAGATGTTTGTGCAACTCAGCGACATATTCAGTGAGAAAAGCATACGAGGCCTGCAATTGCTGTGGGAAATATAATTCTGTCTAAGGAACACTACCAAACATTAATTCATATGGGGACAGCTTCTTTATACCTCTTCGGGCAGTTCTCACTGAAAGCAATGCGATGGGCAAGCAATCTACCCAGGACAAGTGTGTTTCCTCCATGCACTTTAATTTAAGAGTACCGTTAAAGCGTTCCACCTTCCCACTACTTTGTGGGTCAAAGGGAACGTGGAAAGCATGTTCTAATCCCAAAGTAGCCATGATCTGTTTCATTTAATTCTCCATTGAAGTAAGCACCTCTGTTACTTTCTATAGTTTTGGGAAACCCATATCTGCAAACCACCTTACTTATTACTTTCTTGATGGTAATTGTGGTCTTTGTGTTATCTTTCATCACGGTCTAAGCTTCAGACATACCAGGACATATTCATAAGTACCCACCTTAGGTAGCAGTATGTAGTCCACCTGCAGTCTCTGAAATGAGTAATCTGGTTTTGGTGCTGAATTTCTGCGGAAGTCAAATAGGCCTACCGGGGCTGTGTTTTGCACAAACAAGACATACTTTGCAGCCATATTTGGGAACCCTGGGGCACATCAGTTTTGCAGTACTACCGCACACGTCACACCTTTGCACCGGGGAATGTGCCAGGGCAGCCATCATGGGGAACAGGCAGCGAGGGAGGCAAATCCGGGTGTTTACCTGCCATACCACTGACTCTGACCGTACAGCGCATTGCATTCTGTTCGTTTGAGGGGGCCTGGGTCTGGAAGACCTGAAACAGTTCACGATCAACGGCCACTGGGGCCGGTACGGTGCCAGCCTCCTTTGCTGAAAGGTGGCGCCCCGCACTCTCGGTCACTAAGCTCCCTTAGAGGGCTATGTCTGTTATGGCCAGTATTCCTGTCAGAGGTAGTCTTGCTGCTTCTTTAGCCGGCTTATCGGCCAGTGCATTCCCTACTGCAAGGGGAGTTTGTTCCCGTGCGTGTGCCGATACTTTGACTATGGCTGCCCTTTGGGAAATGGTGAGTGCTGCGAGTAACTGCTCTACCGCCTGCGCATACTTCAGGAAATTACGGCTCCGCCAAATGACGCCAAAGTCGTGTGCTACCCCAAAAGCGTATTGTGAGTCAGAAAATACATTACTCTTCTTACCGTTTCCCAGACTGCACATTACAGCGAATGCCTTCAGCTCAACCTCTTGCGCTGAGTAGCTCGAAGGGAATGGTTCTTACTGCCTTACCATTGTGGACTACTGCATACCCGGTGATGAACAGTCCTTGATCATTGTCCAAAGCTATGGAACCATCTATAAAATACTCAGCAGAGGGGTTAGTGAGTGGTACATCAGTGATATTTGTCAAGTCCTCTGTTTCTGCCGCCACCAATGCCTGACAGTCATGTGTCATATCAAACTGAACTTCATCTGCTAGTTTGAAAAACAGGGGCAAGTCTTGTCTCACGGTCTCTCCCACAGGGACATGTCTTGTCTCATGGTCCCTCCCTCAGGGGCAGGTCTTGGCTCACGGTCCCTCCCACTTCCCCATCCAAATATTCTCCTCCCTTTTCTACAATCCACTGTTAATCATGCAGCTGGATTTAGACCATTACAGTTTGAGAGCATTATGGGGGAATGTAAAGAGGGAAAAGCTTAATATTTGTCCGGCCTTTATACTGAAAGATGGTGGGTCTGAGCCTGTTGGAGTCTTTCAGATACAGCATGAGGAGCTTGGAGTGAGGGGGCAGCTTAACACTATGTCCTCTGTCTTTCTAATAGAGTCCTGAAACAGCTGCCCAGCTCTTACACAAGCAGGGGTCACTGTAATAACTGAATGTAGTATCCCAGAGTAATACTCTGGAGGGTGCTGTCTGCCACCGTGTTCTTGGGTGAGGACGCCGGCTATATATCCAACCTGCTTGTGGCGGTAAAAGGGTTAAAGGTTTTTCCCACGTCTATTTTGCTTATGTGACCACAACTGTCTGGGTTTATTCTCGAGTCAAACAACTAGCTTTGGGAATTGTCAGTCAGGATTCGGAGACTACACAGGGCGCCTTCTTTTAAGGGGGGTGGTCACCTTGGGCCCAATTAGGGTAAATTCTATGCAGGTCCCAATTTTCTGCAACACGTCTGTCCTTAAATTAATAAGTGAATATGAGAAAACTAAAACCTGGGTCACAAAATAGGAACAGTGAATGTAGTCCCCGGGGGATGACAATGGGGTTGTGGGAGACATCTGAATTGTCAGTTTCCTATGGTGGTGGGGGTCACGATAGTAGTTGTTGCATTTTTGGGACATTTGTCCCCTCAAAAAAACAAAAAAAAAAAAACCTTTTTGTCCACAAGCCCAACCTTTTACATTGCTGTAGTCTAAGCCTTTAAAGCCTCTAGGGCTGCGACAACCCCACACCCTGATGAAGGTGACACTAATCACAAAACCACACATTGGTTCTGGACATCACACATCAACAAGATGTCCGTAGCGAGGCACCATCCTCTCACACATTGTGTTATCTTCCTATGCAGCATGGCTGACATACCTTCAGTCTTTTTAGCTGACACATTTACCATTGCTACTGCTTGCACATTTTCTCTTTTTTTTTTTAGCACCTTACATTTACACCATGTACTTTTGTATGGTTCTTCATACATTGCTGCTGTAATATACTTCACCATCATTCCATTCTGTTCTATAAACTCATTGCCTTACATACACACGCAGCATGTTACTTTTTATAACGCATACTGTTTTTTTGTATCATTATAGGTCAATACGGGTCTATTCACATTGCTGCTTGTGGTCATCATTATAAACATTCCTTTATAATACAACATTATAAATATTCCTTTTACATATTTTGATTGTTGTGATGCTGCCCTTTCTCGGTTGTACCCACTGCACCATTTTACTTGTTATCAATAAACATTATTGTGTTATTTCTCCTCTATAATGGTTACATATAGGCTATTTTTTTTTCCCTCCTCACTCTTTTGTGTATTCCTGTAGTTTAGTCTCTTATCTCCTTCTTGTGGTGGATTCCCCCTCTACCCCTCCCTTTTCTTCTACTTGGCTGCAGGGGGGCCAAATTAACGCTTTCCTTTCTAGTTCAGCTCCCCAGGAGATATTTCCCTCAAATACATCCATTTCATATTGCTCCACTTTGGGAGACTGGTACAGCGCCCTGGACTGTAGGTCTATGGGCATTTAGAACACACCGCAGCAATAGTCCATGATTCTTATCATTATGTTCATACCCAAAACTGAGTATGGTCCTATGCTACAATCTGCAACAGATCTTGTCGCTTATTCTGCCTAAAACCAGTGTCTAATCCTCTGTTAAACTCCATTCTCTGGAAAGTTACCAAGATTAGGTTTTCCTATGTGGCCAGATATACCTCCTGAATACCCTGGAGATATGTTCTAAATGTAAGGGTAATTTTACAGGAGATTCAGGATCTAGGTAGCAAGGGCAATATGCCTGGGCATGGGGAAACACAGGACACGCAATATTAGCTCCAGAGGGACTGTGTTGGCCACAGTGTCTGCAGGTCTATCCCAATGATCCTGCATATGGCAGGGGTGCTGAAGGGGGGAGGCAGCGCAGGTTTTACATCAGTTATAGAGACTGCAGCGTTCCCTGGGCCTTTATACTATCATAGATTACATATACACCACCATGAATGGTTTAATCTGATTTATGGTCACTCAGTGAGAGACGCTTGGATACTTTACCACATTCTAACCTGTTTGTTTTATCTTTCAAACAGTCTTCACATTTGCAGAAAAACGTCTCCCAAAACAAAAAAAAATTCCAATAACATGTTGCATCAATCCAATCCAATGCTTCATTCCCTTTTCGTCTTTCTTCTATATCCTTTGTAGGGACATGGGTGGTACCTCTGAGGCTGATTACGTCCTATATCTGCCAGTCCTCTGACTGCAACTTCAATGCCCGCAGTTAACCGTAGAACTGAAATGGGCCATAGAGTCTTAACCGCAGAAGACTCTACTCTTCTCCCAGCACCAATTTGCTCGCAAGAGAAGGATTTCTACTCCCAGAACCACTGTTCTCGCAAGAGAAGAATTTCTAGGAAGCATCAGGTTACCAGCCCTTTGTACCCGTACAATTCTGAGACAGAACCAAACAAATAACAATTCATAAACTCTACTACCAACAGTTATTGGGATTACTTCTACTTCTCAATATAATATATCATGGGAGACTAAGCTAATTTCCTACAAAATCTCCATCTACCTCTGACTCAAACAGATTACATCAAACACAAAAGAGACAGCGTATCCAGACCAGAGCATATCAGATTTCAACTACTCAAACAAGTTCCCTTTTTTGTCCTGTAGAGGGCGCAGCTCCAAAAATAAAATCTACAATAAGTTTTCCCTCTCTGGCTATATGTTTCTTTGTCTGGATAAACTGGATGATTACAAACTACAACTCCTATTAAGCCAATTCCTATCTTAAATGCAAATGCAAGAGAACATAAACGCCAGCACAATGGTTTATCAGATTTTTACAATACATCCGTCACTCAAAGATCAATCAGTCCCACATTAAAGGATCCTCATAGCTTAAAATATAATTCCAGACATAACAGTCATATAGAAAACACAGGACAACATATAATCTTTCAACTGCTGAGATGATATACTCTTCATTCAATTTCCTTCAACAATCATTCGCACATTTAAAAACACATTGATACATATAACAGATCACAGATGGCATATCTCCATTATTTCAATCATACACACAAAATCCAAACACTGGCAGAGGTTTGATAAGAATGGTCTTGTTAGACCACTACGTACCCGTCTCGGACCTCCAGAAAGCACTGAAACATTTGTAACACAATGGGTTACTCACCGCGGATTTTGTTCAGTGGTTCCTGGGAAGGTCTTTGTAGTCGGGTCACAGAGAGGTCCAATTAACCATCCCGGGTTTCAGGCACCATGTTCTGTCGTGGAAACCCTTTTCCTGGGAGAGCTAATTTAGGGTGAGATGCAAAGTGATCTCCAGATCTGCCAATGTTGGTCCAATTAATAGCGATGCATCGGAGACAAACACAAGAACACACAGTCAATGTCCGTGTACCAGGCTTTGTCTGAATCTCAGATGCCCAAACAGTAGTTTATTAAAACCACAAAAGATAAGGGGACGGCTTAGTACATGACCAAAAATGGAATGAAAGTTGAAAATAACAAAATCGTAAATTATGGATCCTGCTGAATTCCTTAAAACCAGATCTGTCCAGTTTTCTGGACCTTCAGTAACAAAGAAACTTTAGACAAAGACCTTTTTAAAGAGACTACACCCAGTGCTATTGCTTTTATGAATAACACTTATAAAGCTAATACAAAAATACAAAATTATTAAACCTAAATAAATTGCTTAAATGATAATCAAAACTTAATATAAAATATTAACCATAACACGTTGTACACAAGCGGCTCTGCTCCATACATGTCATACATATGCAGCTCCACTTCACACACGCGGCTCTGCACCGCAAAAGTCGTACACTCATTGCTCTGCTTCATACACACGTGGCTCCACAAACATCGTACACAAGCGGCTCCGCTCCATACACGTCATACACACGGCTCCACTTCGTACATAAGCAGCTCCGCATTGTACACTTCATACACCCTGTTCTGCATTGTACAAGTTGTACACACACGGCTCCGCTTCATACACGTCGTGCAGACATGGTTCAGCTCCGCACACGTTGTACACACACGGCTCAGCTCCGTACACCTCATACACACGTGGCTCTGCTTAGTACATGTCATACACACGGCTCTGCATTGTACACGTTAATCACACAGAGCTCCACTCTGTACATGTCATACACAAGCGGCACCACGTTGTAGACGTACACACACGGCTCCGCTCCGTAGACACGAGGCTCAGCTCCGTACACGTTGTACACACGCAGCTCAGCTCCACATACATTGTACACACGCGGCTCAGCTCCGTAAACCTTGTACACATGCGCCTGTGCTCCATACGCCTCATACACACGCGCCTGCACTCCGTACACCTTGTACACACGCGGCTCCACTTAGTACAGATCATACACATGCAGCTTCGCTCCACACACATGGCTCTGCATAGTAAATGTTGTACACATATGCCTTTGCGCCGTACAAGTTGTGCACACGCGACTCCGCTCCGTGCATGAGCGGCTCCGCTCTATATACGCACACGTCATACACACGGCTCCGCATTGTACTCGTTAAACACACAGTGCTCCACTCCGCACACGTCATACACACGCGGCTCAGCTCTGTACTTGTCGTGCATACGCAGCTCTGCTCTACACACACTGCTCCACATTGTAAACATCATACACGCGCGGCTCTGTATTGTACACATTAAACACACAGAGCTCCACTTCGTACATGTCATACACAAGCGGCTCAGCTCTGTACACGTTGTACACACGTGGCTCAGTTCCACATATGTTGTATACACGCGGCTCAGCTCTGCACACGATGTACACAAGCGGTTCAGCTCCTTACACCTCGTACACATGCGAGTGCGCTTCGTACACACGTGGCTTTGCTTAGTACACATCGCACAAATACGGCTCCGCTCCATACATGTCGTACACATGCAGCTCTGCTCCGTACACATCATACAGATGCGGCTGCGCTCTACACACTTGGCTCCGCATTGTAAACGTCGTACACTCACAGTTACACTCTGTAACCATCGTACACACATGGCTCAGCTCCGTACATGTCGTACACACGCAGCTCTGCTCTACACACATTGCTCCGCATTGTAAACGTCATACACGTGCTGCTCTGTATTGTACATGTTAAACACACAGAGCTCCACTTCGTACATGTCATACACAAGCGGCTCAGCTCTGTACACGTACAAACCACACGCGGCTCAGTTTCACATATGTTGTATACACGCGGCTCAGCTTTGCACATGATGTACACAAGCGGCTCAGCTCCTTACACCTCGTACACATGCGCCTGCACTTTGTACACACGTGGCTTTGCTTAGTACACGTCGCACACATACGGCTCCGCTCCATACATGTCATACACCTCGTACACACACGACTCCGCTCCGTACACCTCGTACACACACGGCTCCGCTCCGTACACCTCGTACACACGCGGCTCCGCTCCGTACACCTCGTACACACACGGCTCTGCTCCGTACATCTCGTACACACACGGCTCCGCTCCGTACACCTCGTACACACACGGCTCTGCTCCGTACATCTCGTACACACACGGCTCCGCTCCGTACACCTCGTACACACACGGCTCCGCTCCGTACACCTCGTACACACACGGCTCCGCTCCGTACACCTCGTACACACACGGCTCCGCTCCGTACACCTCGTACACACACGGCTCCGCTCCGTACACCTCGTACACACACGGCTCCGCTCCGTACACCTCGTACACACACGGCTCCGCTCCGTATACCTCGTACACACACGGCTCCGCTCCGTACACCTCGTACACACACGGCTCCGCTCCGTACACCTCGTACACACACGGCTCTGCTACATCCACTCTGTAAACCCCTCCTGACCCCACACATAAACTCCCCCTCATCCAGCACCATGACACCCAGCACAGCAGAGTCCTGCATACGCTGAGGAGCTGATCATGTGACCCCTGACTCCTCCCCTCCATGTGACATCATCACAGGTCCTGGAAGCACAGAGCAGCCATATAGTCAAACGGTAAATGCTAGAATGTACGGACTCCTGACAGGTATGACGTAACTGGTCATGTGATGGGGCGTGCTCAAAATGGAGCCCGACCTTTCCAGACAGGAAAAACAATGTTTATTCGACTTCGTCCATAGAGGTGATTCTAATAGAAGTGGGGAGAGGGGGATCAGAGCTCCAGATGGGGGGATGCGAAGCCCCCCCCCTTGTATGATTATAGCGGACAGGAAGAAACATCACCAGCCCCCAACCAAGCCGGCCACTTACTATGACCAAGAAGGGGTCTGACTTTTACGGTGGTCAATTGAGGCTGTTGATGCCTTTGTGGCTCTCAAGACAGCTTTAGCTCCATTCCTCAATGAAGCACATGTTGCTCTTCCTTTTGTGGTTAAGGCAGCTGCCTCTTCTGTGGGGATGGGTGCCGTTCTTTCACAGAAGAGAGAAGGCTACTTTCATCCTTATGGGTTTTCACAAGCGGAGCCAATTATGATATAGGCCATCGAGAACTCTTGGCTGTCAAGGCTATGTGCGCACGTTGCGTTTTTTCCCGTGGAAACGCTGCGTTTTGAACTGCAGCGTAACTGCATGCGTTCAGCTTCCCCAGCAAAGTCTATGAGAAAGCCGAAAAATCAATGCACACGCTGCGTTTGTAAACGCAGCGTTTTGGATGCCCAAAATCGCTGCGGAAAAAAAAGCAGCATGTCACTTCTTCTGTGCGTTGTAGCTGCGTTCTCTACCCATTGAAATCAATGATGTGGGTCAGAACGCAACCAAAATGCACTTGGACTGCATTTTTGTTGCTTTCCGCATGCTTTAAACACAAGTCTTTCATTCTCTCTGTCAATGTCAGTTAATCTCCCTCTGTCAGTTGGTCGCTCTGTCTGTCTCACTGTCGGTCGGTCGGTCGGCCAGTCTCCCCCCCCCCCCCCTCTCATACTCACCGGTCTCTCTCTCTGGCTGTCCCTCTCTCTGTCCGTCGGTCAGTCCCCCCCCCTCATACTCACCGTTCCCCAATCACCGGTGCGGCGCTGCACGGCGTTCACGCTGCTCCCCTTTTGAAAATGCTGGTTGCTCATTATTCAATCTCGTATTCCCTGCTTTCCCCGCGCACCGGTGCCTATGATTGGTTGCAGTCAGACACGCCCCCACGCTGAGTGACAGCTGTCTCACTGCAACCAATCACAGCCACAGGTGGGCAGGTTTATATCGTGCAGTAAAATAAATAAATAAAACAAAAACGACGTGCTGTCCCCCCCAATTTTGATACCAGTCAAGATAAAGCCACACGGCTGAAGGCTGGTATGGGGAGAGCCACGTTATGGGGAGCCCCCCAGCCTAACAATATCAGCCAGGAGCCGCCCGGAATTGCCGCATCCATTACATGCGACAGTCCCGGGACTTTACCCGGCTCATCCCGAATTGCCCTGGTGCGGTGGCAATCGGGGTAATAAGGGGTAAATGGCAGCAGCCCATAGCTGCCACTAAGTCCTAGGTTAATCATGACAGGCGTCTCCCCGAGATACCTTCCATAATTAACCTGTAAGTGAAAGTAAATAAACACATACACCCGAAAAAATAATTTATTTGGAATAAAAGACAAAAAAACACCCTCTTTCACCACTTTATTAAAATCCCCAAATACCCCTCCAGGTCCGGCGTAATCCAGAGGTCCCGTGACGCATCCAGCTCTGCTACATGAAGCTGACAGGAGCGGCAGTAGAACACCGCCGCCCCTGTGAGCTCCACGCAGCAACTGAAGGGAGTCGCGCTGTCAGTGGGAACGTCACTGAGGTAATGCTGGTGTGTGTGCGGTGATGATGAGGGCTGTAGTGTCGGGATGTGTGTGGGGATGATGAGGGCGGTAATGTCGGGATGTGTGTGTGGGGATGATGAGGGCTGTAGTGTCGGGATGTCGGCGGTAATGTTGGGACGTGTGCGGGGATGTCGGGATGTGTGCGGGGATGTCGGCGGTAATGTCAGGATGTATGCGGGGATGTCGGGTTGTGTGCGGGGATGTCGGCGGTAATGTCAGGATGTGTGCGGGGATGTCGGGTTTGTGTGCGGGGATGTCGGCGGTAATGTCAGGATGTGTGCGGGGATGTCGGCGGTAATGTCGGGATGTGTGCGGGGATGGGCGGTAATGTCGAGATGTGTGCGGGAATGTCGGGTTGTGTGCGGGGATGTCGGCGGTAATGTCGGGATGTGTGCGGGAATGTCGGCGGGAATGTCGGGATGTGTGCGGGGATGTCGGCGGTAATGTCGGGATGTGTGCGGGAATGTCGGCGGGAATGTTGGGATGTGTGCGGGGATGTCGGGATGTGTGGGTGAAGATGCTAATCGGGACGCCACACACAGACAGAGCTGCGGTATGACAATGAAGTCGGGTGCAGTTCACCCGAGTTCATTCTCATCGCGTGACTCTGTCTGTGTCGGCTGTCAGCTGGCATGTAGCAGAGCTGAATTGCTGAGGGAACGCACTGTCAAAAATGCATCCAAAACGCATGCAAAACGCATGGAAAAAGCATCGAAAATGCATGCGTTGTGGATGCATTTTATTTTATAAACGCAGTGTCCAGTCTGCCAGAGGGTGCGTTCTTTTCCGCACTGCAGAGAACGCAACGTGCGCACATAGCCTAAGAGAGCTTTTGAGGAATGGAGGCATTGGTTTGAAAGGGCTAGGCATAAAGTAACAGTCTTTACTGATCGGTATTACTTACTGGTAATTAGATTTTCCAGAGCCAAGACAGCACACCCCGAAGGACAGGAAACCTACATCTTTTAAAAGGTGGATCCTCTCTATACGCTTCCGTGGTTACAGAGCATGAGAGGACTCCGTTTAGTTAGGATGACACATATTAGTACACATATTTAAGAGATGACAACATTACTTCCGACATATGCATAGCTGACATATGCCACTCCCATATCCAATTTTTATTTTTTTTTGCGACACTCATGGACAAAAGAAAAAACCTCCACTCTAGTGACAAAAAGGCCCAACAGCAAGAGTAGGTAAGAAAAGAAATAAGGCAGGGTAAATAGAGGGTGCTCTCGTGGCTCTGGAAAATGTAATTACCGGTAAGTAATACCGATTTTTCCTTTCTCCATGACAGCACCCAGGAGGGATTAGCAAGGAATCCTCTAGGGAGGGACCATCGCTTGTAACACCTTTCTCCCAAAGGAAAGATCATTAGCACCAAGATCCAAGTGATAGTACTTAAAAAAGGTAGATGGGGAAGCTTTAGGGCTCGTGCGCACGTTGCGTAATTACATGCATTTACGATGTGTATTGCACTGCAGCGTAAATGCATGCGTCTTGCGTACCCTGCACAATCTATGAAGATTGTGCATGAGACGTGCGCACGATGCTTTTATGAACGCTGCGATTTGGGTGCTAAAATTTTGACCCAAATCCGTGCTTTCATAAAACCAGCATGTCAATTATTCCGTGCGCTATGGATGCAGCTCCCACTCTGTCTATGGTGGGGGCAGCAGCCATAGCGCATGAAATCAGCTTTTTTCTACAAATAAAACCTGCATCCATTATGCAGTGTTTCTGCAGCGATTTGAAGTGCACAGGTGCTGTCAAATCACTGCAGAATATTCAGCAGTTACGTGCGCATGAGCCCTTACAGATTTGCTCCAGAGAGGCATTAGCTTACCTAAGTCCAAGAGGTGGAAACGGCCCTGGTGGAGTGAGCCCTTAAGCCCAAAAGACGATCTTGATCCCATGCTCTATATGCCAGAGAGATCCCTGCTTTGACCCATCTGACTAAAGACCCCTTTGACGCCGTCTGGCCTCTACCGGGACCTTGAAAAAGAACAAAAATGATCCTAGCTTTTCTGAACTCTTTGGTCACTTCTACTTATCGTAACAGCCATCTTCTAACGTCTAGTCTGTGAAACTCTCCTTTTCATTCCTGGGGTTATCACAAAAGGAAGAGAGCACTATCTCTTGGAACTAGTGAAACCTTGAAACTACCTTTGGTAAAAAGACTGAATCTGGTCTAAGGATTATCTTATCCAAAAGGATTTCTGTAAATGGCTGGTTTATTGAAATAGCCTGTAGCTCTACCTATCCTTCTAGCCAATGTAAGAGCTACCAAAAGTGCGGTCTTGAGAGTGAGAGTCTTAACCGTGCACTCTGCCAGGGATTTAAAGGGGGACCTGGTTAAAGCTCTCTAAACAAAATTTAGATCCCATGGAGGTAAACAGCCAGGGCTGAGATATTGATAAAGATCGACCCACTGCCTTTACGAACCTTACTAACCAGGGATGATCTGCAACCTTACATCCCCAACGCAGAGATGTGGAGTGTACTCAAATTCAACCCTATTTCTCGCCCCTTCTGAAGGAACTCCAGGATAGCCGGCCAAGGTACTTGCTGTCTTTCTAACGGATTAATTCCTGAGAAGTCTAAAAACTTCCTCCAGACCCTACCATAAATGTTAGTAGTGATTTTCTTTCTACTCCCCATTAACTTGGTTATTAGGCTATCTGAAAAGCCCCTAGACCTTAAAAGCTGCTGCTCAAATGCCACACTGTCAAATGAAGGCTCTTCAGGTTGGGATGATGGACAGGACCCTGGGATAGTAAGCCTGGGACCTCCAGAAGGACTCATGGGTCCTGTATTGACATCAGACGAAGCCCGGTGAACCATGACCTTCTGGGTCAAAAGGGAGCTAAGAGAACTGTTTCCGCTCGGTCCGTCTGAATCTTCCTTAGGACAACCGGAGTTAGCGAGATGGGTGGAAAGGCATAGAATAGACCCCCCAACCAGTCCTGGAGTAGGGCATCTATCCTGTGAGAGGAGTCCACGGGGTTTAGAGGAAAAATATCTTGTTTTTTCTTTTTGTCCAATTGGCAAACAGCTCTATACATAGCCTGCCCCGCCTGAGAGCGATCCTGTTGAATATTTCTGGAGCTAGAGACCAATTGTCCTGACTCAGCTGGTGACAGCTAAGGAAGTCTGCCCTCGAGTTTTCTCTGCGTTTTAGAAAACTTGCGGACAATGACTGAAAGTTTGATTCGGCCAGGACAAATATCATGGCTGCTGCCATGAGCCTCCTGGACCTTGTCCCCCTGTTTGTTTATGTAGGCTACTGCTGTCATGTTGTCCGACAAGGCCTTTACATGGCATCCCACTAAGTCCCGCAACGCTCTCTTGAGCACCATGTCTATGGCTGACAGCTCTCTTAGATTGGAAGATGCTTTCTTCAATTCTCCTGACCATTCGCCCTAAAGAGCCTTCCTTCCAGTGTGAGACCTCTACCCCCAGAGGCTTTTGTCTGTTGTTATAGTTATAATGACTGGGTTCCTTATCTCCCATGGCACGCCTCTGCAAAGGTTGCCTCTTTCCAGCCACCAATGTAGCGACTCCCTGGTGGACTGGGAGATGGAAATCTTTCTGTCCAGCCTGTTGCTGACCTCTATTTCCCTTAAGATTTCCCACTGGAGATTGCAAAAATAGCTTCTGGCCCAGATAACCGTAGGGATACAGGATGTTAGGGTTCCAAGGGCTAACATTGCTCTCCTGAGAGTGGTAGCTACTAATTCCCCTAGCCTTCCTATTTTTTCTTCTGGAAGGAATGCCCTCTGATGTCTGGAATCCAGGAGAATGCCTAGGAAGATGTGTGTCTGTTTGGGGTTGAGTCTTGATTTTTCTATATTTATAAAACAGCCAAGCTCTGCTAAAATATCCGAGACCAGACTTATCGCCTCCCTGCAGCTTGATTGTGATCTCCCTACCACTAAGAAGTTGTCTAGGCAGGGTATGAAAAGAATATCCTTCTCCCTGATGTGTGCTGATATTTCTGCCACTAGCTTTGTAAACACTCTACTGGACATTGAGAAACCAAAGGGTAGGGCTCAAAACTGCAGATGATATGCTGACCCTGAAGATACACTGCTACTCTGAGAAACCTCTGATGTCCCTGAAAATTAGGCACATGATAATAGGCATCCTTGAGGTCTATAGTTGCCATGAAACAATCTGTATATAGTAGCCTTACTGCCATGGTGACTGTCTCCATCCTGAAGTGCTTCTGTATTATGAATTGATTTAGGCTCTGAAAAATTGATGTTGGTTCTGAAGGAGGCATCTGACTTTTTTACTAAGAGTGGGCTGTAAAAACCCTCTGCCTTCTCCTTGCGAAACCGGGATGAGCACGGATTTCTGCAACAAGGACCACACTTAGTCTGCTAATGCCTGCTGGCCCCCACCTCAGGCTCTGGGTATTCGTGATCATGAATATGTCTGGGGGAAGCACGGTAAACTTGAGTTTCAATCCCTCAGCTACCGTGCCCAGAATCTAACGGCTCACCGAAATCTTCTCCCAGGCAGGAAGGGACCTCAACAGCCTCCCACCTACCTGGGTCCTGGCGCCATTGTCTTCTGGGTTTTCTGAAGGCCTTGGAAAAAACACCCTCGACTTGGAGTGGAAGTCTCCCTACCAGTTCTTCAACTATAAGGCTCTCCTGGCAGAGTTTGAGAGGCAAAAAGTCTGTGCAGTGAGCCTCACAGCATCTGCCAATGTATCAGCCAGAAAATAGCAACTGATCTCTTGGGCACTTGTCCTTCATCTGTGTTTCCAGCTGACCCAGCCACACGCTTAGTGATCTAGCAGTGCACGTGGCTGCGATGTTGGGTTTGAAAGCCACTGCCACCGATTCCCAGGCCCTCTTCAGGAAACTGTCCACTTTCTTGTCTAAGGGATATTTAAGTAATCATGCGTCGTTGAATGGGAGAGCCATAGGCTTGGATACCTTGAAGACGGCAGCATCTATTTTCGGAATTTTGTCTCATACTTCTGAGTCTTGTGAATCGAATAGATATTTTCTTTTAATTTCCTTCAGAATGAAGACCTGTTTATCCAGTCTCTTCGATTCCCACTTTATTAAAGCAGTGATGTTTTTATGGACTGGAAAGCATTTATTCTTACGCGCCTCCTGCCCCCCAAACATTATATCCTGAACGGATCTGGGCTCTCTGACGTCTTCAATTCTCATGGTAGCCCTCACTGCCTTTATTAGCCTTCCTGTATCCTCTATCGGGAAGCATGGCTGCCCTCCTTCAGTGTCTGAGGATGATGAGGAATGATCTGAATACATTTTATTGATCTCCCCTTCTTCTCCATCATCTTCTGGGCTGTAGTCTCCCATGGTCATCTGTCTCCCTGAAGACGTGCCCGGCATAACCTCACTCAAAGATTGCTCACCTTATCCTTGATTAGAGATTTCAAACTCTCTATGAGGGATGGAGATTCCTCCAACAGTGTCTTGTCTATGCAGGCCTGATACAACTTCTTATTATAGGTAGTGGCCAGTTTAGATCGAGATAGATTTAGACATAGGGCACATTCTCTATATTTTGTCTTGGGGAGAGATTTCTTAAGCTTGTCCTAAACAAAACAGAATAGAACAAACATGCAGACAATCAGTCAACACTGCATCAGGAACCCCCTGGACTCATCCACCAAGGAGCCAGACTACCGGGGCTAGAGGTGCAGTCACTTCGATAGTCTCTGCAGGCTGCTCTATCTTGGCAAAGCACCATTCCTACTGCAGCAAATTTGAATCCGTGATGTCACTGGAAGCGCTCCACTTCCAGCCCAGGTCACCGGCTGCTTGCAGATACCGCCAGACTCCTAAGCTCAGCACTCCACTGGATGCCTCATCAGCCGCCGACCGCGCCGGCCCTCATGTTCCCAGGAGACACTGATGCCAAACCAGGCCATGCTCCTCTTTCCGGGTGTTGCCAGCGGTCTGCGCAGGGAATGCACTGACGCCGAACCAGGCTGTGCTCCCACCCCTCCCCGGAGATAGCTATCAGGTTAGTCTTGATTCTTCTCCCGGCATTGCTGGGTGCTGTAGGCTCCTGTTAAAAAATATACTCTTAAATATATTTTTCGTCAAATACGTAAAAGCGCATGAAAGAAAGAAACTTCAAAAATGTAAAAAATAAATATATTTTATCTATTTAAAAATGGTTGCCAGGGTTCAGTTACAGAAAGGAAAAATAATATACTTTGATAGCTTATGTAAAAAGAGTTCATTTAGTCCATACTGAACAATGGGAAGTCTTTACCCATCTCTCTTTGGCTCCTGAATGGCAAGGCAGGGGATGTCATCTCTTAGCGTGTCTTCATCTTTGCAGCCTCGAGTCTTCTCACAGCAGGCAATGTGGAGCAGCCCCCCCAATAGCCCCCTCCATCGTGTATTATATACCAGCTGCTTAGTCCATATAGGGTGTTCTAGTGGAACATAGTTGAATATAGTTCCACATTACGTAACCTTCTGGAAGCTTCGGGAAGCTTCGGGAAGAATATATAAATATCCTTCCATGTCAGTACACAAGTATACTCATTATAGATATTTTAATGCTTATCCCTTATAAAACTTAATTAATAAACTATGCCCTCCAACATAAACAGAACTGTGAATTTATATGTCTTACTATAACATATTTGATAACTAGATGTATTAATTTTAATGCTTTTTAACAAACCCCCCTTGAAGCGGGTGGAGTAACCCCGAAAATTAATTAATACATCATTAAAATAACAAATCTTATTTCCTTATTTGGTGATAATGGATTAATATCAATAATAATGATGAATAATAATTAATTTGCATTATTCATGTTGTAAGTTCAATAATATAATAATGTGGATTCATGTTATGATAGGCCATGACTGATCAATCATATAAAAAAATATATATAACTATACTTCGCTAAACCTAAAAAGAAATGCAAAAACCAAATCCGGTCACCATATGATGTCCTCTGAGTTGATGTCTTCTTATTTCCGATGTAATCCGGCATAAACACAGTCTCTTAGAAATAAATCCTTTGATAAAAATGGATGGTTACCAATTTATACAGTCCCATATTGCGTTTATCATTGTTAGATCAAAGTCCATAAACTTTATGTTTTATTGCAAAGTCCATAGCCAATGTTGATAAACCACAGTTCATGAGTGTAGAAGAAGAATAGCAAAAGTCTTTGATGTCTGTGCAGTGTGATTTACACTAGTCACCTTTCATGCTGCCTGTTGTCAAATAACCCAGGAACAGATGTTAAGACGTTCTTGGTCAGCACGACAGGGGTTAACTTTAACACGTCCTTGCTCTTCTTAGTAACTTGAGGGAGGTCTTAATGCACAGACCATGTGTCATTGTCCATCTTGGAACCATAGGACCACTATGTTTGAGGTGCAAACACGGTAAGTGTATTTTGTATGTTTCACAGTCTTATTTGAGACGTTACCTTTTGGACCTTTTTGCAGAATCCCTTTTAACTTTAGGAAAATTATAAAATCTTTTTATCTTTTGTAATCTTGATTGAAGACTTCATCCCTAATCTAAATACCAAATATGGCAATAACTATCACTAATAAATGTCACAGCGTATCATAACTCTAATACTATAATACCATGTCATTATTAGTTATCGTAAAAGTATTAATGTAATTGATACTCAGAATGATAAAATACTGCATAATGGTATAGACGATAGTATTTTCTTGTAATGATCTTTTTGTCGTTGGTGCATTACCCTTCCAAACCCATAGGTGGCAATGTGTTGAATGTAACCAAAATATAATATAAAGTATGAAATAATATAATATGTACCTATAACATGTATCATATTATAAATATGAAAGCAACAATGTGGCTTTTAGTTAGATCATTTGTAAAATTATAAACCAAAGCAAATAACCTTTTAGAAAAGACTGGATGATACCATCCAAACACAATAATACCCATTATAAATTATTATTGATTAAAAATATAATATATATTATTTGTAAATATAGGTAGGTAAACCTAGATGTACCTCGATCTTCCATCTTTATTACTCTAATTTAATTTATTTGATTTGTCTATTATTTATTAAATAACCTACTATAAGAAAATGTGTAACTATAAGTGATATTTCACCCTTATTGTGTTAACATACTAATATAAAAATAATGTATTACCAGGAAGTAAACAATTGTATATATTGATGAAGGAAGTATCTTTTCTTCCAAAAAAAAATGGAACTTTTCCCTTTTAATATGATTCATATTTAATAAAGTAATATTCTTATATTAGATATTACTGAACTAAATATTGAAGTGTTTTCTCAATTGAGATATTTAAAATCTGAAGAAAAAATAAAATTGTAGAATTAAGGTTTTGATTAAAAATGTGAATATTAAATAATAATTAATATAAAAAATAGGAATAAAAAGAAAAATGAAAATCGGAATAAAAATAAAACTTGAAATAAAAATAAGGCCTTCTATGTATATAACACCTTATGTCTTTAATAATACATAACCTTAATGTTACCAGATAACCTTATAAAATTACCAAACCTATCAGTAACCAATAAAAATAATTAAGTCATGTAACCTTGCAAATAATACACTTCTCTTAGTATATAAATGCATTCTGATATACTTTATATAAATGCATTATGATATACTTCAAATATACTTTTTTATTCCCAATTCTTCCTTTGTACTTGAAATATTAATTATTAAAGTATCCTGTAAACACATATTTATCAAATATAAATGTGTGTGATTGAGACCAAACCTCTCCCTTTCAATATCATGAAATATGATATTATAAAAATTAATATGTTTAGATTAAATTAAATTCAAATTTGTGTTGTAAATCTTCAAGACCATTTATAAATATCACTTCCATTTTTGAAAAGAAAAATGATTTCCAATCTATGTACCAATAAAAGAAGTGACTTACACAAAAGATATATATAAAAAAAAAATCAAAACGTTATAACCTTATTCTAGAATGTAACTCTTCAGAATAAACCCTTAATAAAAAATCCTAATATCTCTATACTAAAGAAATATGTCTAAGAATTTAAAATATATATCTTGTATAACTTCCTTCATTATTGATACTTATGTACTATAACTTATTTATTCTAGATAATATACATATATATCTTATAACTTCTAAGTTAAAACAAAAATTCCCCTTTTTTTTTTTTTCTCTCTCTCTGGATCCAAGTACTTAACATTGACATTAGCAGCTGCTCAAACAATCAATCATTCTTAGACACATCTATGCACACAAGACTGTCATGTTTTTTCCAACATACACTTCTACATAGAAACTGACAAACACATATCCCTTTTTTTCCAATTATTCTATGCGCATTTCAAAAATTATGTTACTAATTTGAAGTACTTCTTGAAAAATACAAATTCCAATGTATTACATATTGTACATTTGACCATGGAACCGACAGACATTTATTATTAGCTTTAGTACATCAAGTCACATGCTCTAGTACGTGCAAGGAACACCATTCCAAAACAGCAAGCAGTTTTACTACACTTCAGAGCTCAGATTACATTTCTAATAACTCTAAAGAAGATGTATGTATATTCATAAAAGAAACGTTAAAGTAATAGTTCTCTGGCAATTGGTACCTGAGAAAATAAAATTATTAATCGTTCTTTCGCGATTATCCTTACCCAATAAAATATATGTTACCTGATTGAGGACAAGAACAAATGTATAAATAAAAATTAATACTTCATCAATCTGCTTTACTGATAAATTCTGAGGGAAATAAAAGAATAAAATTATTATCATATTTATGATAAAAATGAAACACTTGAAATCTGTTACTTTCTCTTATTGTTTTATTTTAAATATTATTATTCATATACAGAGATCAAATTATATATTTATAACATTAAACTATCATTTGACTAAATGAAAATATGACCTTGATTTACTATCACTACTTTTAATATATATATATATATATATATATGTATATATATATATATATATGTATTGATTCACTGTATATGAATAAGCACATTTGTCAAACAATAAAATTAATTTACCCAGAAATCAACTTTATTTAACTGAAGACCATACCTAATTTTTTCTTCAAAGATTCGATTTATTAGATTCCCTTTGAACTTATAGGAATCTCGGAACTTATGTAATTCAAGGCTTTCTCTTATATGAGAGAGAATGTCTCTCTCTGAAAGACCCCCCAGCTGTTGCTGGCTATCAAATCCTATCCCAGGGAGAGGATCTCCACAAGACACCTGTTTCTGGTTTTCAAAGCTTTTACTCATCATTTGTCTGGGATCCTCAATCCCAGTGATCGATCCCGTCACTGGTGACAAGGGTTTTTCCTGTGGAAAAAGACTTTTAGATGACAGAAATTGGGGTGGATTGTATGGTTTGTAACACGTATGCATCTTCCTCCGAACTGCATACACCCTGTCACAGAAATATCTGGATCTGGGAGACACTGTTGGTTTTTCACAAAAACTCTCCCTTTTTTGTATTTGTTTTTCATAATTAATTAATTTCTGTTTTGATTGACTTTGGCGACTTCTAACAAAATCGATAAATGTCGTACATTCGAATAGGGACTTTTTATTTAATGCCACCGCACTGGCTGCATTGTCAAGGAAATGAAATTTCTTGATGAATAAACGTATCATTCCATCCAATCTGACATTTGGAATGACCGCCCTATACAAACGTTCAAAAACGGACATAAATGAGAACGTACTCTCATTCTGTTCAATTTGTAATTCCTTCAACATCTCATAGTTTGGATCAGATTCATTCCTTGTACAGAAGATTAGATTTTTCAGCCTTATGATATCATTATCATTTGAACAATCCAATGTCTCATTGTCAGAAGACTTTTTTAATGCCAATTGTCTAAAAAAATGCTGAGGTATCCACATACGGAATAACTGATTCGTCTCACTATTGGTTAAATTTAACTTCTCGATGGAACTTTCAAATATCTCTGAATTTCTGCAAACATGTATTTTAGGATTATATGCGGGAATTAATTTGCATATGTCCAATAAATTTTTTCTAAGTGTAATCCCTAACTTAGCCTGTTCTATTTTTAGAAACTGATCGTCGCCATTTTCTCTCTCCACGTGTCCTTCTCTGACAGCTTTCTGCCTGTGTCCCATTCTGGCTCCTCCCCCTTCTGGCTTCTCTACGTCATTTCCTGCTTCTTTCCCAGTGTCCTGAAAATGACCTTGATTACTTAACACATGTCTGCCGCCATTATCAAAATTCTGATTTACAAAATTACAGCCAACATTACAGTCAGAATTCACAATATCACTGACTGACATTCCAAGTTCTAAGCAGTCTTTGGATTTCTCTGTCACTAACTCTCCTGACAATTCAGGTTGTCTATTTCCACCATTTTTACACTTTCCTACGATTAACTTGTGAAAATCATAGACTAAATGACAGACATTTCTGATTTTCTGTTTCTCTCTATTAAAAGACCTTGCACATTCTATACGTGAATTCTCAAGTTCACACTCCTCATAAAAGCGTAACCAAATCTCTTCTACATTAGAAATATCTGGATAAGTGAACTGAAGTTTACTTTGCTTAACATATGAAGAGATAAAATCCATTTTCTTACCTGAAATGATCAGATGATCTGATGGATGATCCTGTAAGACTTGATTCACCTTGTTCAACCCGTCCAATACTTCTTATGGACTGACTCTATCTTTCTTGCTCAAAAATACGTCAAAAGTTAACTTATGTGGCTTTATAAAGTCTTTAAAGTTCATTTAAAAAAAAAACATTCATGCAACTTGACTTATACGTATTTCCTAGGTTCTGCGTGATTTTTATAAATTGTCGATTCCTGATCTTTTGCAGGAGATATATGTCTCTGTCTCTCCCCCCGTATGCAAAGTGAAGGAAGAAGCACAAAAAATGTAGAAAAAACACGAATGACCTGGCTCGCCAAAATGTTAAAAAATATACTCTTAAATATATTTTTCGTCAAATACGTAAAAGCGCATGAAAGAAAGAAACTTCAAAAATGTAAAAAATAAATATATTTTATCTATTTAAAAATGGTTGCCAGGGTTCAGTTACAGAAAGGAAAAATAATATACTTTGATAGCTTATGTAAAAAGAGTTCATTTAGTCCATACTGAACAATGGGAAGTCTTTACCCATCTCTCTTTGGCTCCTGAATGGCAAGGCAGGGGATGTCATCTCTTAGCGTGTCTTCATCTTTGCAGCCTCGAGTCTTCTCACAGCAGGCAATGTGGAGCAGCCCCCCCCAATAGCCCCCTCCATCGTGTATTATATACCAGCTGCTTAGTCCATATAGGGTGTTCTAGTGGAACATAGTTGAATATAGTTCCACATTACGTAACCTTCTGGAAGCTTCGGGAAGCTTCGGGAAGAATATATAAATATCCTTCCATGTCAGTACACAAGTATACTCATTATAGATATTTTAATGCTTATCCCTTATAAAACTTAATTAATAAACTATGCCCTCCAACATAAACAGAACTGTGAATTTATATGTCTTACTATAACATATTTGATAACTAGATGTATTAATTTTAATGCTTTTTAACAGCTCCCCCCCCAAAAGACAGGAAACATTTAAGCATATAGAGAGGCTCCACCTTTTAGAAGCTGTAGGTTTCCTGTCCTTAGGTGTGGATGAACCCTCTTTCCTGGGTGCTATTATGGAAAAGGGAAAAAATTGCTACATGTCAACGTCAATAAATGCTTGAATAATAGACCGGCTCGGTCTGCCCCTTTTTTTTTTTTTTAAGCTTGTGTAATGCAGTCACTACTTGTGGGTTGCACAAACAGAAGAGTAATCAGGAAAGCCGGGGTCTGGTAACAGGAGGACATGTATGGATTTAGTGCGTAAACAGAGGCAAAGTCAGATCACAATCCAGGGGTCAGAATTCCAGGAAGGCATGTAATAGATTCAGTAAGTAAACTGAGACATGGTCAGGTGACGGTCCAAGATCTAAAGCCAGGAGGTCATGACAGGAACAGGGAGTGGGCAGAGAAAAGTCAAAACAACAGTCCAGGGTCAAGAAACAATAGATCAGAACACTAGCAGGAACACATGCCAACAGCACAACTAATGAACCAGAATGTACGACTGGCAAGGTTCTGGGAGAGCATACTCCGTGAAGAAGCAGAGCAATTACCAGGATTACCATTATAATTACCGTTACAATGGAACAAAATGAGCTTGTTTGCTAAATCAGTCAACTACTACCCAAATAACAATCTTCCCACCAGACATGGGTAAGTCGGTAATTAAATCCATGGACAAATGGGTCCACTGTCTTCCAGGAATTGGTAATTGAGCCAATTTCCCGACCAGCCGGCTATGACTTACTTTAGCACGTGCGCAAGTTTCACAAGTGTATACAAAATCCTTAACATTGGTATGTATGGATGATCACCAGAAGAGCCTAGAAATAGCCTTCTGGGTGACCACTTAACACTAAGTTGTGAAATTCCTGCAATAAATGTAACCTCAGGTGTACAGGAACAAATGGCTCCTCTCACTACTCCAGAGTCCAAGCTAACGACTAAGCATCACAAATTTCTGCTTCCAACTCTGAGGACATCTTGGCAATAACAATACCTTGTGAAAGAATGGAGATTCTGGAGGAGATACAGAATCCAGACTACGTGACAAAGAGTCAGCTTTCACGTTCTTAGACCTGGCCTGAACGTGATGGTAAAATTAACTCTACAGAAAAATAATGACCACCTGGCCTGTCAAGGTGTCAACCGTTTGGCTGATTCAATATGAGCTACATTTTTATGGTCAGTAACAACTGTGATTTTATGAACAGCACCATCCAAAAAATGCCTCCATTCCTCATATGCAAGTTTGACAGCAAGCAACTCACAATTCCCAACATCATAATTTCTCTCTGCAGACGAGAATGTTTTTTCGAGAAATAGGCATATGGCCGCAAGCAAGTTGGTTAATGTTTTAGAGCCATGAGACAATACAGCTCCTACCCCAGCTTCAGAAGCATCCACCTCCACGATGAACGGCCTCATGAGTTCCGGCTGTAGAAGAACTGGAGCGGACATAAAACATCTTTTAAACTTATGAAAGTACCCAACAGCCTCAGATGACCAAACCTTCAGATCCGCCCCCTTACATGTGAGATCAGTCAGAGGTTTAACGATCTGAGAAAACACCTTAATACATTTTCTGTACTAATTGGCAAAACCCAGAAAACATTTCAATGCTTTAATGTTGCTAGGTTGGACCCAATCAATTATGGCTTGCACCTTCCCAGGGTCCATCTTAAAGCCAATTGCTGACTCAATGAAGCCTAGGAATGACATTTCTTATGTACATTTTTCTAACCTGGCGAACATGGAATTTTCTCTAAGCCTTTGTAAAACAGAATGGATATGTCCATAATGAGAATCCAAATCAAGAAAGAAAATTAAAATATCATCCAGATAAACCACAGTAAAACTTCCAATGCAATCAGAAACAATATCGTTCATAAAGTTTTGAAATACAGCAGGTGCATTGGTTAGTCCAAAAGGCATAACAAAATTCTCAAACAGACCCTCAGAGGTTAAAAATTCCATCTTCCACTTATCACCATTGTGGATGCATATTAAATTATAAGCCCCCCTAAGATCAAGTTTAGAAAATTATTTTGCCCCAGTTAGTTGGTTATATGGGTCGGGGATAAGTGGAAGCAGATAGGTATTTTTAATCATAATTTTATTCAATTCACAGAAAATCGAGACAGGGACAGAGTCCTCCATCCTTCTTTTTGACAATGAAAAATCCAGCAGCTATAGGAGAGGAGGATGGATATGCCCCTTCTGTAAACTTTCGCTTACATATGCCTTCATGGTAGCCCACTCTGGGCCAGACAAATTATACAGGTGAGTTTTAGGTAATTTGGCATTAAAGACAAGGTTGATAGCACAATCATAAGGGCGATGGGGCGGTAAGATCTCTGCCTCTTTTTCCAAGAAAGGATCTCTGAAATCCTTCAGGTACTCCAGAAGACTGTCTGGATTAGCAGAAAAAACCTGAATAGAATTAAGACATTTTTTATGACAATAAGAACCCCATTTGATAATAGCCCTTTGACACCAATCAATTCCAGGATTATGCAAATGTATCCAAGGGATTCAGAATACCAACCCCGCAGGTAAATTATCGATCACATAACAGAAGATGGCCTCAGTATGAAGAGATCCCACTTTGAGCATGAATTTCACCATTACAAACTGGACCAGGTTCTGGAGTAACGGCATCTTGTCAATGGCAACAATCTGAATTTGGCCTTCCAATCTAACTGTCCCTAAACGTAGTTTCATAACCAGTCCAGAATTCACAAAATTAGCTGCAGACCCACAGTCAATGAAAGCAAATGTTGATACAGAACAGTTCTCAAAAAGTAATTCCACATTCAATAAGACTTTATCTAAGAAGTTAAGAGGTACCTGGAAGTCTGGGTGACCTCCTCGAAAGTTACCCAGACTTAAGCATTTCCCGACGACTTGTCTGCGAGGGGGCGTGTCAGGCAGTCCTTCCAAAAATCTCCAGTGTGACCACAATAGAAGCAAAGACCCAGATAACTACGTTGTTTCTTCTGATTGTCTCTAGGGCTGGATGCACCAACTTCCATGGGCTCTGCTTCAGGTAGATGACCAAGACTGGGAGAACTGAAGGGAACCTTCTGTTGCATCTCATGTCTCTAGTGAATCCTGCAGTCCATTCGGATAGCCTGAGTCATGGCCTTCGCCAATGATCCAGGTGGAAACTGTAGAGCCAGAGCATCCTTTATTGTATTAGAAAGGCCTATGTGAAACTGACACCTGAGGGCTGCGTCATTCTACAGAACTTAAGAAGACCATTGTCTGAACTCAACTATAATGCTCAGTGGTGCTGCCTCCCTGTGTCAAGTTCATGATCTTTTCCTCAGTCACCTGAACTCTGTCAGGTTCATCATATATCAGCCCCAAAGTGTCAAAAAAGGCATCAACACACGACCGTTCTGTGGCTATTGGAGTCAAAGAAAATGCCCAGATTTGAGAACCCCCCTTTAACAGGGACATAACTATTCCCACCCACTAGGACTCATTCCCTGATGATCAAGGTCGTAAGGTAAAATATAATTTACAGCTCTCCCTGAAAATTCTGAAATGGTCTTTCTCCCCCGAAACGTTATCAGGGAGCACCACCACTGGTTCAGGGGAGCTCAAATGTATGTCAGCCAGTCCTGGAGTTTTGACTACAGTTGGTAGTGAGGGGTTCTGAGAAGTACCCATAGTATTAGAAAACTGCCCCTGTAACTGAATCTGAGAAGATTCCAACTTCTGATGTTCCATGGCTAGATCCCGGACTAAGTCACTCAGGTTCGCCACCTGATAACAGAGAGTATGGACTGGATCCATGGGTGGCAAGGGAAAAAAATCTGGCCAGTTGTAATGTAATGTAGTCACTACTTATGGGTTGTACAAACAAAAGAGTAGCCAGGAAAGCCGGGGTCTGGTAATAGGACAACACATAGATTCAGTGAGTACAAAGAGGTGAAGTCAGGTCACAATCCAGGGGTCAGAATTCCAGGAAGGCATGTAATAGATTCAGGGAGTAAACTGAGACATGGTCAGGTATCGGTCCGAGATCTAAAGCCAGGCGGTCAGAACAGGAACAGGGAGCGGGCAGAGAGGAGTTAAAACAACAGTCCGGTGTCAAGAAACAATAGATCAGAACACTAGCAGGAACACAGGCCAACAGCACAACAACTGAACTAGCATCTACATAACCAATTTACAAAATTGAACCAAACACAAAAGAGTAAAATATATATCTTTATTGTGAGACAAAAAATTAAAAAATGGGGTGAAGTACCAAAAGTAGTGCACTAGGTTGGCATACCTATACAGCAGGAGAAGGGAAACCAGTTAGGATATATTAAATACAATGGCAGTAGTATATAGAATGAGTCCAGTTCAAATGATACTGGTATCAAACAGAACTAGATAACAAAGATATATCATAAGTGCATACATAAAGATAAAAGGAGGAACACACATATCTTTTCATATCCATATCCATAGAACCATGAAAAAATATGTACATTCCTCCTTTTATCTTTATATATGCATTTATGAAATATCTCTGTTATCTAGTTCTGTTTGAGAGCATTTCATTATCATTTGAACCGGAAGTCTTATTGCATTTCATTGATATTTCCTGCTTTGATCAAGTCTTAAGTACATCTCTGAGCCCTTTGGTTGGTGCACATGTGCTGTCTCCTAGCAGTGTGCTGACAGGGCGTATCTTTATTGTCCAGGTTCCCGGTGTCTCCCCTCCCTGCGTCACGTGCTCTTTATCATGTGCGGCTGTGACTCACGGGGGTGTGACTCTGGGCTTTCCTTGAACAATGACACGCTTCCCTGTCAGCGTGCTGTGCTGTATTGTACAGCGCAAGCGCCGCTGACACGACCAATTACAGTGGCCGGGGCTCTGTATTTAAAGACACTCCCTGCCGGCATGATGCCACGCCCAACCGACGAAGGCTATCGTCGAAACGTACTTAGGGATTTGGCGCCATTCCAGCGGGAGTCAGTGTTTCCAGGTTAGTTGAACTTCTGTTTACTTTAATGCCTATACTTTGATGTGCGTTTATCACAGTGATCTTATTGCATCTGCTATGGACTTTATACTGGGACGTTGACTCATTCTATTTACTACTGGCATTTGGTATTTAATATATCCTAACCAATTTCCCTTCTCCTGCTGTAATGGTATGCCACCTAGAGCACTTCTTTTGGTACTACACCACATTTTTTAATTTTTAGTCTCACAATAAAGATTATATACTGCTTAAAAAATAAAGGGAACATTTAGAACTAGGTTGTGGTATTTTAGTGTTCCCTTTATTTTTTTTGAGCAGTATATACATTTTACTCTTTTGTGTTTGGTTCAATTTTGTAAATTGGTTATGTAGATTATGGTTTGAACCAATATATCCATGGCTATTTATGAGTAGTAGTGTCAAGGTTGGGAATTTTGGGGAAACCACAAATGGGGTTTCTCAGGGTCACAGAGATGGATTTCAAATCAATCTGCGCAGATATAAATGATTCTGACAAAAATTATCATGCCGAGACGTATTCACTGTTTGAGCAGAAGCAATCTTCTTTTGGCTCATGTATTAAAAATCTCATGATTATACAGTCCAACATTTGACCTTGAAACGGGAACAAGGAGTAAAGATAAAGCCCCATTTTTACATCCCAGCTAGTGAGAACCAACATGTTATGAATACAATCAGTGTGTTATGAATACTTCTTTGTTCATTGTACATTTTAATTATACACTTACACAGATTATCTTATTACATCTGGACAAACGGCCTACAGCCCAGGTCTTACCCCCACAGTAAGTGGTGGGATTTAACATTTAAATTAGAGACCGCTATATATACATACAGCTCTGGCAAAAATTAAGAGACCACTGCAAAATTGCCAGTTTTTCTGATTTTTCTCTTTATAGGTATAATTTTGAGTAAAATGTAAATTGTTTTCTTATTCTATAAACTACTTACAACGTCTCCGAATATCCAAGCAATACATTTTGTATTTATTGTTTGAAAATGAGAAATGGTCAAAATAACAAAAAAATGCATTGCTTTCAGACCTCAAATAACGCAAAGAAAACAAGTTCATAATCATTTAGAAGCAACAATACTAATAAAGTTTTAACTCAGGAAGAGTTCAGATATCAATATTTTGTGGAATAACCATGATTTTTAATCACAGCTTTCATGCGTCTTGGCATGCTTTCCACCAGTCTTTCACACTGCTTTTGGGTGACCTTATGCCACTCCTGATGCAAAAATGTAAGCAGTTCTTCTTTGTTTGATGGCTTGTGACTATCCATATTCCTCTTGATTACATTCCAGAAGTTTTCAATGGGGTTCAGGTCTAGAGATTGGGCTGGTCATGACAGGGTTTTGATGTGGTGGTTCTTCATCCACACATTGACTGACCTAGCTGTGTGGCATGGTGCATTGTCCTGCTGGAAAAAAACAGTCCTCAGAGTTTGAGAACATTACCTGAGCAGAAGGAAGCAACTGTTTTTTTCAGGATAACCTTGTATGTGGCTTGATTCATACGTCCTTCGCAAAGTTTAATCTGCACAATTCCTGCCCAATTTTTAGAGTAAGGTAATCTTCTCTGATGAGTCTGATTTTCAGCTTTCCCCAACACCTGTTCGTCTAATGGTTAGATGGAGACCTGGATAGGCGTACAAGCCACAGTGTCTTGCACCCACTGTGAAATTTGGTGGAGGATTGGTGATGATTTGGGGATGCTTCAGCAAGGCTGGAATTGGGCAGCATTGAAAACCCCTGGAATGTAATCAAGAGGAAGATGGATAGTCACAAGAAAATGTTCACTCACCACAAGATAGATGATAATTAAAAATATTGCTTTATTGAAACAATGAAAAAAAGCTCAAAGGCATTTTTAAAAACAATTAAAAACATGAGACAAGAAATAGGCGGGTAATGAATAAACATTAATAATTGCTTTGACCACATCCCACAATTTATTTGCATTTGTTGGATTTGCCACAGAAACAGCATTTTTTATGTCACTCCAAAAGTGTTCTATCGGATTAAGGTCCGAGGATTGGGATGGCATGACTCCATAACTTTAATTTTGTTCGACTGGAACCAAGATTTTGCTCATTTACTGATGTCTTTAGGGTCATTTTCTTGTTGAAACTCCCATTTCAAGGGCATTTCCTCTTCACTGTAAAGCAACAAAGCCTCTTCAAGTATTTTAATATATGCAAACTGGTCTATGATCCCTAGTATGCGGTAAATAAGCCGGCACCATAGTAAGGGTACTTTCACACTTGCGTTGTTTTTCTTCTGTCACAATCCGCCCTTTTGGAAAACAGCGGAATCTGTTAATGGATTCCGTTGTTTCCCATAGACTTGTATGGAGGACGGATTGTGCCAAACGTACCTGCGTTGCTTCCGCTGGCCGACGCTCCGTTGCTTCCGCCGGGCGGAAGCAACGCAGCATGTAACCTTTTTTTGAGCAGCGGAATCCTTAGGATTTCACTGCACATGCTCTCTCTGGCTCCCTGCACCCATAACCAGGATACACATCGGGTAACCAAGCAAAGTGCTTTGCCTAGTTACCCGATATTTACCCTGGCTACGCATGCAGGGAGCCTGACACTTCCCCGCTTGGCTCCGCCCCCTCCCGCATTTCACTCCGCATGTACACACACGCGCACCCACATACACACACACTCACCTGTCCTTAGCGCCATTGACCCGCTCGGCTCCACCCACCCCGCACTCCGCCCCCGCACACATTCTCGGCGGCTGAACAATCAGCTGATCACCCGGCGACCGGTTGCTGTGAGCGATCAGCTGAGCGCCCGGCCGCTGGGTGATCAGCTGATCGTTCACAATAGTCTGCCGCCGGTGAAACTGTAAAAAAAAAATAAAAATAGGCTGATTCCGTTGTTTTGTACGATCCGTTGCATCCGTTGTGCCACTATATGCAATGCATCCGTTGCATCCGTCACACAACGCAATGCAACGGATGCCGTCCAACGCAAGTGTGAAACTAGCCTAAGGGAAATATGCCTATATCCTGATGCTTGCATCACCAGGTTTCACGGTCTTCAGAGTATACCATGGCTTGAATTCAGAGTTTGGGGGTCGTCTGTCGAACTGTCTGTGGCCCTTGGACCCAAAAAGTACAATTTTGCTTTCATCGGTCCACAAAATGTTTCTTTATTTCTCTTTAGGCCAATTGACGTGTTCTTTGGCAAATTGTATCCACTTCAGTATATGTCTTTTTTTAACAGTGGGAGTGGGACTTTGCGGGGACTACTTGCTAATAGCTTAGCTTTTCACAGGCATCTTCTAACAGTCATAGTCCTCACAGGTAATTTGAGACGTCTTTGATCATCCTGGAGCTAATAATTGGCTGAGCCTTTGCCATTCTGGCTATTCTTCCATCCATTTGAATGGTCATCTTCCGTTTTCTTCCACGTCTCTCTGTTTTTACTTTCCATTTTAAAGCATTGGAGATCATTTTAGCTGAACAGCCAATCATTGTGTGCACTTCTTTATATGTTTTACCTTCTCCAATGAACTTTTTAATGAAAGTACGTTGTTCTTCTGAACAATGTCTCGAACAACCCATATTTCTTAGGCTTTCAAGGAGAAATGCAAGTACAACATGGGCTGGCATCACCCTTAAATAAGGACCACCTGATTCACATTGGTTTCTTCACAGAATGAAGCATGCATTTCACTTGCTCAAATCCAGACTTAAGACGGAAAGACCCACAAACAAGCAAGCAAGACCTGAAGGCTGCGGCTGTAAAGGCCTGGCAAAGCATTAAGAAGGAGGAAACCCAGCGTTTGGTGATGTCCATGGGTTCCAGACTTAAGGCAGTGATTGGCTCCAAAGGATTCACAACAAAATATTGAAAATAAAAATATTTTGTTTGGGTTTGGTTTATTTGTCCAATTACTTTTGACCTCCTAAAATGTGGAGTGTTTGTAAAGAAATGTGTACAATTCCTACAATTTCTATCAGATATTTTTGTTCAAACCTTCAAATTAAACGTTACAATCTGCACTTGAATTCTGTTGTAGAGGTTTCATTTCAAATCCAATGTGGTGGCATGCAGAGCCCACCTCGCGAAAATTGTGTCACTGTCCAAATATTTCTGGACCTAACTGTATGTTACCTTTGTTGTGTGTTACTATGTACACACTTGCCCATGTGGAAGCCGCTGCTGTGGCGATACGCGTGGGTCTCCCCACGGTATTCGTGTCCCCCGTGTACTTCCCCTGGCCTTGCTTTATCTAATCCTTGCTGTTACTCTGCCTCTTCAGGCTATTTCTTCTATGAAGCTCCTGTGCCTATGCCCATGGCACACACACTGCCTATGACCTATGCATTCCCGTAGGTGTTGCTGCTTTCTCCATATATATTATTATTGTTGTTGACATTTGTGGAGGAGGTGACATCGCTTTTTATGGCGATTTCTTTGGTGCCGTTGTTTATACACACCTGTTTCATGGACGTTATCGCTTGGATAATAGTGAGTCGGCCGGTTATTTGCACTTTGCATGGTATTTGTTAATAGCTGTTATTTATTATTGCATGTCTCTATTGTTGCCTGTGCTTTGTATATGATGGGTGTTTCGGGGGATACTAGGCCGTGTCATCTTGTGTGTCATGTTTTTAGTGTTTTTATTCTTTTTTTACAATAAAGGTTTGCCTTTTATACATATTATTGTGAGGGTGCTCCCTGATCATATGTAGTTCTTTTTCTCTATATATTGCAACAATAGTCTGCAAGCATTGAAGGGTTCCAATAAACCTGATATCTTTTTTCCATAGTTGCTATTTCCTGGTAAAATCGCTCACCATTCTCGTCACTCACTGCTCCACAGTTTGTGTGAAGCCTAGATGCAAATGCAAGAGATGAATCTTTAATGCCATTTTGCAGCCAAGAAGATGATATGCCTGAAGATTTTCCACAAGCTCTTTTTAGTTGGTGTTTCCAAGGAAATTTGTTACCACTAACTGGAATGCTACCCATTCAACCTTTTCCTTGCCACGCAGTAAACGTTGAAACTCCTCATCTTGCAGAAGCACACGAATCTGAGGACCAATGAAGACTCCTTCCTTTATCTTTGCTTCACTCAATTGAAAATTTACAAATGAGATATTTGAATTCTTCTGCATTTTTGTCCATTCCCTTTACGAAGTTCTTCAACCCAACTTGAAATGCAATGGAGGTAACCGAATTTTCTGTGGTTCGACAAGTGCTGGATGAAAAACATTTTTAGTCCCTGGCTGCAATGCATTTCTGAGGGGCCAGTCTCTTTTTTTTTTTTTTTTGTAGTGTTGTTGTCTTGCTCGAATGTCCCATTCACGCAGGAAAAAAGAGTACTTTGTGTAACCAAACTGGAGACCAAGCAAGAGGGCAAACACCTTTCAGTCACCACAGAGGCACTGATCCTGACCCTTGTCCTGATCTCTTATTTTGCAACCAATATACAGGTTGTAGGCTCTCTTAACCATATGAGTCAAGTTTCGCTTTTGTGGCTCAAAAGTCACCTCACCACAAATATAGCAGAAATGATCTGCTTTATTAATGCAAGCCACTGAATAGCTGAACGATGATATCAGTTGACCGCTGAAAATGCTGTGTGACTGATAGAGGGAGAACATGCTCCTTTTATAGAGATGTGTGATGCAAGTTTAATTAGGATTGCAACATCTTTCTTTGGCATCTACCATTGGTCATTTAGATATGATAAAATACTGATGACTCAATTCATAGGTCATTTGGAGATGATTAGTGTTGAGCGGACCCGGATCGTCAAAATCCGTATCGGCACGGTTTGAGCGGCAGATCCGAGTCCGACCCGGACGCAGGATTCCGGGTGCACGATCCGGATCCTTTTTTTTTGCTCTCTCTCTCTCTCTCTCTCCTCCCCATTGACATATATGGTGCCGTATTCCGGATCGGATCCGGACTTCTTTAGCAGCCCGCCGCGGATCCGCCGGACCCGGATTATTCCTAGTCTGCTCAACTCTAGAGATGATGCAATATTGATGAAGCAATCCAATAGTCAGTTGGATGGTGCAAAACGGATGACGCAAGGTTGATGATGTATTCCTTGCCTAACGTTGTATCAAAAGCTGTGTGAAATATCGACGCACCCCTGTATCATAAAAACTAGAGCCATCTTCAAAATTTAAGCATTATTTTCGTTTTCAGCACCCCAAAATTAGTTGGGTCCAACTGTTTTCATGTCTGAACCAATTTTGCTGTTGACTAATAATTATTGAAATACAATTTTCTAAGAATCTACAGCACCAATTGGTAAATTGTTTGACATGTGGTAATATAATTTATACCAAAAACAGGGAATAATCTGGTTAGTTATATTGGACTGATATTATTTTGAATACTACTGTATAGACAAAAAATGAAATTATACAATTTTAGTTACAATGCATAATATGAAATATGAAACATAATGAACAATAGCGGGGATCAGTTTCTGGCTAGCTTTTGCTCCAGGTTAGGAATTAAGCTTTCGTTTTCTTCAGGTTATCATCCTGAGACTAATGGTCAAAGACAATGGTCGGAGAGAATGGTCGGAGAGAATGAACCAAGAACTACAACAATATCTAAGATGGGGTTTTTTTGTAATCAAGAGGACTTGGTAGTTTTTCTTCCTCTGGCTGAGTTTGTTCTCAATAAACGCACCTCTACTGCTACTAGCACCTCGCCTTTTTTTTGTTGTGAGGGTTTTCATCCAGTTTTTGGTAACTTTTAAGGTTTGCAGTTGGCGGTCTCAGGGGAGGAAAGATAGTCTTCTTGTCTGATTAAGGTCTGGAGAAGAGTTAAAAAGGTCTTTTGATAACTTGCGATAGGGCCAAGAGAACCGCAGACATGGGCATAGGTAGGAGATCTTGTGTGGCTATCGTCAAAAAATCTCCATCTAAAAGTTCCATCAAAGAAATTTGCTCTTAAATATGTCGGTCCATATAAAGTAATTAAAATCACTAATCTTGTGACGGTCAAGCTCCAACTCCGGCTTGCGTCGAGGATTAATAATTCCTTCCATTCCTCTCTTAACAATTTTGATGCTATGCCAAGTCCTCAGGATATCTTTGAGGTTGACTTGGAGAAGGACAAGTACTATGAGGTGGAACGAGTTTTGTGTTCCAAATATACTCCACCCTGCACATGTCGTACAACCGCGGCTCCACACACATCATACAAACACCGCATCTGCGGCTCCGCTCGGTACAGTTAGTATACACAGCTTCGCATCGTACACATCGTACATAGGCAGCTCCCCTCCATACACATCATATACACGTCTCCGCTCCCTACACGTCGTACATACGCGGCTCCACTCGGTAAACCTCGTACACACACTGCTCCCTCCTGACCGCACACATAACTTTCACCTCAGCCACTCAGCCAGCACAGCAGAGTCCTGCATGCACTGAGGAGTTGATCATGTGACCCCTGACTCCTCCCCTCCATGTGACATCATCACAGGTCCTGTAAGCACGGAGTGGCCATACATCTATTGTGCGGCTCTGCAGGTGGAGGTGTGTGGAGATTCCCCATTACTGGACACAGGCCTTATTAACCCCTTCAGCTCTGAGACTATTTGGGGCGGGGGAGGTTCCTCTCTCTGCTCCTCAGATATAATGGCGGCGGCTCTATCTGTCTCGGTCACATACATTCTGCTGATATTCCGGCCTCTGTACTGGGAAATATCGTCTCCATTTTGTTATATTCTCAGTGTTTTCCCTCTAGTGAAGGGGATTTCTTGTTGATAAAATTGTGATATTTTTTGTCATTTAAAACCTTTTTCAACAACCTTCATTAGTGATCACACAACATCCGGCTGTGATTGCTCCAGTGACATTCTGTACCACTGGGATTGGGAACATGGAGGCGACGTCTTAGTCAGCAATGCAATTTATGTTCCAGTCCATATGAAACACGAGCGTACAATTTCTACATGTTCTGTTTCATCATCTAATTATAGAATGGTAAAGTTAGAAGGGACCTCAAGGGCCATCAGGTCCAACTGCCTGCGAGTGCAGGTTTTCCTAAATCATCCCAGGTATATGTTTATCCAGCTTTTGTTTGAAGATTTCCATTGAAATCTAACTCACTGCCTCCCGTGATCGCTTGTTCCCCTCTCTTACTGACTCCCATATGTTTTCCCTTATTATCTCCAGTAATTGTATTATTACAGCAGATTTTTTATGATGTTACATCGTCATCTTCTCCCCATTCAGGTCCCTACAATATCGGATCCTCTCAGTGGAGATCTTCTATAGAAGAGAATTCTCCTGATTGCCCCGTGAAGGATGGATATGGACAGGGACAAGATGGCGGAGAGGATATTACACCTCACCCTAGAGATCCTCTTCCGGCTTACTGGAGAGGTGAGAGATTCTGATGACGTCACATTACATCATTCTTATCTATGGGAATAACAGATGGACAGAACTGGAGAGGTGAGGACTCTGGAAATGTCTGTAGTGAGATTTATTACTGTGTCTCTTCATAACCAGGATTACACAGTAGTGAAGAAGACCTCTAGTGAGCGCTGTCAGACCCCTGTGTCTGAGGGTTGGGGAAGACCCCTGAGCCCAATCACGGGGCCTCCACCTCACCACCCGATACATGAGGACATCAATGACCAGAAGATCCTAGAACTCACCTACAAGATGATTGAGCTGCTGACTGGAGAGGTGACACTGCTGGGAATGCTGGGACATTATACAGTAACGTTATGAAGGGTTCGGGGGTGATGGTATCATTGTATGTGTCAGGTTCCTATAAGGTATCAGGACGTCACCGTCTATTTCTCCATGGAGGAGTGGGAGTATTTAGAAGGACACAAAGATCGGTACAAGGAAGTCATGATGTGTGTTCCCCAGCCCCTCACATCACCAGGTAATAGACAGGACTAAATACAGACGGCCTATAATTATCTGTATGTAAGGAATTAATTCAGTCCTTGTATGTGTTTCCTCCAGTTCTATCCAGTAAGAGGACAACACCAGAGAGATGTCCCCGTCCTCTTCTACCACAGGACTGTAAACAAGAAGATCCAAATGTTCCTCAGGATCATCAGGTAGATGGAGAGAAGGTGCCATGAAATCTCCCTATGATGTGTAGACGGCTGTGAAGGTCTTGTGCTCAGTCTTGTTTTATCCACCAGTATTATATGTTTTATACTTGTGTAATGAGAACGGTGGAGATGGCAGGATTAGAGCTGATCATAGATGTGACTTCTCCATCTGTCTGTGACTTTTACAATATTTGTTTCAGGGGGAAGATCTGACCCATACTACATATGTAAAGGGTGATGAGCAGTGTAAAGAGGAGATTCCTACATATGACAACCCAGGTGAGTAGTGACCACTAAATGCAGAGAAGTCACAAATTTTTCTCAGTCACCAGCTGTGGCTGCTTTATCAGGGTTGTAGTATAACAAATGGTCACCATTCTGCTGCTAGACCACCACATGGTCCTCCACCCAATACTGTACCCATTATTTTGGGCATTGGACGCCCTTCTCTTAGAGTGAGATCTATTTCAGCCAGATCATACAAGTAGCATCCATCCCAACCCCTGAAATTAGAAGATGTTGACCCTTATGTGGGCGTCACACGATACGATCTATCGTGCGATCGCACGAGCGATCGTACCCGACCCCGTCGTTTGTTCGTCTTGGGCAATTAGTTGTCTGTGGCGCACAAAGTCGTTAAACCCCCGTCACACGCACTTACCTGCTGAGCGACGTCGCTGTGGGCGGCAAACATCCACATCCTGAAGGGGTGGGACGTTCGGCATCACAGCGACGTCACACAGCCGCCGGCCAATAGAAGCGGAGGGGCGGAGATGAGCGGGACGTAAACATCCCGCCCACCTCCTTCCTTCAGCATTGCCGGCGGCCGCAGGTAAGCTGCAGTTCATCGTTCCCGGGGTGTCACACGGAGCGATATGTGCTATCCCGGGTACGATGAACAACCGGCGCAGAGAAGAATAAACGATTTTTTAAAAATAAACGACGTGTAAACGATACACGATTTGTAACCGATTTGTGATCGCTCTGAGACGCTCGTAGTTGTCACACGAAACGACGTTGCAAACGATTTCGGATGTGCGTCACGAAAACCGTGACCCCGATGACATATCGCACGATGGATCGTCTTGTGAGACGCCCGCATTAGCTGCCCAGATTTCTAATCTTCAAAGCCAAAAGATAGCGTATGTAGAATGTGCAGACAACTTAGAAAATCATGGAAAGAAAAATATAATTTGCATAGTGGACCTCTAAGAGAAAGCGGAGAGTAATGATGCTGTTGACCTAGAACCTTGGTCTCTTATTGATGAATCTACCTCTCAGCTATAGGCTGAGAGGCACTTCCGGGTTAGTGCATGATGCCCTTTAAGAATAGGTGTCCATGTACCCACGCCCAAAGCGCCCTCCCAGGAGATCTGCATTGTGTCTGCACAGGCCCTGGGAATACGGCAGAGACTGCTGACATGGGATTCACCACTGGGCGGTAAGGAGAATAAGAGTGCCGGGAAAAAGGGGCAGGACAGTGCGGGGATTCCAATAACCGCACAGTACTACCACTCCCCTTAGGCCCTCCCACTTTTCCAGGTTTGAAAGGAATCTCTTTAGGAGAAGAGGGAAATTAATATTCTCCTTGGGCTCCTATGACCTTTCCTCAGGACTAACCCCATCAAATCAACCAAAAAAAACCCTTTACCCTGCACCTTTTTCATTGCGTGGATGCTTTTTGCCTCAAAGATGTCTACCACGCCGACTGGTGAAGGCAGAGTACCAGGATTCTTGAAGTAGCGGTTCAGGACAACAGGCTTGTGGCGAGACACATTGAAAGAGTTGGGGATCCTTAAAGAGGCCGGATGCTTCTGCTTATAGGACACAGCATTTATCTTTTAATGCACCTTCAAGGGACCAATAAAGCAAGGACCCAGCTTGTACGAATGCATCTTGAGGTGGACATATCTATAAGAGAGCCACACCTTGTCTCTGGGATGGAACGTAGGAGGAGCCAGGCATCTCTTATCCGCATCTTTTCATACTGATGGAGGAGTGCTCCATGGAGGCCATGGTATCCGCCAAGATTTCGGAGAACCCCTTGACAAGAACACCGGCCACAGGGTTGCCGGAGGTGATAACCATAGGAAGAGGGATTTTTGGGCTGCTGTCATATACTATTAGAAATAGAGTTAGCCAAGGACTCGTGTGATTATTATAGGAGAACTCCGTCCATGGCAGAATCTTTGATCCAATCATTGTGGTGTTTGTTGATGAAGTGCAACAGGAAATTTGTCAGGACCTGGTTGACCCACTCCAGTTGGCCGATAGGCTGCAGATGGTAGGCCGATGAGAAGTCCAAAGTGACATCCAGCAGCTTACAGGTACTATTCCAGAACAGAGATGTGAATTGGATGCTTCTGACACAATATGGAAAGTAAGGCCATGCAGGCAGAAGATGTGTTGGATGAAGCGCTCAGCGACCACAGGAGCAGAAGAAAGACCGGACAATGGAGAGAAGTGCGCCATTTTAGAGAACTTGTCTACTACTGCCCAGATGATAGAGTAACCAGATGACACCGGCAGGTCAGTGATTAAGACCATAGATATGTGTTGCCAAATGCTGGATGACAAAGGTGTAGGTAAAGAATAAAGGTATCCAGCAATCCCAAACAATAAATTTGACGCTTTATTTCACACATTTAAAATTCCATAGACAAATCTTGTTAAAAGCAGAGCAGATGACGTGTTTCGGATCAAACAGGATCCTTACTCATATTTTAATTCATATAACCAAACTAGTGTCTTAAATATACTTCACAAATAGATACCCACCCACATCCTGGTGTAATCAATTGGGTGTGCCGCGAGAGAACTCGTCTATAGCTTGACATGCATTTCAGGTTTAAATAGTGGTGTTACCCAGCAATCCCTGCTGAAAATACAAATTAATTTGGTCTGTGGCCGCCTTGGAGGAAGGTTCTGCTGTGGAGTTTTCCTGTACTCAGTCTTTATCCTTTTTTTTGTTGCTTTTTCTCCCTGTTTGTCTTTACAGTACTTACCTTGTGTCGTGTTAGTGCAGTGGTGAGGTCTAGTGAACCCCACCTGCCCGTCACTAGTCAGGTCATCTGTAGGGTCTTCTGATGGTCTCAGGTACCTGCTCGGCGACAGTTGCGGAGACTGGCTAGGAGAGGAGGGACAGCTGCAGATGAGGATAGGAAGTGTCCCACCAACCTCTATCACTAGTTCCAGGGCCTCCCACTGTTATTCTGTCCCCAGTGCCCCCTTTTGTTGTGCATCAGACACATGTAGGTCTGAATGCCCCCTGCCATGCTTGCTACACCCGGCAAGCATTACAGGAACGCACAGCTGTCAGCACCATAAAAGACCAATATATAAACCCCTGCTAGAGGAAAAGAATTGCCGCAATATGAACAGTACTGGCATGTAATAATATACAATTCATTACATTTAATATAGGTGGAGCTCAAATATGTAATTGCAAATAACTTGTAGATTATGCATATAGAAAAAGAGGGTTAGAGGGGAAGTGAAGGGAACGGGATTGGAAAAAACATGTTATGAAGCAATCTAAGCCAGGACGGTTCCATGCATTGGCTGTGACATCCTCCGCCAAGGGGGGTGGGCTGATCTTCTATGCCTTCATATCGCATGTTATTAATCATGTACAGATTAATTAGTACTTGTGGAAACCGTCATAAAGATTGGCAAATCCACTAAATCCCTGTTCACACTCTATAAAGGTGAACTAGATTACAAAGTGGAATAAATGTAGAAAAATGTAAAAAAAAATCCCACAATGTAAATGCGTTGCCCAAAGTAGTACAGATATTCAATAAATGTAAAACAGGTCTGTCCTCAGATTTAGTCTGCTTGGGTTCGTGTGTCAACATCTAATATGTATATTCCACGAGCTGTATTCCTTTCTACTACATGATCTGTCCATACAATTGATTGAACTGAACACCTTTGTAAATATTTTGCATATTTTAGTGATTTAGTGCTGTACATTTTGGATGTTGCAATTTTTTTTCCTACGTAATAATTTTTTTGTGTTCAACAGGACTTTTTATTTTCAAGTGGAGGGCCGCCCAATGGGGGCCAAATTCTCTCCCTCATTAGCCAACTTCTTTATGTGGTGGTGGGAGGAAATACATCTACAAGTGCATCTGAACAAATTAGAATATCATCAAAAAGTTAATTTATTTCAGTAATGCAATACAAAAAGGGAAACATACCGTATTTTTCGCTTTATAAGACGCACTTTTGTTCCCCCAAATTTTGGGGGAAAGTAGGGGGTGCGTTTTATAAGCCGAATATACGGGGGGGGGGGGTGTATATATATATGTACACCGCAGCGTCCAGGGGAGGTGGGGGCAGCAGCTCTGGAGCACAGGGGAACGCTGCGGGCTGCAGCCTTTGATCTCCTGCACCCGCTCATATAATATGCACAGCCGCTGTCCATCTCCAATGGTGCTGAAATCGCACGCAGTGAGGGGCTGGGGCAGCGGTGCATATTCTATGAGCCTGCGTCCCAGTGTGATCGCACATGCCCACACCTGTGTTAGATTTGGCCCCCAGGCTGCTGCTCATTCTAAAATAAAAAATCTTTACTTACCCCTGCAGCGTTTCTCCCCGTGTCCCTGCTTCCACTGTAATCAGGCAGGCAGAGAGCTCAGGCTCCTGTGCCGATCACATGACCGCACTGAGAACCAGGAAGTGGAAGAACAGAAGCACGGAGCCAGACAGGAGGGAGCTCAGCGCTGGAGGAGATAAGGAAAGAGGGTTTTATTTTACTATGGGCAGCAGCCTAGGGGCCATATCTGACACAGGGGGACTTGTGCGATCTATAGGGGCCATGGGCAGCACTATGGGGGCGATATCTGACACAGGGGGACTTGTGCGATCTATATAGGGGCCATGGGCAGCACTATGGGGGCGATATCTAACACAGGGGGACTTGTGCGATCTATATAGGGGCCATGGGCAGCACTATGGGGGCGATATCTAACACAGGGGGACTTGTGCGATCTATAGGGGCCATAGGCAGCACTATGGGGGCGATATCTAACACAGGGGGACTTGTGCGATCTATAGGGACCATGGGCAGCACTATGGGGGCGATATCTAACACAGGGGGACTTGTGCGATCTATATAGGGGCCATGGGCAGCACTATGGGGGCGATATCTAACACAGGGGGACTTGTGCGATCTATAGGGACCATGGGCAGCACTATGGGGGCGATATCTAACACAGGGGGACTTGTGCGATCTATATAGGGGCCATGGGCAGCACTATGGGGGCGATATCTAACACAGGGGGACTTGTGCGATCTATAGGGGCCATGGGCAGCAGCATGGGGGCGTTATGTAACACGGGAACGTGTGCAATCCATAGGGGACCATAGGCAGCAGAGGGGAACGTGTGCCATCACAAGGGGGCTATATTCAATATAAGGGGGCCATATCCAGATTAAGGGGGCTAATTTTAGGATGGGGGGGCTATGAGGGACATATACCCTATATGATTTGTTAGAGGGACACTGGCATTATAAGATGGACCCCATTTTACATAAAAAAAAAAAATTCTCTTTTCCTTCACCAAATTTGGGGGTGCGTCTTATAATCAGGTGCGTCTTATAAAGCGAAAAATACGGTATATATTATATAGAGTCATTACACACAAAGGGATCTCTTCCTATATATTATATATTCATTACACACAGAGGCATCTATTTCAAATGTTTATTTCTGTTATTGTTGATGATTATGGCTTACAGATGATGAAAACCCCAAATTTATTATTTCAGAAAATTAGAATATTATATAAGACCAACTGAAAAATGATTTTACACTCAGAAATGTTGGCACCTACTGAAAAGTCTGTACAGTAAATGCCTCAATACTTGGTCGGGCTTTTTTTGCATGAATTACTGCATCAATGCAGCGTGGCATGGAGGCGATCAGCCTGTGGCACTGCTGAGGTGTTATGGAAGCCCATGTTGCTTTGATAGCAGCCTTCAGCTCATTTTTAAAGTGCATCAATAAAAGAATGAATTTTATTTTTAAGAAGGAATTCGTGCTGGATCCTTTTTCTCTTTGCTGTTGTCCATTATACGCTGGCCGGGACATACCAGCGGATCCCAGGCACCCTGGAGACTTGGCGGTTCAGGTGACAGGTGAGCTGAACTTTTTTCTATATTTTCAGCTCATCTGCATTGTTAGGTCTGGTGACTCATTTTCCTCTTGACAATACTCTATAGATTCTCTATAGGGTTTATGTCACGCGAGTTTGCTGGCCAATCAAGCACAGTGATACTGTGGTTAGTAAACCAGGTATTGGTACTGTTGGCAGTGTGGACAGGTGCCAAGTCCTGCTGGAAAATGAAATTTCCTTCTCCAAAAAGCTTGTCGGCAGAGGGAAGCTTGAAGTGCTCTAAAATTTCCTGGTAGACGGTTGCGCTGACTTTGGTCTTGATAAAACACAGTAGACCTACGCCAGCAGATGACATGGCTCCCCAAACCATCATTGATTGTGGAAACTTCAGACTAGACCTCAAAAAGCTTGGATTGTGGCCTCTCTACTCTTCAGGCCCCGTCACACACAGAGATAAATCTTTGGCAGATCTGTGGTTGCAGTGAAATCATGGACATCTTGTTCCATTTGTACACAGCCACAAACCTAGCACTGATTGTCCACAATTTCACTGCAACCACAGATCTGCTGCAGATTTATCTCTGTGTGTGACAGGGCCTTTCCTTCAGACTCTGGGACCGCGATTTCCAAATGAAATGCAAAACTTATTTTCATCTGAAAACACCTTGGACCACTGAGCAACAGTCCAGTTCTTTTTCTCCTTGGCCCAGGTAAGACCCTTCTGGCGTTGTTTATTGGTCATGAGTGGCTTGACACAAGGAATGTGACACTTGTTGCCCATGTCCTTGATACGTCTGTGTGTGGTGGCTCTTGAAGCACTCATTCCAGCAGCAGTCCGCTTTTGTCAATCTCCCCCCATTGCAGGTGTTTTGTGGTAATTATTCTAATTTCCTGAAATAATGACTTTTGAGTTTTCATTGGCTGTAAGCCGTAATCATCAACATTAACAGAAATAAACACTTGAAATAGATTCCTCTGCAGGTAATAACTTTATATAATATATGTGGTTCCATTTTTGTATGGAATTATTGAAATAAATTAACTTTTTGATGATATTCTAATTTATTGAGCTGTACCTGTATATAGCTTATTTATGGTTCCCAACCCCAGAACAATTTGACCCTGTCGGATGTCTCCAGACATTTCTCTGTGGTTGACTCTGTGGATCTCACCCATTTTCGATGTATGGGTGTTAATGCCGGCCATATATTTACTGTGATGCAATCTAATAATCGTGCATCTACCTTAAACTGTCTGCAGTCCAAATTATGAGTCAATTGTGGTAGCATGCATACTACTCTCTTTCATACACACCAGAGACGTACTCGGATATGAATAGAAAGTAAGACTGATTTAATACGGAAGTGGAAAATACATTTAAAGGGAATTATTGGCTAGCAGCCAATAATACGTAACACGTCTCCTATTGGATAAAGTAGAACAGCTTATTCTGTGATATACAATATACTGTAATGTGCTTGCTTCCTCATTTATATTAAGCAATGTCAGCATGATTCACTCATCACATGAAAAGTCCAGACTGTCTGAGTCTTCTGTCTGAATGCAGAACTAGGTGGGGTACACAGTCTCAAACAGCATCTTAAATCCTGGTTTTTGGATATCTTCATATACACTCCTAATAGTTCATAATCTGGTCCTTAACAGTCCCTCCTTTGGAGATAGCCAAAAGTCTTTCCTTACTTTCCCAAGTCTATTGATCTGTCCTAATACCGATGGTTACCTCACTCACATACGAGATACCCCATCCAATATGGATGAATCTTCCCACCCAACAAACTATGCATAGGAAGCCAGATCCTGACCATATTCTCTAGACTGTCCTCATGGCTATGTTCCGCTGGCACAAATTATTCAGGAAGGGGAACGTGGACGTAGTCCTCTAATTAGCTCATATTTATCAGGGTTGGTCTCACTCAAAGTCTCATGCTCCTCGGTCCTCAGGCGGTAATGGTGGGACATCATCAAAGGTGGGATGCACAGTCATCTTCTGGTCCACAGGCTTAGATATCATCGTCCTGGCACAAAGTATCGGGTAGAAGAGGGAAGACAGCCATCTCCTGGTCCCAGGTCCGCCATCTTTTGTAGTGGGATGCATGGATCTTCGTAAGAAAGAAAAAGAGAGAGAGAGAGAGAAAAGAGAGAGAGAGAAAGAGAGATTGAGAAGAGAGAAAGAGAACGAGAGAGAGAAAAGAAGAGAGAGAAAGAGAGAAAATAGAAATCTAGATCTGGTTGGATTTGGAGGAGAAAACTCAAAAACATATATTAGGCAAATGTTTAGTTAAACAAACAACAAGCTTAGTTGAAGTATCTGGGGGTACTTCTAAACAGGATTTCATAGGGTCTCAACCTAGTGGTCCCTGCTGGGGTGTGTCTAACACTGAACAGGGGGGAATGCAAGGGGGAGACTCTCATGCCCTTGCTTTCTACACTGCCCCATCCTCCCAACCTTCCCTCTATTCTGTGGCTGGTCTGGGGTGTGTAGAGTCAGTTCTGTGTCTAAGGCCTGCCATATCTCTTTGGCTGGCAGTAAAAGCAGGTCACTAGCCACCTTCCATGGTCTCCGGGAGCCCACAGCTGCACCCTATCTCAGTCCCCTTCTTCTTCTGAGACTTGCTCTTGTAGGGTCAGGACAACGTTTTCTCAAGACTTTCCATCTTTCCTTTCTTCTTCACATCGGGGTCATTCAAAGAGCACAGATTGACTGACTGTTTCTTTGGTAAGTAGTCTTGGGGCTTCTTTGGATGTTCTGTCAGTGAGGGCACTTCTTACTGCTTCCCTTGACTCCTCCAATGTGGGCCTCAACCCTGCTCACCGCGACTCTGTCTGGCAATAGCAAAGCTTCCATCAGTTCTTCTATGGCCTCACGGCGGCGTACTGTTCCATTGGCGGTGATCAAGTCTCTTGTCTTCCATACAGAGTAGATGTTGGCTGTCATCTTGCAGGCTTCAGCGAGGGCACATACATCTGCTTCTTCACAGACAGGCATGCGGGTAGCGACTGCTCTATCAGCACAGCGTCTTCTGCTACCACCACCATACCCATGTGGAACCGTCTTCTTGATGCACATCTTGATCCATCCGCAAAGGGGTTAAGTCAGGGTCCAAAGGTATATCCGTCACTGTATTGAATCCAGAGTTTCCTCAGCTAAGCCAGAGTCGACTACCTCTTCCACCAAGGTGTCAGAGGTGGGACACTCCCCCCTTGGAAGAGGGAGAAGGTTAGCAGGATTAAGGACCGCACACCGGGAGATGGTGACTTTGTCAGGGAGCAGTGATGTCATACGGGCATTGATCTTCAACTGGTGCTTTAGGTAGGTGTTCAGTCTGGCTGAGTACTATTCACAGGGCTACTGTCTTCCTCCATGGCTAACAGGTGGAATGACTTCTGGGCTGGAGATGACGTGATGATACTCTTCAGGTGACTGTGAATGCAGCACATCTGTATGTGGGGTGATCTTGTAAGCTGCTAGATTCATCTCCAGACATCTTGCCACTTGAAGGAGGGTGTCTTGGTCCTTACCAGCTGTAGTTTGCATGTGGGCTCTCGGAGACCTGATACAAAGGACTATACCCAGGTTTGTAAGAAAGGGCAATGGGTGTAACTTGGGGTCAGGGGAACACTCAAATTCTAAAAACTAAGATCCCCTAAAACCCCAGGGAAAAAGAAAAGAGCACAAGAGTGTTTGGAAACTAGCAAGCAGCACCCCCTGACTACATATACACAACTAGAAATAGCAGTGAAGCGTATCTACTCTACCTCTCCTGTGCTGACCCTGTAACTGGGGGCCCTGCACTCTCCCTCATCCCGACGGTAGACCTGATGGTGGTCAGGGTCGAGCCTCCAGCGTATCCCTATCTCCTGTCAGACCCTGTAAACTAAGACACAAAGGATTACTGGGTGCCGCCAATAAAAACCCTAACATATGCCAACTCCTGATGATCAAAGTCCCCTTAGGACCACATGATCCTCCACTCTCTATACCAGGGAACTCTTGTACAATATACCAGGCAGGATAACATACAAGCGAGAATATCTCAAAATTAGGCTAAGCAGCAACTGCCATAGGCAGAAAAATATTCACTGTCCACCAGGACTAATAGTGAGCAGTCTATATGGTCTAATAAATTGTATACTAGGTACAGCAAAAACAAACATGCAAAAGTGAAGGGAAAAGGTTTCCACAGGACTCTCAGCAATATCCTCTGCTAAGGTTCATTAGTGGGAACACAATGGGGCACAACTACATATATGACCAAAAACGGAGTGTGTGTTTCAGGTCCCTCTGTCCCCACTCTGCAGCCTCTGCTGCATCAGCAATAAACAGAGCAGTGGCTTTGGCTGCTGAAACAAAAATAGGGAACTGGGTGTCGGCTGGACTAAAATGGAGTCAAAAGAGGAAGTAGATGTTGGCTGCCATCTTGCAGGCTGCCATCTTGCAGGTGCCATCTACATTCAGGAGGTATTCAATCTGTCACTGGGAATATGGATTATATAGGGACCCCTGGGCTGACCCTGTAACTAGGGACCCTGTGCTTGCCCTCATCTCGACGGTAGACCTAATGGTGGTCAGGGCCGAACCTCCAGCGTGTCCCTATCTCCTGTCAGCCCCTGACATAATATCCCCATACCATACCCCACCCAGGGCTGGGCAAAACACAGAGTGACAGACAGAAATCTACATTCAGGACAGGAAATAATGGGGTGGGCTTATGTGGACACAGTGCTCCACAGACAGCACACAAGTCCACCCTATATATCAGCTTATATCATCTTATTTTCACAGACAGGTAAAATACACATTGTGTAGTTACTAGATTCAGAATTACATCTCTTCAAATCATCTCAATACTTTCACTATATTGACATTCAATATAACATCCTGTACCTTCAATCAATTCTCATCTAATCTCCCCCCTTGGGAGACTTTTCCATTTCCCTTTTCAACATACGTGTGTCACTTACAATTAAACTTCACAGAACTTGAAATAGAAACTAACTGCTCTTTTTTTTCCCAATTTCAACCCTACGGTGTTTCACACCAAAAACTGCGTACATTATACATACAAACATCTTCCAGGAAAAACTAGAGCACCAGTGTCACTTGGGTGATAATAAGGTACACTCACCCTCACTGTAAACCTGCAAACCTGGTTTCATTACTGGCCAGAAAGAATCCCCAGCTTTAATTTGGGTGAGCCCATACAAATCAGCATATGTGGCAGAGTGGGTTTTCTGGATTTGGCACATCTTCCTATAGAAAGGCATGGGATGCAAATCAGGATCAGGGAGAGAATTCACAATACATACACCTCCATGAGGACGGTCCACCCAATACTCAATAATTCTGATTAAGGCCAAAGTTTAGGGTTCTTCCCCAATGTATTCAATTCTAGGTAAGAATACATAGACATCGACTAAACCAAGACCAGTGAGTACGCATACAACGTTCAACTCACTGCTTAGCAGGAAAACCGTACCAGGTAACAGTCAGGGCTTCTCCACCCTCCTTTTCCATAACACTGCACCTGTACATAGAAACCCCCCCCCCCTTTCAAATCTTCTATCCACAAAGACCAGGTCCAAGGCCTTATCAAACATCAATTATTGATCACACATCACTCATCGGAGTATATATCTCAGTGTTCCTTCACAAGGACTGCAGCCTCCTGAGGCTTCCATGTCACATTTTACGGCGTTCTTGTCCGGGACTATAGGAATAATGGTGCGATGCCATGTGTTGGCTGACGTCCTCAAATAAGGACAGCACCTGTGGTTTATCTCTATAGCTGGAGATTGTGTGTTTGGTCTCTGCTGGGGACAGTTTTGATGGTGGGGTGGATCATTGTTAAATCATTGTCCTCTTCCTGCCCCCCCTCGGTGGCTTCGGGTTCTCCAGCCACAAATAGGCCAGTGGCCTTAGGACTTAAGATGGCTGGAAAAGGGAACTAGGTGCGGCCCGACCTGAAATGGAATCTAGGGAGGCTAGGGAGGGCGTTAGACAAACTACACAAGTCCAACCCTCTGGGGACGACTTATAAGGAGGGGGCGTTGCTTCCTAATGGGCTTGGCCACTTACTGAGGTGCCATTTTCTGAGCTGGTGCAATATAGAAATATCTGCCATCTCCATCACATTCCTTTCTCCATGCCAATTTTCTAACATCTTTTGACGTTCGATACCATGCCTCAGCATCCATAAGGAGATCTTTTTCCTTCAAAACCCCTCGCTTATTTAACAAGACATCTTTCTATTCCTGCTCCTCTAATCTCCCTCTCTTGGCAGTGATCCCTGCCACCTTGAGAAGCGACTTCATATTTTTAACATTTTTAACATCCACAGAATACACAGATTTCTATCTCAGTCCACACCACCACAACACAAACGGGTTGTCCTACCGCTAGACCAGGAAGAAGTGTCACGTGGGTGATAGAAACTAAATTCACTCTCACTATACGTTACTTCAAGTACTAGTAACCTCTGTTCACATTACATTACATACACATAAGGACGGTCCATCCATAACTCAATAATTCTGATTAAGACCAAAGTCAAGGGATTCTGCCAATGTTCCTCCTACCTAGGATCACGGAGAACACATCAAATTCCACCAGATACAGTCAGGGTTCTTACCATAACTCTGTACTGGCCAAAACCAAAGTCAACCCCCCTTATCGTCTCCTCTCTGTGGGAGACGTACCAGGATACAGTCAGGGCTCTTACCATAACTCTGTACCTGGCCCTCAGCCTTATCAACTACTGACTATCGATCGGACACGTCACATACCAGTGTATACGGCACTGTACCTTCTTGTACCGTCTGCCTCACAACAAACAGTTAACTAGTTACAAGTTTCAATTTTCTCTTTCACTCAAAGAAAAACAGCTTCAAAGTACATTATCGTGACACTTCCTCTTTTCTGCCGTACGAACAAAGCACAGAACTTCCCGTTTCTCGTAAGCCAGCAAGTACGCAGCCTGCTGCAGATAAACAGACATTTCAACAGGTAGACACCGGTAAACACAATGACATAACAATAAGGACACTATATATACCATCCAGGTGGCTGATCTCACCTGCATCACACATACATATAACCATATATATATATATATATATATATATAATCGGCGTATATAACAACTTCCTCATTTTCCTCTACTGTGAACTCAGAGAAAAACGAAACTTGGAACTTCTGATTTCTCCCAGAGCAGGCAAAAACCCAAAACCACATTACATTTCATGTGATTTAGAATTACATTTATACAGACAGCTTAAGGTGAACCTGACCACCTTGGTGTGGGATCTCTTAGGACGGCTTATCTCATGCGAGATGGCGGTCATTAGGTGTCTAGACTGGGACAGCCCAACCCCCCTTTCGAAATGCAAGTACACGCATGAGGTTTGCAAGGTGAGATTAGACAAATTTTCTCACTTGCATTTGGAGTGCGCGTCTCCATCCCCTCTCGCGTAGTTGCCTTTCGAATCAAGGTGTCAACATGGCCGTCCGTCATCCAGACTCCGTCCTAAGGTTCGTTGGGCGCCACTGTTAATGCCGGCCATAAATTTACTGTGATGCAATCTAATAATCGTGCATCTACCTTAAACTGTCTGCAGTCCAAATTATGAGTCAATTGTGGTAGCATGCATACCACTCTCTTTCATACACACCAGAGACGTACTCGGATATGAATAGAAAGTAAGACTGATTTAATACGGAAGTGGAAAATACATTTAAAGGGAATTATTGGCTAGCAGCCAATAATACGTAACACGTCTCCTATTGGATAAAGTAGAACAGCTTATTCTGTGATATACAATATACTGTAATGTGCTTGCTTCTTCATTTATATTAAGCAATGTCAGCATGATTCACTCATCACATGAAAAGTCCAGACTATCTGAGTCTTCTGTCTGAATGCAGAACTAGGTGGGGTACACAGTCTCAAACAGTATCTTAAATCCTGGTTTTTGGATATCTTCATATACACTCCTAATAGTTCATAATCTTGTCCTTAACATGGGTATAGAGGAAATTGATAAGCGAAAGCCTAGTTCTAATACAGAAGGCTAAGTAGATATTAGATGTTTCCGCAAGTACTAACTTATCTGCACATGATTAACCCCTTCACGACCGCGGGCAGTAAAGTTACGTCCTATTTTAACGTGACTTAACGACCAGGGACGTAACTTTACTGACTAAAGTTAATTTGATTGCCAAGGCCATAGCAACGGCTTTCAAATGATGCCCCCTGCTGTTTCTTACAGCAGGGAACCTTTGCTTGACCCCAGGGGGGGTGGCATCGCCACCCCCCCATCGCCGATCGATGTGATTGGCTGTTCAAATCTGAACCGCCAACCACATAGTTCCCACTGATTTCGACAAAAATAATGCCTGAATTAGTGCGATACTGTGAGATCCGGCTATGAGGTGCTGCAGCAGATCATAGCTGGACCTCAATCATGTCGCCCCCCAGCCTCTGCAGCACTGATTGGAGCGATCAAGCTATGACGCGCAATCGGGCCAATCAGTGTGCAGTAGGGCGGTCTGATCTGCAGGTGGCCGCCCTCCCCAGGCCTGTGCTGGTCTGGGGAGTCCTCCCCCAACATGTCTGCAGCGTGCACTGGCTGGTACTTGTAGTACCACGCCACCGCTGCTGCCGCTGATGTCACTGCTCCTGCTCCAATTGTAAGTATTGTGCTCACCTTGCAGCCCCTGCGCGCTCCCGCGATGGCCCCTGCCGGTGCCCCCCCCGCGATCTGCCTCCCCACACCCCGATCTGCCCCCCCGACATCCCGATCTGCTCCCACCGCGATCTGCCTGCCTCCCCCGTTATCTCTATTCTGCTTCCTTCCTTCTGCCTCTGCTTCTCTGGTATCCCCCTCCCCACCTGCTATCCCCCTCCCCCTCTGCTCTCCCCCCGACGTCCTCTTACCTGCCTTCACCGGGTCGTCCAAGGTCTTCACTAGCCCGATCTCATCTGCCTCCATCGCTGGGTCCTTCCTGGGTCTTCTGCTGATCTGTCCAACGTCCTGCCTGCTGCTCCTGTAAAGCTGTCTATCTCGGTTGCCTTCTGTTCCTCCTGCAGTTCCTCTGGTCAGTGATCCTCCTGCTAATCCTCTGGGTACTGTGAGTATAACTTTTTTTTTTTTTCTGTATCCCCTGTCCATTTTTACACCTCATCCGTCCGTGCGTCCCGCCGAGCGCTGATCAGGCATGCAGATAACGGATCTGCATCCGTGGTCAGTTTTTGGCGTGCCTTTTTTTTCCGTATCCCCGACGCTTTTTGTATCGCCTCTGTCCGTGCGTCCCGCCGAGTGCTGATCAGGGATGCACATAACGTATCTGCATCCGTAGTCAGTTTTCGGCGGGACTTTTTTTTCCCGTATCCCCGACGCTATTTGTATCGCATCTGTCCGTGCGTCCTGCCGAGTGCTGATCAGGGATGCACATAACGGATCGGCATCCCTGCTCAATTTTTGACGTTTTTTTTTTTTTTTTTTTTTTTCCCATACACCCAACGCATTTTGTATCTCATTCGACCATGCGTCCTGCAGCGGCCGATCAGTGCACCGCGTCTGTGCGTTTGAAAAGTCAAATGGCATTCCTTCTCTTCTGAGCCCCGCCATGCACCCAAACAATTACTTTCCACCACATATGAGGTATCGTTGTACTGAGGAAAAATTGCACAATACGTTTTATGGTGCAGTTTTTTCTGGTACCGTTGTAAAAAAAAAAGCTACCTGGTTGATGCAAAAATTTTGTGGTAAAAAAAAAATAATAATTTTCACGGTTCAAGATAATCAACTTCTGTGGAGCCCCTGGGGGTACAAGGGGTTCACCAAACATCTAGATAAATTCCTTGAGTGGTCTAGTTCCAAAATGGGGTAATTTGTGGGGGAGCTCCACTGTTTAGGCACCATAGGGGGTCTCCAAACGTGACATGGCGTCCACTAATGATTCCAACCAATTTTGCTGTCAAATGGTGCCCCTTCTCTTCTGAGCCCCGCCATGCGCCCAAACAATTACTTTCCACCACATATTAGGTATCGTCGTACTCAGGAAAAAATGCACTATAAATTTCATGGTGCATTTTTTTCCTGATACCCTTGTGACAAAAAAAAGCTACCTAGTTGAAGCAACAGTTTTTGGTAAAAATAAAATTTCTTTTCACGGCTCAACATTATAAACTTCTGTGAAGCCCCCAGGTGTTCAAAGTGCTCACCACACATCTAGAAAAATTATTTGAGGGCTCTAGTTTCCAAAATGAGGTCACTTGTGGGGGAGCTCCATTGTTTAGGTACCTCAGGGGGTCTTCAAACCCGACATGGCGTCTGCTAATGAGTGCAGCTAATTTTGCACTCAAAAATTCAAATGGCGCTCCTTGCCTTCCGAGCCCTGCCGTGTGCCCAAACATTTGATTTCCACCACATATGAGGTATCTGCGTACTCAGGAGAAAATGCACAATACATTTTATGATGCATTTTTTCCTGATACCCTTGTGGAAAAAAAAGCTACCTAGTTGAAGCAACAGTTTTGTGGTTAAAAAACAAAATGTTTTTCTTTTCATGGCTCAACGTTATAAACTTCTGTGAAGCTCCCAGGGGTTCAAAGTGCTCACCAAACATCTAGAAAAATTATTTGAGGGCTCTAGTTTCCAAAATGGGGTCACTTGTGGGGGAGCTCCATTGTTTAGGCACCTCAGGGGGTCTTCAAACCCGACATGGCGTCCGCTAATGAGTGCGGCTAATTTTGCGTTCAAAAATTCAAATGGTGCTCCTTCCCTTTCGACCTCTGCCGTGCGCCCAAAGGGCGAGGGGTGCAGTTTTTAGCATGGGGTCTCTTTTGGGTATTTTTGGTCACCTAGGCCTCTCAAAGTCACTTCAAATGTGACGTGGTCCCTAAAAAATATTATTTTGTAAATTTTGTTGGAAAAATTAGAAATTGCTGATGAACTTTGACCCCTTCTAACTTCCTAATGAAAAAAAATTTTTGATAGAAAATTATGTTGATGTAAAGTAGACATATGGGAAATTTTATTTAGTAACTATTTTGTGTGACATATTTCTCAGATTTATGGGCATAAATTTTCAAAATTTGAAAATTGCGAAATTTTCAAAATGTTCGCAAAATTTCCTAAATTTTCACCAATAAACGCAAAAAATATCGGCCTAAATTTACCACTGACATGAAGTACAATATGTCACGAAAAAACAATCTCAGAATCGCCAGGATCCATTGAAGCATTCCAGAGTTATAAACTGTCAAAGTGACACTGGTCAGAATTGCAAAAAATGGCCCGGTCATTAGGGTGTTTTAGTGGCCAGGGGTGAAGGGGTTAATAACATAGTTTTTCCAATTCCGTCCTCCTCCCATACAACCCTCTTTTTCTATATGCATTATTTACAAGTTACAGTATTTGCAATTGGATATATGAGCTTCACCAATATTAAATGTAATGAATTGTGCATTATTACATGCCGTTACAGACACAAGTTAGCCGTTCATATTGTGACAATAATTTTCCTCTATCAGGGGTTTATATATTGGTGTATTATGGTCCTGACGGCTATATGTTCCTTAATTTGTGATGATTTATCCATCCTATTGACCGGTTAACATTACTGTATGTGTCATTGATGTGAATGGGCTATCGATATTAAAATAATGTGCCCATTCTACCAAAAGGCCCCGCTTTATTTCTGGAAAGTAATGGATTTTATTCAAGTGAGCCATTCACATAGTGGCGGTTGTTGGATATATTGTTTTATTTATGAATATAGTGGTATTATCTATTTGCGTTACATTCACATTTCTATTGTCTGCAGTAACATTGTCTATGATATGTGATGCGGTATATGTTGAGTGTATTGCTATGTGAGCGATATTTTGTATGAATGTATACATATCATTTCTTATACTTTATTTTGCTTTTGCATGCATGTCATGCTATAGCCCAGTTCTCTCGAGGCACAGCGAATTGATTAAATCGGGATGTGGGCGAGTACCTATTTGGCAAAGTATATTTAAGATGTTAGTTTGGTTACATGAATTAAGATATGAGTAAGGATCCTGTTTGATCCAAAATGCGTCATCTGCTCTGATTTTAACAAAATTTGTTCTATGGAATTTTAAATATATGAAAAAAAGTATAAATTCTATTGTTTGAGATTGCTGGATACCTTTATTCATTACATGGACTGTGCCTCCGATGATCAGTCGGATGTCATTTCCGTGCACCCCTCTTCTCCTACCAGGATTTGGATTGTCGGTGGAGTGGCTTTATCATTTTCCTCACAGGTAGAGGTAGTAGTCAACCAGCTGGAAGCTTCTTAAAGGTCTTATTGCGGGCACACAAGGGACAGGCTGAGACAAATTCCACAACGTCTTTTTCGTAGCTTTGGCCACCAGTGCCGCAAGATGAGCAGAGATGTCTTCTTCTGACCGACCAGCATAGAGGAGTGACCCCACTCCAACACACTTCCTGTCCGCCTCTGCCACGATCGTCTTTCCGGGTGGTACCTGAGGCACGCTTACTGGAGATACTGTGAGCATCTTGAAGGGCTTAATAATGTTTGAAGCTCTTCCTCCTGGTCAGCCAACAGAAAGGTTCTATAGAGTGCATCTGCCTTGATGTTCTTTTTGGCCTGCCAGAAATGTAGAACGAATTCAAAGCTGGCGAAAAACAGTGAGCATCGGGCTTGGTGTATATTCAGCCTCTGACCCGACTGCAGATACGGAAAGTTTTCTTGGTCAGTGTAGATCACAATGGAATGCACCGCTCATGGCCAGAAGGTATCACAACACCTCTAGTGCTAGCTTGAGCTACAAAAATTCTAGGCCACCAATCAATTAGTTGCACTAGGGACCAGAGAAGGCCTCGGAGAAGAAACAGCAGGTTACTCTCTTACTAGAAGCAGACTTCTGCATGAGGATTACACTGGCCCCGGAGGACAAATCATCCATTTCCAAGACAAACTGTCTGTTAATCTCTGGCCTTTATAGCACCGCAGCCGACAAGAAGGCCTGCTTGAGGTCAATAAATGCACTCTCTGCTTCAAAAGTCCACATCTTGGGATTCGCCCTCAGAGCCATGATAGGGAGATTCCAGGACAAGAATTGCGGATTGGATTAGTAGTAATAATTGGCGAAACCCAGGAACTGCTGAATCGCCTTCACTGTCAGGACAAGGCAACTTCAAAACTGCCAAAACCTTTTCTGAATCCATCTTCAAACTGGTGTTAGAGATTATGTGGCCCAGGAAGGGAAGGGAAGTCAGTTCAAAATGGCACTTCTCAAATTTGACGTATATACATTTATCCCTCCGCCTCTGTAGAACCTAGCGAACATTCCTCTTGTGCGTTGGCAAATCGGGAGAGAATACAAGAATGTCGGTCAGGTACACCCCTATGTATGAGTAGAGCAGATCTTGGAAGATATTTTCCACAATTTCCTGGAAAACTGATGGAGCATTGCTGAGCTTGAATGGCATTACCAGATACTCATAGTAGCTGTCACAGGTATTAAAGGCAGTCTTCCATTCATCATCCAACCGTATATGGGCAATGTTGTATGTATCACAGAGTTCGAGCTTGGAGAAGATCCTGAACCTCGGAGACGGTTCTAGTATAATCGGCAGTGGATACTTATTCTTTACCGTGATTTGGTTGAGACCTTTATAATCTATATAGTGGTGCAGGGAACTATCCTTTTTCTTTACAAAGAAAAACCCGGCTACGTCCGGTATATAGAACTTCAGAATAAATCCCCTTGCCAGATTTTCCTTGATTTATTCAAACATGGCTTGGGTCTCTGCCTGGGACAGAGGGTAGACTGGGAGGTGAAGAATCAGGAAGTAGGTCGATAGGGCACTAATATGGCCTACGTGGAGGTAGAATCTCAACTTCCTTCTTGTGAAGACTTTCACATAGGACCATTAGGCGGATTTCAGACCCAGAAGATTTAAGGGTATCTCTTAAGGTTGGGCATGACTGACTAGAACGAGACATTTTTTGCGACAGGACTGACCCCACCTGAGCACATTTCTGGATCTCCAGTACAAGACATGCTTGTTAATCTGAAGCCGCGGCAGACCCAGTAGCAGTGGGTGCAACACTCCTGCAAGCACATAGAAGGCAATTTTCTCTGATTGCAGCAATTCTCACCTAGCGTTCAACTTGCTCAGTGATGAACAGGATAGCCTTGGACAGAGGTTTTCTCTTCAAGGACGACAATGCTATGGGAGCTTGAAGTTGTTGGATGGGAATCTGTTAGGGCCGCTTTACACGCTGCGACATCGCTAGCATTTGCTGGTGATATCGAGCTCGATTGCACCCGCCCCCGTCGCATGGCCGATATGTGTTGATCGCTGGCGTAGCAAACATGATCGCTACAGCAGCGTCACACGCACATACCTGCTCTGTGACGTCGCTGTGACCGGCGAACCACCTCCTTTCTAAGGGGGCGGTTCGTTCAGCGTCAAGACGATGTCATAGCAGCGTCACTGAACCGCCGCCCAATAGAAAAGGAGGGGAGGAGATGAGCGCTCGGAATATGCCACCCACCTCCTTCCTTCCTCCTTTTCCGGTGGACGCAGGTAAGGAGATGTTTGTTGTTCCAGCGGCGTCACACATAGCGATGTGTGCTGCTGCAGGAACGACAAACAACATCGTACCTGCAGCAGCACCGATATTATGAAAATGAACGACGTGTCAACGAGTAATGATTTTGCACATTTTTGCGCTCGTTGATCGTCGCTCATTTGTGTCACGCTGCGATGTCGCTACCGGCGCCGGATGTGCGTCACTAACGACGTGACCTGGATGATTTATGAGCAGTGATGTCGCAGCGTGTAAAGCACCCCTTACTGATCCACAATGGCCTGACTTAGTGAATTGGGTGCTGCCACAGGATACAGAGATGGATATGGGTAAGGATGTAGAGGACTTGCTCTTACCTAAGGTAGCCTCTCCTACTGACCCTAGGCTTGGAAGTTTCCCGTCTTCAAAGGACAGAAATGGATAAGGTGAGTAGGATCTCTGCAGTAGGAGCATCCCTCTGTATTGCGACGGTCCACCGGATGAGGCTTTGCCAGGTTCACACAATCTTCCTCCATTCACTCAGGGGAAGCAGCAGGAACCGCAGATCATGGCATGATTGGTCTCTGGAATGTAGGAGCCAGGTGCAACAATCTCCTCTCACTGGTTGCCTCTGTTGAGTGTTCTTGGAACCTGAGATCAGTTTGAATAGCCAGAGATACCAGGTTGTTCAGGTAAGAAGTTACATCACGGTCGGCCAGTTCGTCCTTGATTTATCCAGACAGATGCTTCCAGAATACAGCCACCAGCGCCTCATTATTCTAGCCCAGATTGGAGGAGAAGGTGTGGAACCAGATGGCATAGTGGCCTAAGGTGAGAGTTGCCTGGCAAAATATAAGGAGTTAAGATGCTGGAGAGAAAAATTGAATACCTTGCGGAATACCACCAAAAAGGGTTGAAGTTCCAAGAAAACAGGATCACTTCTCTCCCATAATGGATTGATCTATGCAAGGGACTCGCCGGTAACGTGTGACATCATGGAGGCCACTTTGGCCCAGTCCGCAACTAACTGATAAGACAAAACTTCAAATTCCCTGCATTGCTTGGGATCGCTGTCAAACCGCAGAAGAAATGACAGATGAGGACCGAAGATTGGAGCTGGATGTGCTGCCGGGGTGGCGACTACAGCCGAGACAGGATCAGGTGGAGATGTTGGTGTCAAGGCTTGCAAGCAGCTGTCCACTGAATGCAGGTATAGTGCCTTGCAAAAGTATTCACTCCCTTGAATTTTTCAAACTTTTCCCACATTTCAGGCTTCAAACATAAAGACACAAATTTTAATGTTATGGTGAAGAATCAACAACAAGTGGGACACAATTGTGAACTTGAACGAAATTTATTGCTTATTTTAAACTTTTTAAAAAAATAAATAACTGAAAAGTGGGGTGTGCAATATTATTCATCCCCTTTAAGTCAATACTTTGTACCGCCACGTTTTGCTGTGATTACAGCTGCAAGTCACTTGGGGTTATGTCTCTATCAGTTTTGCACATCGACAGACTGAAATTCTTGCCAATTCTTCCTTTGCAAATAGTTCGAGCTGAGTGAGGTTGGAGGGCGAGTGTTTGTGAACAGCAGTTTTCAGCTCTTTCCACAGATTCTCGATTGGATTCAGGTCTGGAGTTTGACTTGGCCATTCTAACACCTGGAAACGTTTTTTTGTGAACCATTCCATTGTAGATTTTGCTTTATGTTTGGGATCATTGTCTTGTTGGAAGACAAATCTCCATCCCAGTCTCAGGTCTTTTGCAGACTCCAACAGGTTTTCTTCAAGAATCGTCCTGTATTTGGCTCCATCCATCTTCCCATCAACCTTAACCCCTTCACGACCATGGATGGATATATCCGTCATGGAGCGTGTCCCGTTAAGCCCCGCCCCCTGCCGCGGGCAGGCGGCGGCGGTCGGCACACATATCAGCTGTTTTCAACAGCTGACATGTGTGCCTGCTAGCCGCGGGTGGAATCGCTTCCACCCGCTGCTATTAATCCCTTAAATATCGCTGCCAAAGTCTGGCAGCAAGATCTAAATGCTCGCGGCCATGTTTTTTACTTACCGCCGCCCCCACCGGAAGTCACGTGCGTGATCACGTGACTTTCGGTGGTTGCCATCGTAGCACAGGGTCATGTGATGACGCCTGCAGCTATGAAGTTTCACTTTCGTTTTCCCTCGGCCGCGAGCAGAGAGAAACAGAAAGTGACTGAATCTGCTGTTTACAGCTGTATAGCTGTGATCAGCAGATAGGTAAGAGCGATCGGATTGCTGATCGCTATAGCCCCCTAGGGGGACTAGTAAAAAAAAAAAAGTAGAAAAAAAAGTAAAAAAAATAAAAACAAAAAACCTAAAAGTTCAAATCACCCCCCTTTCGCCCCATTGAAAATTAAAGGGTTAAAAAATAAATAAATATACACATATTTGGTATCTCCGCGTTCAGAAATGCCCGATCTATCAAAATATAAAATCAATTAATCTGATTGGTAAACGGCGTAGTGGCAAAAAAATTCCAAACGCCAAAATTACGTTTTTTGGTCGCCGCAAGTTTTACGCAAAATGCAATAACAGGCGATCAAAACGTAGCATCTGCGCAAAAATGGTACCATTATAAACGTCAGCTCGAGACGCAAAAAATAAGCCATCACTGAGCAATAGATCCCAAAAAATGAAAACGCTACGTGTTTCGGAAAATGGCGCAAAACATGCGCCACTTTTATTAGACAAACTTGTGATTTTTAACCCCTTAGATACAAGTAAACCTATACATGTTTGGTGTCTACACACTCGCACCGACCTTAGGCATCATACCCACACATCAGTTTTACCATATAGTGAACACCGTGAATAAAACATCCCAAAAACTATTGTGCCATCACACTTTTTATGCAGTTTTTCCACACTTGGATTTTTTTTCCTGTTTTCCAGTACACCATATGGTAAAACTTATGGTTTAATTTAAAAGTACAACTTGTCCCGCAAAAAAACAAGCCCTCATATGGCAAGATTGACGGAAAAATAAAAAAGTTACGGCTCTCGGAAGAAGGGGAGCAAAAAACAAAAACGAAAAGTGCCCCGGGGCTGAAGGGGTTAACCATCTTCCCTGTCCCTGCTGAAGAAAAGCAGGCCAAAACCATTATGCTGCCACCACCATGTTTGACAGTGGGGATGGTGTATTCAGGTTGATGCTGTGTTGCTTTTACGCCAAACATATCGTTTGACATTGTGCCCAAATAGTTCTATTTTGATTTCATCTGACCAGAGCACCTTCTTCCACATGTTTGGTGTGTCTCCCAGGTGCCTTGTGGCAAACTTTAAACGACACTTTTTATGGGTATCTTTGAGAAATGGCTTTCTTCCTACCTCTTTTCCATAAAGGCCAGATTTGTGCAGTGTACGACTGATTGTTGTCTTCATGGTGCTATCTGTGCTTTAAACAAAACACTGAGACTATCACAGAGCAGGTGCATTTATACGGAGACTTGATTACACACAGGTGGATTATATTTATCATCATCAGTCATTTAAGACAACATTGGATCATTCAGAGATCCTCAATGAACTTTGGGAGTGAGTTTGCTGCACTGAAAGTAAGGGGACGAATAATATTGTACGCCACACTTTTCAGTTATTTATTTTTTAAAAAAGTTTAAAATAAGCAATAAATTTCGTTCAACTTCACAATTGCGTCCCACTTGTTGTTGATTCTTCACCATAACACTAAAATTTTTATCTTTATGATTGAAGCCTGAAATGTGGGAAAAGGTTGAAAAATTCAAGGGAGCCGAATACTTTCGCAAGGTACTGTAGGTTAGGATCCGGTCTTATTTTTTCCATTGACGGACCATCTCTTGCTGAATACCTGCAAGCTCAGGAGTTCTGGAGCCAATGGGATACATGGTCTTGGCAAACCTATGGTTATGCTCGCATATGCAAGCAGTAGTAGGCCCACTAGCTCAACCAGGAGGGGCTTAAGTAAACGACTACCTCAGCTTCACCAGAGCAGCCTCTGATGGTGTGGATAGGTTTGTGGTGGAAGGTAGCTGCCAGGTGCTATTACAGGAAGTCCTGGTATTGCGGCAGCTGACCCCAAGGGTCGGGAATTGGATACTACAATCACTGAAGTAGTCGGGTGCACATCGAATGGCTTGTCTAAGCAGATGTAGCGGAGACGGCTGATAAGACAGGTGCAGCAGATATGGCAGGCACAGCTGGTATAGATAGATGCAGCAGGTACGGTAGGCACAGCTTCTATAGATAGATGCAGCAGGTACAGTGAGCACAGCGGATACTTGGATACAAGACACGTGATAGCACACACAGCATAAGACTCAGCAAATACAATGGGACATGACAACTACCAACATGTCTAAGGATAAACCACGTTGCCCAGGCACATCCCATAGGGGAGGATGCCTTTAACACCTAGTGCCTCTCTGTCATGAGTTGAGAGGCACTTCCATGTTATAGCACGCTGACCCTTTTAGAATAGGGACAGTAAGTGTGCTGGCGTCCCCGCCGGGAAACGTTTGCAGGACAGTGAGGCAAAATCAGTAACAGCGTTACAAGCTATTTTAAAAGTTATATCCTTAAATTTTAATATATTATTAATAATTTGTATGCTTCACAGATGACTGTACCAGGAAATTAGAAGCACAACTAACATCTTCAATTTTTAAAACAGATGACCTTGATATTACACAAGATACAACTGAAGTGAATGCCAGTATTCAAGATATACCATCATCCATTCACAGCAAAGATGTATCATCTGATCCTTTTAAACAAGTCTTATCCTCTGATTCATCACAGATTAAGAAAAATAAATGCTACAACAGAGGCATTAAAAATCAAAGTGCTTTTACAGCACACAAACCATTTTCAACATCAGAATATCGAAGAATCCCTACAAAAATTCACATGGGGGAGAAAAGCTTTTCATCGGAGTCTGTTAGTTACCAGAGAACTCACACAGGGGAGAAGACATTTTCATGTTCAGTATGTGGGAGATGTTTTGCACGTAAATCAAATTTTGTCAGACATCAGAGAACTCACACGGGGGAGAAGCCATATTCATGTTCAGAATGTGATAAATGTTTTAACCAAAAATCATATCTTATTACACATCAGAGAACTCACACGGGGGAGAAGCTATATTCATGTTCAGAATGTGGAAAATGTTTTAACCAAAAATCCAATCTTATTACACATCAGAGAACTCACACAGGGGAGAAGCCTTTTTCATGTTCAGAATGTGGGACATGTTTTGCACATATATCACATTTTGTTAAACATCAGAGAACTCACACGGGGGAAAAGCCATATTCATGTTCAGAATGTGGGAAATGTTTTAAACAAAAATTAGATCTTGTTATTCACCAAAGAAATCACACAGGGGAGAAGCCTTTTTCATGTTCAGAATGCGGGAAACATTTTAACCGGAAATCATATCTTATTACACACCAGAGAACTCACACAGGGGAGAAGCCATATTCATGTTCAGAATGTGGGAAATGTTTTAACCAAAAATCACATCGTGTTACCCACCAGAGAATTCACACAGGGGAGAAGCCTTTTTCATGTCTAGATTGTGGGATAAATTTTGCACATAAATCACATCTTGTTGCACACCAGAGAACTCACACAGGGGAGAAACCATTTTTATGTTCAGAATGCGGGAAATATTTTGCAGATAAATCAAGTCTTGTTATACATCAGAGAAGTCACACAGGTGAGAAGCCATATTTATGTTCAGAATGTGGGAGATGTTTTGCAGATCAATCAAGTCTTGTTATACATCGGAGAATTCACACAGGGAAGATGCCTTATTCATGTTCAGAATGCGGGAAAAATTTTAACGGAAAATCACATCTTGTTACACACAAGAGAACTCACACAGGGGAGAAGCCTTTTTCATGTGCAGAATGCGGGAAACAGTTTAACCGGAAATCAAATCTAGTTACACACCAGAGAACTCACACAGGGGAGAAGCCTTTTTCATGTTCAGAATGCGGGAAATGTTTTGCACATCAATCAAGTCTTGCTATACACCAAAGAATTCACTCAAGAGAAAAACCCTTGACATGTTCAGAATGAGGGAAATATTTTACACACAAATGAATTCTTTTTAAACATAACAAAACTCACAAGGGTAGAATCTATTATCATACCTAGAAGGTGAGAAATGTTTTACTTGAAAATTATAATTTTTTGACCACCAAGAAACATTCAAATGGGGAAAAAACATATATTTGACAAACTGAACAAGAAAACACAAAAGAGACAATAAAAGTAAAGGCAAGTAAATAAACAAGAAAGGGAAAATACATTAGTAGTTACTGTACATTAGAAAATATATACAGTTACTAATAGACGTATGTTTCTGAAAATCAAATAAAAAACAATATTCAATGTGCATTGAACATTTCATTGTTATATATTTATATATTCACTATATGGACAAGAATATTGCAACCCTCCCCCCAAAAAATATCCAACATTCCTCCTCCCTCTTCTTCCTAACTCCCAATCTCAGCGATCTGCCATTCATTACAGTTAAGGGGGCTTTACACGTTAGCGATATCGCTAGCAATTGCTAGCGATATCGAACGTGTAAGTACCCGCCCCCGTCGCGCATGCGATTGTTTGTGATCGCTGCCCTAGCGAACATTATCGCTACGCAGCGTCACACATACTTACCTGGTCGGCGGCGGCGCTGTGACTGCTGAACAATCCCTCCTTCAAGGGGGAGGGACGTTCGGCATCACAGCGACGCCACCGCAACGTCACACAGTGGCCAGCCAATCAATGCAGAGGGGCGGAGATGAGCAGGACATAACATCCTGCCCACTTCCTTCCTTCCGCATTGTGGCCGGCGGCAGGTAAGGAGACGTTCCTCGCTCATGCGGTGTCACACATAGCGATGTGTGCTGCCGCATGAGTGATGAACCACAACGCTAAACAACCCTTACTGATTTTTGACTTTGGGACGACCTCTCCATGGTGAACGATTTTCACCATTTTTGAGGTCGCCTAAGGTCGCTGGTAAGTATTACACGCTGCGATATCGTTGATGACGCCGGATGTGCGTCACTAACAACTTGACCCCGGCGACCAAACATTAATGATATCGTAGCGTGTAAAGCCCCCTTTACTTTCAGTGCACAATCTCCATGTCTGAACAATGTCTGTAACTTTTCTATACTACAATAATAAACATGTTCATATTACAAATGACTAATTCCATCTACGATCCATTCCTTCTTTGTGGGAACATCTGATGTGTTTGAGTTTTTAAAATCACTTTCCGCAAAGTTTAGTCGTTTTTTCATCATCATTGGGAACTGACTCCCTTCTCTATTCCCCAGTACACATATTATACATTCTAAGTAACATAGTAACATAGTTTCTAAGGCTGAAGGAAGACCTTATGTCCATCTAGTTCAGCCTATTTTAGTGCCGCTGTTGTCCAGTGTTGAACCTGTGGAAGGCAAAAACCCACAGAGTAGAAGCCAGTTTTCTACATAGGGAAAAAAAAATATTTCCCGACTCGTAAGCTGGGTCAACTATCTACCTGTAATATTATGCTATTTATAACCTTCTATACTTTTGCTATCAAGAAAAGCATCCATTCCTCTCTTAAATTCATTCAGTGAGTTGGTCATCACAACTTCCTCAGGAAGAGAGTTCCAGAGCCTCACTGCTCTTACCATGAAGAACCCTCTTCTATGCTGGTGCAGAAATTTTCTTTCCTCCAAACGAAGAATATGCCCCCTTGTTCTTGTCATAGTCCTTGGTACAAACAGATCATGGGAGAGATCTCTGTATTGCCCTCTGATATACTTGTACATATTTATTAGGTGTCCCCTAAGTTTTCTCTTTTCTAGAGTAAATAGACCTAATTTTTATAACCTTTCTGGGTATTGTAATGCTCCCACTCCATTTATTATTTTAGTTTTCCGCCTCTGGACCCTTTCAAGTTCAGTAATGTCTTTCTTGAGCACCGGCGCCCAAAATTGCACACAATACTCCAAGTGTGGTCTGATGAGTGATCCATCACCTTATTTGCTTTGGTGGCAGCTGCCTGACACTGGGCACTCCAGTTTAGCTTCTTATTGACTAAGATGCCTAAATCTTTTTCCATGTCTGATTTCCCCAGCAGTTTTCCATTTAGTAAGCATCTGTTTCTCCTTCCCATGTGCAGAACCTTACACTTATCTGTGTTAAACCTCATTTGCCATTTTTCAGCCCAATTCTCCAATTTACTCAAATCCATCTGTAGTTGCAAACTGGCCTCCTTTGTGTTAACTGCGTTACATAGTTTTGTATCATCTGCAAATACTGATATTTTACTCTGTAAGCCATCCACCAGATCATTAATAAATATATTAAAAAGTAGGGGGCCCAATACAGACCTTTGTGGTACCCCACTAGTAACCCTCGCCCAATCTGAGTATGCACCATTAATAACCACTCTTTGTCTTCTATCACGAAGCCAGCTACCTACCTATCTACACACATTTTCCCCGAGCCCAAGCTTTCTCATTTTACTTATCAATCTTTTATGTGGGACAGTGTCAAATGCTTTACCGAAGTCGAGATAAATGACATCCAATGATTTTCCTCGGTCCATCTGAGAGCTTACATCCTCGTAGAAGCTGATCAGGTTAGTTTGACAGGAGTGATCTTTCATAAATCCATGCTGATATAGAGTTAAACATTTATTAACATTGAGATATTCCATAATAGTATCCCTTTAAAACCCTTCAAACATTTTAGCCACAACAGATGTTAAGCTTACCGGCCTATAGTTTCCAGGTTTCCTTTTAGACCCCTTTTTGAATATTGGTACCACATTTGCTTGCCGCCAATCCAGTGGAACAGACCCAGTTTCTATAGAGTCTTTAAATATAAGGAATAGAGAGGCCTGTCTATCACATTACTTAACTCCCTTAATACCCGAGGGTGAATGCTATCAGGGCCTGGTGATTTGTCAATTTTAATGTTACTAAGTCGGTTCTGCACTTCTTCCTGGGTTAGGCAGGTCATACTTAATGGCGCATTTACATGATCACTCTGCATTTCACCTGGCATATCCTTTTCCTGTGTGAACACAGTTGAGAAAAAAGTGTTTAAAACATTTGCTTTTCCCACATATCTCTATAATTTTACCCTCATTGTTCTTAATAATTTTACTGTTTATATAATTAAAGAATAGTTTGGGATTTGGTTTGCTTTCCTTAGCAATGAGTCTCTCAGTTTCCACTTTTGCTAAATGTATTTGTTTTTTACACATTTTATTTTTTCTCTATAACTTTTTCTTTTTTTTAACAATAATAAAAATGCTTTTTAATGTACTTTAAAAAAAACCCCAAATAATAAACATCACAAATCATCAAATAACAGACATATTTGTTTTCCCTATAATAGTAATGACCCACACAACACAGTGATCAGAATATTTACCGTGATCGGAAAATGGTGTAAAAAAAAATTTCTCCATTAAACCCATAAAAAATGGAAGAAAATTGTCAATCTGAGGTCATGTTCACATATAGCATAAATGCTACATTTTTTTCTGTTGCTTTTTTTGCACAGAATATCTGCTTTGTTTGTTCAAATCAAAGTTTATTAGAATAGAAGAAGATAATCAAACAATTGCACAGCGCGCAGGCTGAGGGTATATATCCCAAGCTAGCTGCTAAAAACATCACAGTTCTTTGACTACACCTGCGCCACTGGCGACTAAAAATAACAAGTACAATTCGTATGTGTGTGAGATAGGAAGAACAAGTTGAGAAATAAAGAGATAAAGAAGAGGAGGTGGAAGAAGAATTTAGAGACAGTAAAGACAACAGAAACGTGGGAAAGTAAGATGAAAGGGGAAGGGTACAAAGGGTTCCCACCCGAATGGACGCGCCCTCCTACATCAAAACCACATTTTCAAGGCTAACCTTCCAGGTACAGAAATAAGAGAATGGAAAATTACCTACATACATGCCCCCCGTGAATCCATAGACCCATATCCGGTGAGTCCCTGAACATGATCCACGGGGCCCACGTAGCATCAACTTTGTCCTTGTTGCCGAGTGTCTGACCTATCAAGGCCTCCATCCTGAGGATCTCGTTGCACTCTGCTATGAATTCATCCCGTGATGGGATTCTAGTTTGCTTCCAATATCTTGGAATTAGGTTTCTGGCAGCTGTTAAAAAATGTCTTAATAAACCTTTCCTAAACCCTGAAGCAGAAAAATTCCCGAGGGACAGGAGAGCTAACTCTTTTGTGGGCTGGATCTGCTTCAAGGATAGTTTATTGAGTAACTGGAAAATGCTCTCCCAGAATGATCTCACCGGGGGACATGACCACCAGATATGAGTGAGGGTTCCCCTCTCCTTTTGGCATCTCCAGCACACATCAGAGGCTGATGGAAAGGCAGCATGGATACTCACAGGACACCTATACCACCTAGATAGGATCTTGAAGTTTTACCAATAAAGAGAAGGATTTTGGTCCGCTCCTCAGCCGAGAATGACCTCCCCCACTCTCTCTCCCATTTCCCAAAGTACCCAGGCAAGCCGTCCCTCGCACCTCTGCATCTGAGAAACAATACAAGGTCGAAATGGTATGGCCTGGAGGATCCTTCTCTAGGCAAAGGGTCTGAAAGGGTGTGAGTGCCCTATAGATGTCTACCCTCCTAGTCATAGACACTATAAAACTTTTCAGCTGTTCGAAGAAGAACCACATATCTTGAGATTTGTTGATATCTGAAGAGTAATTATGTAGGGGTTTAATACCTGTCTCTGAGATAAATTCACGAATAATAGGATGGTCACTCTTCCTTTTATGGAGGAATGTTGATCTATGGAAACCCGCCTGAAAATCTGAATTACTATGGACCAGTGTCAATGGACCTGGAATGGAGGACAAGTCAAGATATTTATTACCTCGGGACATAAAATTCCGCAATTGCTTAGTGATAAAGGGTACTGTGATAGAGCTGGAGCTGGGTGGTGCTCTGGTCCAAATAACT